>NC_050444.1:77354225-77654225 GCF_903995425.1 Onychomys torridus | reverse complement strand
ATGGTGTTGAGTGAGACAGCCGCTCCTCCTGAAGTGCCCACTGCTCACCTTCACCCTACCACAGAGCAAGATGACGCCTTCCCACGATGGCCAGACAGGGCCACGCAATCTAGGCTTTCCCAGCCTCTAGAACTACGAGCCCAAAGAAATCTCTTTATAAATTATTCAGGCTCAAGTAGTCTGTCATAGCAACAGAAGACGAAGATGAAGAAATGGGAAGGTGACATTTCCTGATGGGACTGCTGGAGAACTGCCTCATGGGAGGAGAAATTAGGAGTGAAGAAAAGCAGTGTGTGTGTGCAGGTCTCTGTGACGTCTGCCTTAGAGCAGTGCTTGGGCATGTTGGCAGGATTCTGGAACCTTCGTCCAGCCACATCCCTCCCATGAAGATGATGTGCTTTGGGAACTCTGCTGTCCCCCACTGAACATGAAGCCCTTTAACTTCACATGTGACTCATGTTTGCAGAGGCATCGCTGGACAGCCTGTTTGTACCGTGATGCAATGGATGTGTGTCCCATGGAAAAAAATGAAAAAGTCATCCCAGCAGGGCGCCAGGGCGCAGTTGAGGAAATCCTGTGATGTATCATCTGTGCAATGCTCGAAGGTCACCGGAGCACTGGGCGGCCCAGCAGCAACTCTGTTCTTGAAATGTCACCAGGAGGTGGGGCGTCGTGTTCCGGGCACAGATCAAGTGTCTGGTGTCTCAGGGATGAAGCCGAGCGAGCTGAGTCCTAAGGTGATGGCTTTGCCTGGAAATGCATTCCCACAGAGCCCTGGGCATCACAGTCCTCCCACGACAGCGCTGGATCAGCGGTGTCAGGAAAGCATCAAGCCTGACCCCAAGGTGACCGTGGCTATTTCTCTTTTATCCTCATCCAAAGTTCTGTTTCCTGCTCCACCCTTCAACCATGTGAGTTTCCAATGGGAGTTCAGAGTGCTCGGGGTTGGGCACCCTTCCAGCACCCTCTACATGACTGTGTTCTGATGTAGCCAGAGCCGTGACGTGTTCAACAACCAAGGCTTTGCTCTTGGGCAGTAGAAACAAAAAGCAAAATAGCTTAGCAAAAATATATTACACACTCCTGATTGTTTCCCCTCGAGATACAATGCCCTTATTGTTAAGTTGGCTAGATATCACGTGCTACAAAATTCAGAGGACATCAACATGTTTAGGGTAAAAGGTAAATGTACACCCCTCCTCTCACCGACTCCTTCAGTTAGTTCCTCCCGGGGCTGTAATGACCTGTCTGGGTTCAGTTTTCAGTGTCTCCCACATACTCTCATATGTTGATTTTAAGGTCCACTCCCCTTAGCAAACATGGGCATTGTGATTACTACCTCCATCACGCCCTCCTCTCTTGTCACGTGATTGATTAGCTGCTATTGGCCTCAGGAGAGGGAGCCAAGGTCAAGGGCAGAGAGCCTGACATCTGGAAGGCATGCCCTCTCTCCCTCTCCTCTTCATTTGCCTTCTGCTCTTTTGTTTGGTGAGAATAGGAACCTTAGAGCATGGTTGGGACACTTGAGAAATCATTCTTTCTGGGTTCTGGAAAGTGATAGTACCCATTTCATTAGAGGTCACTGCTTAAAAATGCCAGCCATAGCTCAGGATGACAGCTTCCTAACTCTAATTTCTCCTTGTCTGTCTGCTTCTAAAGCCTCAATGCATTGGGTTTCCAGAGCAGGACCCCACAAGTCCTTTGACTTATGTGTTTGTTTTCCCAAATAACAGCTAATTCATAGGGTCTCTTATGGTCTGGTTCTGTCAGTTCTAAGGTGCATGCCTGAGGGCCTGCATAGGGGTACTGGAAGGTCCAAGCATCCTGAGAAAAAGGTTAATGCTGTCTTTCCCTGTATGGACAGTCTGCACGTCTGGCTGACCTCGTCAGGGACAGCTGCTGCATGATTTTAACCCCTATTTGAATCTATGCACACTGTCAAGTAGACCCAGGGCAGCGTTTACCTTGGGATGTGTTGGCAGGTGCTTTAGCTGCCAGGCAGCTGACTAGCTCTGGAGGGCTGAGCCCTTCCTAGCACTGGTGGAGACGGCTTCTACCTTGTTCTCCGCTACTTTCCTCAAGGCCTCAGGCTTCCTTCCTGTACATCTGCTCCCTCAAGGGTATTAGAAGTGGCTGCCTCTGCTGTCAGGTTTCTCAAACCCTGTGAATAACTCCCTCCTCTCCTTCAGGTCTTTGTTAAACAACGAAGTTTCTTGGTTTTATATAAGATTACTGTCTCCCTTAAACTCACAATGCAGCTGAGGATAACCTTGATGGGTTTTTATTTGTTTGTTTGTTTATTTTGTGGGGTTTTTTTGTTTGTTTGTTTGGTTGGTTTTTTTTAGTGTTTTTTGTTCATTTTGTTTTTTGAGACAGAGTCACACTGTGTGTGTATTCCTGGTTGGCCTAGAACTCACTATGTAGGCCAGGATGAGCTCACTCAATTCACCTACTTCTGCCTTCTGAGTGGGGGGATTAAAGGGACCTACCACTATGCCAGGCAACCTTGACTTTCGAACCTTCCGGACCTCTATTTTCAAGTGCTGGGATCAGAGGCATGTGTGGGGTATCACTCCGCCTACTTTTCTGCAATGCTTGGAATAGAGTCTCGCACATGCTAAGCAAGTTCTCTATCAGCCGAGCCACACCCCCAAGACTTGCTCATCATTCCTTTTAACTCCCTGCGTTCCAACTCATTGCTCACAAGTGAGCGAGAGCTGTTTGTTTTGTCCACAGCTGCTGCTGTCTCCTAAGCATGTAGAGTAGTGCCTGGCACATAGTAGGTGCTTAATAAATAGTTGAAAGAATGCTCTAGGTTTGAGGGGTCCTGGACTTCTTAATTTATAACTGACCACTTCCTCCTCTCCCTTACTCTTGGGCCAGGAACCTGCTACCCACTGCCACCACAAAGGAAAGACCTGCTTGGTCCTCCATGAAAATAATGTCTTCCTACTTTTTGTAATCTCCAAGTAACCCTTTTTCCTCTCTTTCCAAATTTTTCTCTTGCCAGCTTTAACAGTTGTTTCATTTTCTCCCCCCGACAATAAAAGAAACCAGGCTTGTTGTAAAATGAGAGCCTGTGAACTCGAAGGACATTTTCGTTCATGTATGATACCTTCTGTGGCAGCTTCTCTGCCCCTAAAGGCAATAGTAAGACCCAGCTACCATTCAGAGGTTTGTGCACTCACTCAGCTGAAACACACAGAGCTGCCCGTGTTCAGCCATTCAGGCCCACACAAGGGCAACCTTCTCCGTTCAACCCAGTGATTTCAGTCTCAGCAGAGGCCATCCTATGCACAACACTTGGCAGCTTATTCTTTTTCACGCACTGCTCCATCAGTACCACTTACCCGTCGTCCTCCTCTGTTCTGGAACCCCTCTTGAGCTCACATTAACAGCACAAATAATTCATAAGCATTAGCAAGCCAGCGGGGATCCCTGCCACTCAATCACTGTCCAGATTTCCTGAGTCTTGATGGGAATGACTGATGGTCTGTGGTGCTCTTTCCAGGAAACACTTCCCACTAATTCTCCCAACCAATCACTGCTTTGCAGTGTTGGGCCCTGGATACTCTGCACACACGGTGTCTTCCGGGGCTAACCATGCTTGCTGCTCACTGAACTCCTCCTCCACCAGTCTGGTCTCTATCTAGTGATGAACAGTTAGGCTGCTGTGTATCTTCCTCTGCCATGAAATCATCCCCTCAGTTTGTTGTTTGGGGTTTTGGATTTCTGTGCCAGCACCATTAAGACAAAGAGCAAATTACCTTTTGGAGCTAAATTGTCCAAGGCCTTGCTTTGTCCCAGCAAACAGCAGCAGCACTGAGTCCTGAGGGGGTCTGTGGACAGTCTGTCTCCACTAAGCTGTGACCCTGCCCCCCAAATGACTGTCCAGGGACACCATCTATCTACATGAATCTCTTGGGCCTGACCTCATTCTCTGGGGCTCAGAACAGCCCTATTCACAGATGTGCCTCATTTGCGTTTAGAGCTGGCTACATTCAACTGTGAAGATTACATGTCCACCCAAAAGCCCTATTCACATAAAATGGGGCATGTAGACTATAAGATCACCTGTCATTAAGGCTAATAGCATCATGCCAATCCAGCTGCACCAGATTAAAAGGCTGGACTTGAATATTTTGGCCCCAAGAACAAAACAGTAACAGGAGACCAGGACGTTAAAAGTAATCCACAGCCTACAGAATGCACCAAACCAGGGCCGGCGGGGAAGGCACACAAAAGACAGACCGAAATGACAGACTCATCCATCAACGGCTATCTCCCTTACACAGGGTTGACAGACCATAAAACCTGACACTCCGCTATGAGGTCAATGGGCTTGCCTTCAAATCCTCCCCAGTGTGTCACCAACTATGAACCTACCCCTGTCATCAGGGGTGAACCCACCCCAATTGTTTTCAGTGAAACTGAGCTGAAAGCAAACAGCAAAACCACCTACTATAAGGATTGAAAAAAGAATTCATGGAAAACATTGGCCACATGTGAACTTAATCACACTAGTTTAGATTTACACAAGACAAAATTAATTTGATCTTTCGTGTATTTATTTGGGGGAGGATTTTTGAGACAGGGTCTCTCTATAAAGCCCTGTCTGTCCTGGAACTTGCTATGCAGACCAGGCTGGCCTCGAACTCACAGAGATCTGCCTGCCTCTGCCTCCATTGCTATAATTAAAGATGTGAGCCACCAAGCCTAGGTTTTTATGTGTTTCCTATCACAAGCACAGCTACAAGACATTAATCAACGTTAAAAGCAAAACAAACGTAGAAATAGGCACACCACCGCTCGTGGTTTCCAGACTTTGGTTTTTGCACGTTTGGTGAGTGTGTCCATGCAGCATTTCCACAATTTACTGTTTTCAATATTCTCCTTCATCGTTTTTTTACTGTTACAGCATACTTGTAAAAATATCTTAAATTACAATTTTATTTATTTATATGTATGCGTGTGCAAACTTGCGGAGGTCAGAGGATAACTTCCTTACAGGAGTCAGTCTTCCACACCATGTAGGGCTGGGGGACAGACTGAACTCAGGTCATAAAGCTTGGCTGCAAGTGCCTTTACCACTGAACCATATCAAGGACCCAGAGAGATCTAGTTGTGATAATTATTTCAATGAATGTGTCGGGACACAATCACTACCCTCCCTCTGAGCATCTGCTTTGTTTCCAGCTGTAGAAAAGGATTCTTTTATTATGTTCCTGGTTCTGTTATGTGACTTGAAATACGCATTGAAAAAAAAAAAAAAATCTTGCCAGGTGGTGGTGCACACCTTTAATCCCAGCACCTGGGAAGCAGAGGCAGTTTGGTCTCTGAGTTCGAGGCCAGCCTGCTCTACAGAGCGAGTTCCAGAACAACCAAGGCTACCCAGAGAAACCCTGTCTCAAAAAAACAAAACAAAAAAAAATAATAATCTTTAAGACTTTAAGATTCACAGCTGTTTTCAAGCTCAAATCCGAGAACATTGCTTAAGCAATGAAGAGCAGAGAAAAGGTAACGGTTTGGCTTCAGCCGACTTTAAACTGGACAGCTCTAAGAATTCCCCGATGTCCCACCTTAGTGTTATGAGAGGATGACAGATAATTGAGAAAGGCACTTCAAAAATAACTCCTGGGGCGGGGCTTTTAGATCAGCAGTAGAGTTTCGCGCTTACTGTGTGCAAAGCCCTGGATTCAAGCCTCAGCAAGGGGGAAAATATTTAAAGTGGACTGAATAAATTCACGTTCTTTTTCTTTTTTTTCCAGTCCCCACACACCCCCGGATCCAAGCGTAGGCATTTGTATTATTTAGGGCACAGAGAGCGCAAGGCTCTGGTAGCAGATCACACAGCAGCTGGTAGAGGACAGAGTGTGCCGTTAGCTGACTCTGAATTCCAGGTCTTCCCACCATGCTTGGGGGAGGAGGGTTACCCAGCACTCCCTGCCTGGAGGCAGAAAGCTAAGTATGGGATGGCCATGTGGGACTCCGTGGGCAGCCTCACCAACCCCTCCAGGGGGCTTTTCCTTCCGGATTCTGGGCTCCCCAGGCTCCGAGCATGCCCAGTGCTTTCCCTGCCGGTCCGAATAGTGCTGCCACGGCGTCGTGGCTCCAGGTTTTGCTTACGATCCTAGGCGGGGCCAGGGCAGGGCAGCCCCTGGGACTCCGGGCTCAGTTGGAATTCCCCGGACGGGATGCTCGCTGGCGTCCCTAGCTGTGCGCTACCTTGGGACTGGGATCGGGATCTAAGCCAGGAAATCAGGCACGGTCGAGGGCCTCATGGTGGCATGGGCACAAAAGGTTCTCGGGACATCTGGCACCCAGGTCCGCGCATAGGGTCCTACCCATCTCTCCATCCTTTTGTTAACATCTTCATTCAACAAAACGTTTTTAGTTCGTGCCCAGTTGTTTAGAGGCTAGGACTCTTGAGAGGCGGAGCTGCCGAACTGACTCTGAAGCGAGGGACTCCTTGAAGTCAAGAGAAACAGCCAGTAACCGACTCCATCTGCCCCTCTGCCCTCTTTCCCGTGTCATAGGCACAAAACCTGCGCTCCTTGTTTTGGCATTGGTTTTTCCGTCCTAGGAAAGCTTCCTCATTTAGTTGCATGACTGAATGGTATTTGTCACCTGACCCGGCTGTTCCACCAGCCCTCACCGGGCCACCCCCTAGCCTTCTTGCCCGGCTCTTTTCCTCTGTTCTTAAGAATTTATCACCTCATATACTGCGTTGTTTGCGGATCTGTTTGTTGCGAGAGACTCCCTTCCAAACTCCCAGCAAGGGACAGAATTTTTGTCTATATATTAAGTGTGAAGAACGTAAGTAACTGTTAAATGGATAAGTGATACATGCTTAGAAGGCGATAACGGACGTGGAGTGTGGACAAGAGGCCAGGTCTAGTTTAGAAAGGTAGCCGAAAGGCCTCTCCCACGAAAGGTACCTGTGCGGTGAGAGGGCGCCGAGCACTAGCAAAGCTGGGGAAAAGACATCCTACCCCGAGGGAAGGGCAGTGCAAACGCCCCGAAGCGAGTCAAGTTCAGAGGGTGTGATGGAGAGGAAAGTGCACTCCGAGCGCAGGAAGGCAGGTGTGGGAGGAGGCGGAAGAGGCCGGCAGGAACGCCCGCCAGCTAGGGGCCCTGCAGGCCTTGGGACCAGCTAACCCGCTCAGCGTCCTAGGACCAGCCAAGGAGCACTGCGCTGGAGTCAGCGCGACCCCCAACCCAGCCACGGAGCCCCGCGCAAGCTCGCTGTCATTTCAAAGACTCATTGAGCGCCAAGCCCTTGCCATTCCTAGGCATGCAATCCCGGAGAGCCAGGCACACAGTAGGTGTTCAATAAATGCTTAAGGTATGAATGGCGGCCTGCGTGAGCCGGGGTCGCGGAGGTCTGCGGGGGTTCCGCAGGTGGCCCGCGGAGGCGCGTGGCAGTGTCTCCCAAGCCTGCCCCGGGCCCGCCCCTGTCCCGGGTCCCCCCGCCCCGCGCGCGGGCCCGTCGCGGCCACAGCCGGGCCGGCGGGAGCCGCCCGCGGGCTGCACTGGGCATGCTCAGACGGCGGCCAGGTCGCGGCGCGAGCGAGCTTCCGCGCCGCCCGCCCGCGCGACCTACCTGGGCGCCCCGCGCCCCCGGATGCTGCAGGTATGGGCGGCTGAGACCTCCGCGGGGCGGGCTGGGGCGCGGGCTGAGGCGATCGGGGACACGCGGGGCGCCACCCCACCCCCACCCCGCCCGGGGCGCGGCGGACACGCGGGAGGACTAGCGGGAGGGCTGGCAGCCCCGGGTCCTCGCGCCACGTCGGGCATCCGGGGGGAGGGGGGGACCCGCAGGCCCGGATCACCTGGCGGGGCTGGGGCGGGGCGCGGGCGGGGGCGGCGCAGGACTAGGCGTTCAGGACTCGGCGGCGCGGGCGTGGGCGTGCGCTCCAGTCTAGCTGAGCTCTGGGCCCCGCGCGGCGGTATCCGCAGCCCAGCCGAGGGGGCGCACGGCCGCGGTAATCCAGTCCTCCGCGGCCCCCCCGAGGCTCGCACCCCACCCGAGATGGGGGGGGTTGCAGATTCTCTTCCCGAAAGATGGCATTTCCTGGGCCTGGCACGAACTCCAGCGCCAAACCAATCCGCCCCGTTCCGCGGGCGACCGGGTGGCTTCTCTGTTAACTTGCGGTGGCACTGCTGCGTTGTGCGGAGAGAGAACGCTCCCCGGAAACCCTCGCCCCCGGTTGCTGCCACCCAAACTTATTACGAACTTGCGGGTTGCCTTTAAAAAATTCATGAGAAGTTAAGACAACTTGGCACCTGGGTGTTCCGTGAAGGTGCAGGGAGCTTCTGGTTGGGAAATGAGAGACCTAGCTAGGTTCAAGTTGGTCTCTTCCTCTTGGCCAGCTGGTGACCTTGGACGAGTTGTTTAACCTCTCTGATCCTCCATTTCCTCCCTTGCATGCAGGGAGGGTAATAATGCCCACCTCGCCTGGTTGGTGGTGGATTAAGTGGGATAAATGATGTGGAGGTGTTTGGCTCCGTGCCCAGCACAAAGCAAGCGAGCAGTTGGCGTGATGTGATTTTAATTCAGTTAGAGACCCTCGTGGCTCCCATTTCGTCAGGAAATTAGAATTAGGCAAGCATTTTCGGAGCCTGTGTTTGTGCCCAGGAGCATGTCTGCTGAGGTTTTGGAAAAGCAACCCAACAGAGCAGTGGTGAGCAGAGTGTCTCTTATTTAAAGGCAGTCTGGAGTTCAGAAACTTCAGAAGTTGACACTTGGGTCCCACTTACAGAAAGAACTATTTTTGAAAGGTGATCCGTCTTGCAAATGTGGAAGCCGATGAATTGGAAAGCCTGGCTGGGAAGCTGCCTACGCTACAAAGCTCCCAGGCCTGACCTTAAGTACTTGGATCAGGGTCAGTCAGCTTCTCACAATGGCTTTGTGCCTTCTTTGCACCCTTGTGCATCATGGGGTGCAGAGCAGCCTCCCTGGTCTTTGCTCAGTTGGTTCTAGCAGCAGCCCCCTTCCTGTGCCAACCAGGAATGCATCCATATATTGTCTGGGTTGAAGTGACTTCCCCCACCCCCCCCTCCTTTAGTAGTCTCATTCGTGATAACCTCTGCTTTCTGTCTAGCCTGGATGATCTGAGAATTTCATCTGGGGCTTTTTATGATAAAATCGAACCTTTGCAGTTAGAGTCATCCGGTGTCTATGGATCATCTCATTTCAGTTTTACAGTTCTCCTGCGGAGGTTGGTGTCACCCCCATTTTAGAGAGGAGGAAATTGAGGCTCTGGGCGGGCAACTGTACTGTCCTGAGCGTGACTGGGATGGAGGAACCCAAGGCTTCTTGGTTCTAGGGGCAGGGCTTTTTCTTCCGGAGAAGACTGCCATGTATAGTGTGGGAAGACCTCACATAAGATGTCTCTCCTGATGATTAAATCAACATCTAGATTGTATTGGAAACTGGGAGCCTTGCTGAGATTGACTAGTTGAAAATTAACAATGGTCAGCTATTATCTGACAGGGAATAGGCCATTCTAGTTAAATATTCTAGTATAGGAGCACTCCCATAAATCCCTGCATAGAGTTAATGGAATACCGATCTGTCGAGAATTAGGATAGAATAAGACTCTACTACTCTGTATTGATCTGGGTTGTCTCTGGTGATGTATCTTCTCCTCCAAAGAAGACTAGTGTATGCAAATGAGACATGAATGGCAGACTGGAGGTCAGGTTACTGAGGGCATTGGGAAGAGCTGAGGCGTGCCTTTGAGCAGATGTTTCTGTTTGGCTGCAGCAGGGCTGTGGGCAGGAAAGCATAGTGAATAGGCCAAGGGACCCCCAGCCTGGAATCCAGATTGCACTTCCCTCCAGCTCAGGCTAGATCCTAGTGCGGTTCTGGGCCCCCACCTTAGCTAGGAGCCAAATCTAAGATCCCAGCTTGAAGTCCTCATTTTACCTGATCTCATAGCAAAGGTATGATAGCTTTTAATATGCTTGCTGAGGTCTCAACTCCCTGCCAGTGAGACACCGTTGTAGGCAAATCTTATCCCTGGAAGAAGTTTGAGTTCTAGGTTGGTGTTTGGTCTCAGTCCTAGGATGGTAACTGCTCTCAGTTTTTGTTGGCTGTGACTTGAAAGTTTAATTACAGTGTTGTGCCCCACTCCCCAACACACACACACACACACACACACACACACACACACACACACACACACACACGTGAGCTAGCAAAGATTGAGACCAGAAGCAAGAGGACTCATTGTGGCCTTCCGAGCTACATTCAGATCTGTGAACGCAAGAGGCACTATTTTCTAGAATGGGTATGACCTGCTGGAGGGACCGGAAGACATGAACACCCTCTTTCCTTCCAGTTCCAAGGGACTGGCATGTTGGGCAGGGACTGGTGATTTGTGGTTCCCTCTCTTGACCATAATCGCGGGGCTTACCTTCCTGCACCAGTGGGTCTGTTCCTGGAAAGCAAAGGCTGGCCCTTTTTCTCTCCACAGGCTCTGGCAGGGCTGGAATGCTGATGGTATTCTGCATACCCTAGCCTGGCTGAGCTGGTGGGTATGGGGGCCCATCCTCTTCTACCTTTCCCTATACTGCAGCCGAGAAAGGACTGGATCACGTGCATACTGCTCATGTCTGGGTCCAGTGACTTCAGCTCTGATTTTACAGAGGTCTCCTGTCTTTTGGCTGAGGGGACCCAGTGAAGCTCTTTGTGGGCCCCTGGCTGAAATCGGACCTGGCCATGACTTCTAGGACCTCTAGAGTTTCTGCTAGAGTCAGCACCTACAGTTACCTCTACCTCCAAGTTATCTGTTACCCCAAGGCCCTCACAAGTGCAGGTCCAGTAGCAAATGTGGATTTTATTGTTGTTGTTGAGTCTACACTGTGTCTCAGGCCCTAATGTCGCCGAGCTGGAAGCTGAACTGGGCTGCGAAAGTGTGCACAGTGGGGTTGTGTGTCTCCGTCGGCCCACCTGTCTCATAGGTGACACTGGGGATGGTAGCCACACGTCCACACACAGTTTAAGTAGGAATGGTTCATTTGGGCTCCCAAAGCATAGGTCCTAATGGCAGGGAAGTCAGAAGCAAGAGCTTCAGCTCTCTGGTTACCCTGGATCCAGCACAGTCAGAAAACAGAGAGAGAGGGTTGACCCCCGATGTTTTGCCCACTTCCTCCTTTTTATGTAGTCTGGGACTCTGGGTCATGGGATGGTGCCAGCCAGCGCAATGTGAGTGGTCTTCCCACTTTAATGAAACTGATCTAGACAATGCCTGGCCATCAGGCTTGCCCCCTGTGTGGTTTGAGATCCTATCAAGTTGAAGGTCATTGTTAAGTGCCAGGGATGGTTGCAGGAGATACACAGGGATGGGTATGTCTTATTACTGGCATTACGCCCCCAAGGTAGTTGGCGTTCAGAGTATTTGGGGTACTCCCTGGTTGCTGAGTAAGGCAGGCCTGGCCATGTGTAAGGCTAAGTGCTGCTTTTTCTTTCTCCGCTCTGCATTGGAGTACTTTGTACCAAAGATGCCTCTGGGTGTCTCTTATTCCAAATTAATATGGCCCCACAGCCGCTCTCTGGCCATGCAGCCTCCCCAGGAAGGCTGCATGGAAGGCAGCTGAGGGCTGAGCCCATCCACCCTCCATGTATCCCTCAGTGGGTGTCACTCCCAGTGGGGGAGCCATCTTTGGCTGTAGCCAACAGAAGGGCCTGCTGGGCAGCTACCAAACAGGAGCTCACAGAGAGTCCTGATGGCCATGGGTTGTTCTCCCTGACACTGGGGTCGGCAGGGCTCCGCTGACAACATTTTCTGAACCAAAGACTGGGCTCTGTCCTGTGAAAAAGAATGTTGGAGCAAGCGCTCTGAAGGAGGAGGCCCAGGAGGTGTTTGGATATTGAGAGAGTGGAATTTTTGAGGCAATGTGATGGTTTATGTGGAAAGTTAGGACACAGCTTTGGAACTGGGATAGTTCTGGAAACTGCAAGCCCCTGATAAACAGTATACACATTCTTTTTTTTTTGGTGTTTTTGGAGACAGGGTTTCTCTGTGTAGCTTTGTGCCTTTCCTGGATCTCGATCTGTAGCCCAGGCTGTCCTCGAACTCACAGAGATCTGCCTGCCTCTGTTTCCTGAGTACTGGGATTAGAGGTGTGCGCCACCACCACCTGGCTGTATATACTTGCTTTAACCAACGTGTAAGTGGTGGATTTTCAGTACTGCATCTCTGGTTCTGAAGCAGGGGGTCACTCCCTGCCTCTAAGATTTAGTAACTCCCATTTCACAGATGCATTGAACAAACAAGGCTCAGAGATGGCAGTGACTTCCCAGAAGGCCCCACAGCAATATGGTGGGGACTTGAGCCTGCATCTGTCCCCTAGATTGAACATTCACTTTTTGTAAAGCAAAAATCATCACAGAACTTAACTTCTCTTAAACAGGCTTTCTTAAATGAGCTAAGGAGCCACTAAAGTCTGAGACAGTGAAAGTGATTCCCTCCCGCCCCACTTTGATATGGGGCTCTTGGAATCACTGCTGAGTTGCTGGGTGCTATGTGGAGGCCCACTTCCAAGTCAAACCACGGGTCCCCTTCCTCAGGGCTCAGGTCCTGGAGGGCTTTGCTGTCTGCGTGCTGTGTTTATGAGCTGAGATGGATGTGGGCGTGGGGTGGAGCCCTGGCTTCTGTACCCTCCTCCTTTAGATGAGTCAGCTTTGAGGGCCAGACCAGTGAGCAGCAGCTCCCTGGCAGCCATCCCCTGCCCACTCTGGGCACACGGCTTGACCCCTCTTACCCACGGCATCCCTCCCTGTGTCTGGTTGGCAAATGAATGCATGTGGTTGTAGAACATTGCAGTGTCTGGGGGCAGGAGAAACAGGCAGATGGTGCTTCTTCAAGAAGCAGCTGTCACTGCCACCAGGGTGGCCTCCACATGTCCTGTCACCCGTCCAGTCCTTTCCCAGTAGCCAAAGGTCCCAGTGCTCCTCCAGTAAGGACAGATCCGGTCTCAGTTCTTCCCTTGGCCCCGATGCGCCTGCTCTGGTCTTGAGCTTGCAACTCTGCCTCACAGTCCTGCAGCCTGGGACTGACAGGGTTAGCCCACGGTTTCCTTCCACCCAGGTCAGCTTGGCCCTGGGCTTTAGCTGGGAAAGTTCAGTCCACCACAGCCTCGCCTCGACAGCCCTTCTCCCACAGCTGATTCTGTGGTTATTTAGTGTAGTTTATTTTAGTACCTGCGTCCCCGCGTGGGCTGGGAGCCAAGTCAGGCTAGATCTCAGTCCCTCCCTCTCTCCCTCCCTCCCTCCCTCCCTCCCTCCCTTCCTCCTTCCCTCCTTCCTTCCCTCCCTCGGCCTTCCCCCCTCCCTCCTTTCTCTGAGCTTTGGTTTTAACTTTATTCTGACCTAAAGAAAAGTTTCGAGAACACCACGAAGAACTCCCGTGTCCTCTCGCCCACATCCCCCAGCCCCCATTACCACTTTATGCCATTTATCATAGCCTCGTGTGTGCATTCTTTTTCCTCAGACCGTTTGAGGACCACTGATAGGCTCTTCCCCCTAATATATATATTTCCTGAAAGCAGTCACATCCTTTGACATAACTACAGCACACATTTTATTTTGCTTTTCAGTTGGAATACAAAAATCACAGGTTTGTAACCTTCCCGTACACTTGCATTTTGCACGTATTAGCCCCTACCACCCTCCCTTCGCCTCCTCCCTTCTGCTGCTGGTGCCTTTTCCTCTCCACACATAGTCCCTCTTCTGCTTTCATATTTTCAGATTTGTGTGCCCACATATTCATGCTTGTGTGTGTGTGTGTGTGTGTGTGTAGAGAAAGATTTATATATGAGAAAAATGATATTTCATTGTATACATTTTCCTGTTTTGATTCTGAGATGGGGTCTTATGGAGGCCCAGCTAACCTCAATCATTTTTTGTGTGTTTGCTTGTTTGTTTGTTCGTTTGTTGAGACAGGGCTTCTCTGTGTGGCTCTGGATGTCCTGGAACTACCTCTGTAGACCAAGCTGGGCTCAAGCTCACAGAGATCCACCTGCCTCTGCCTCCCTCGTGCTGGGATTAAAGGTGTGTGCCACACTGTCCCGCCAACCTCAATCTTTATATGCAGTTGAGGATTTCAGGTGGTAGCCCGTACATGCGATTTTTGTACTATCAGAACCCAGAGCTTATTTATGCTTGCTAGAACAAGCATACTACCAAGGGAGTCTCATCCCCGTTCCTGTCCTCCGCCCTATAACCTTTAGACTCACAGAATTAATAGTTACAGTACTACTGCCTAGTCTGTAGACCTTACTTTTTGTCCCTGGTCTCACTTGTGTCCTTTGTGGAGCAGACAGAGCCTCTGTGGTGTGCTCAGTGTGGGATGCTCATTATCCTCTCTCTGTCAGAGCCATTTCAAGTAGACCAGTTCGCCAGCTTGCCTGTGACCTTGGCATTTTTGCCGTGCCCAGGTCAATCACTTTGTCACAGGTCCTTCAACTTGAGCCTTTCCATTTTGACTCACTGTTGCATTCCTAAAGTCAGGCACAGGGTATAGACAGTCCAGGGTTCTCTGATGAGTTTGGAGGGGAGTTACACAGTGGTGGAAATTGAAATTTCCTGGTTTTCTGCATCTTCAGCCCTTGCCTTGCCGAAGAATGTTATTTGCTGTAATCTTGCCATACATAGGTTTCAATACTGCTCTTTTTTTTTTTTTTTTAATCTTTACACCCCCAAAGGGTGGCTACTGTTGGCACAAGCAACCTCAATAATAGGTTGGCAGGTATATTGGAGAGGCCAGAGGCATACTTGATGAGAAAGGAGATTCACTCTTGAGGTTCCTCTACCTCAGAGTAGCATCCTCCAACTGCACCTTTGACTTCTCTGAATGTGGTGCTCAAGCATATCATCTGAACAAGAACATCTCGAGAGTGAAAGGGTGTGTTGTTAATAACTACACCTGATTGGCAGGCCTCGGCTGGAGCCTACTCTAGGTACATAAGTGTATGTGTTCAATTTAACTAATTGTGACTTTGAGGTTGAGATCAGACCAGCCTAGCAAACCTCCTGGCGTAGAAATCATCCATCTGGATGAAGACAAAAACCCGTCGATGTTCTTGGCATTGCCTAGGGGTTCTATGTGTTCTCTGCTTTGGTCCTACACCTCTGTGGTCACTCTGTTCCTGGATGTGCCCTTCCCAAGCTCTTCCTGTCATGACCTCTTTGTAACTCCCACTTTACTTTGGAACCTCACTGCAAACTCAGACTGGATGGAGGAGCAGGGCAGGCTTATGATACTAGGCCTCAAAGAGAAGTGTGCCAGCCCCCCCCTCCCCCCCGTACTGAGCAAAGGGCAAGGCAGAGCGGGAGGCCACTATCTCTCTGGAGGAGGGTTTCTTTCTCCAAACCGCACACAGTTCACATACCCTTCAGCTTCAGTCAGTTCTGTGACCAGATCCATTGGCAGAGGCATGCAAGCAGGTGGCCTGGGTACCTAGTCACCAGCGACTGGGTATTCCATGCCCAGTCGGTACAGACAGGTTTGAATGCAGAGCAACCAGGCAGGGAGCCAGCCTAGAAAGGTCCTAAGTGGCAGTGCCAATCCAGGGCCGTTTATCCGGAAGCCTGGGTTCCCAGTGTTATATGCACAGGGGCAGGGGCAGGGGCAGGGGCAGGCTCTGGAGCCCATGCAGTCAGATCCTTTGTGTATTTTCACCCCCTAAGAGAACACTACCCATGGGGTTGGAGAAGTGGCCCAGGGTTAAGAACACTGACTGCTCTTCCAAAGGACCTAGGTTCAATTCCCAGCTCCCACATGGCAACTCACAACTGTCTGTAACTCAGTTCCAAGGAACCCGACACCTATGGTAAAACACCAATGCACATAATATATTAGGGAGAGAGAGACAGAGAGAGAGAGAGACAGAGAGAGAGAGAGAGAGACAGAGAGAGAGAGAGAGACAGAGAGAGAGAGAAAACACTACCCAGAATTCCTGGGTTCAAAAGGACTGTCGGATGGAAATGTGAAGTTCCACAGCTATTTTCTGGAAAGCTGGCCAGGTGGGCTTCAAGAATCATTTAGGGAAGCACGATTTGATCTCAAAATGAAAAAGTACAAAAAGAAGGCTGGGCCTGTGACTCAGTGGCAGAATGATTGCCGGGCGTGTGCAAGGCCCTGAGTTCAGCACTTAAGGACTACAGAAAACCAAAACAAAACTTCCATATTTAAAAAAAAAAAAAATGTCCTTTTCCCAAGCTCAGAGAGGCAAAACATTTAGCTTTGAGTCTCCTTTTACAGGACAAAATGTCACAGTGTCAGAACTTTAGGGGACCTCAAGGCAAGCTTACCTTGCTCCCTTCTCTTATAGATGGAGGTCCTAATGGGATTTGGCTTTCTCAAGGGCATTCAGACACATAGTAGAGGCTGGAACCCACATCTCCGAGTTCCCAGCCCCCCAGGTCTTGGGTGTGTTCTTAGGTCTGCTCCAAAGGAGCAGATCAGACAAGCTGTATAAGTTTTATTATTTGTTAATAGTAGCCTTTGGTATTTCTTACCACACAAAGAAGTTTGCTGTTGCCTTTGGAGCAGTTACACATTTCTTGTTCTTTTATACAGAAGCTGTCAGGCTGGTGGGATTTTTTTTTTCCATTTTCACATATACTTTTAAAGGCTATATAAACTTTCCATTGACTCTCTATAGTCTGTGATTGTGTTTCTCAAATTGAGAACATCGGAATCCCCTGGGGGACTTGTAAGACTCAGGCTGCCGAGCCACATTCTCTAAGCTCTGTTGCTCTGACTCAGATCCTTGGTGGGCCAGAGCATTTTCATTACTGCTGGCTTTATGGAAGCCGCTGGTCGTCCTTTGAGGAGCTGTGCTAGAGGAGGAGATGGGTGAAGAAGATAGCTCAGATAGTGCAGGCAGCTGGCTCGCCCGTGTGGGCCTTCTTTGCTCAGATTGGTTCACCCCCAGCCTTGACCTCTGCATTCTCCCTGTGACTCCCCCCCTCTCCAGGTCACCCCAGCACCTCTGCCTCTTGCCCTGTAATGCTGGAGGCGTTGGAAGGAACATCCTCACCTTCCCTGCTTGTCTTCATCTTCCGGCTTCAGTCTGAGAAGAATAAATGTGTCTGCTGTGGACTTCCGCCTTTTTTTAACCGATCACCACCTGAAGGAGAAAAGGCCCCTACCCGCTTTCTGCCAGGTCCTCTGCCCAGCTTCTCTCTACCACCAAGCACCTTGGAGGAGCAGTCAATAGAAACTGGGAGAGTGGCTCTCACCTCCCGAGACACAGACTTGCCATTCAGTCCCAGTTCAGATTTGTTTCTTTGTTTATTTGTCTCTATAATGAGGGAAAGGCCTCATTTTTTAAAAAATGGTGGTAAGAAATAGTAGAGGTTAGAATTTTCAATTTGGCCTTTTTTTTTTTTTTTTTAAAGACTTATTTATTTATTATGTACACAGAAGAGGGTGCCAGATCTCATTACAGATGGTTGTGAGCCACCATGTGGTTGCTGGGAATTGAACTCAGGACCTCTGGAAGAGCAGTCAGTGCTCTTAACCTCTGAGCCATCTCTCCAGCCTCCATTTGGTCCTTTTTAAGTATCCAGGCTAGGGGCATTAAATGATTAAATGCATCTGCACTATTGTAGAGTGGTCACCGCCATCCACAGAACTCCACATCTCACCCTTGGGAGTAGACACCCATTAAATGACAGCTTCCTGTGTACCTCTCTCTGTAGCTCCCACGACTGCCACCCCAGTTTCTGTATACGAATTTGACTGTTCTGAAATACTTCAGCTCTGTTCCTTTACTATATGACTGATGGTACTTAGCATGAGTGACATCAAGCCAGGCATGGTGACACACATCTTTAATCCCAGCCCTTGGGCTGCAGAGGCAGACAGATCTCTGTGAGTTCGAAGTCAGCCTGGTCTCCAGAGCCTGTTCCAGGCCAGCCAGGGCTGCAGAGTGAGGTCTCAAAAACAAAACAAGAAAGTGAAATCAAGCTTCCTCCATTGTTGTAGCATCTGTTGTTATCTCCTTTACAATACTGAATACTGTTCTCTTGTGTGTTTTGTTTATTGTTTAGCCACTGATGGACAAGTGGGTCGATTCTGCCTTTTGACTGTTGCAATACTTCTGGAAGCATGGGAGTGCATGCAACACCATTCTGATTAACTTGCCTTCTCGGGTGCATAGTGAGGCATTTATATAGCAGCCACACCCTGCTGTTTAACTGATCCCACCCTTGCCGGGATGGCCATGTTGTTCTGTTCTCTTGTTAAAACCAGGGCCTGCTTCTCATATGTAAGCCCCTTTCCTCTGTGGACAGCCATGTGGAAGGCACTCACTAGGGTAGGGCCTCTACAATGCTGTTCTCCTCTACCCCAGCCTGCTCGGCTCCCCGACTGCTGTGGGTTCCTCTGTCCCCTTTTCTCCCTGTCCCGGAGGCCTTCCTGTGTTAGCAGCCTAGTCCTTTGGTGCTCTCCGGTGTGAGCCTTTGGCTTGGTCAGCACTGGGCATTTCTGGTCTTGAATGTGTCACTGCTGAGCATCTCCCAATGAGGGTCCCCAAGTCCTTCATGTCCAAAGCAGCTCACAGCCTTCTTTCTTCAAAAATGTCCTGTTGCCCAGTGTGGTGACAGACACCTTTAATTCCAGCATTCCAGAGACAGAGGCAGGTGGATCGATGCTAGCTAGTTCAAAGCCAGCCTGGTCTATATAGTGAATTCCAGGCCAGGAAGGGCTACATAGTGAAAGCATGTATGTCTCCAAAAAAAAAAAAAAAAAAAAAAGGCTTCCAGCACCGAAGAACTTTAAAGACACCTGTCCTGGACCAGATCTTTCTCCACCCCACCCTTCTTCCACCCCTTTCTCAAACCAGCTTTCCCCCCAACACTTCCCCTTTTTTCTCCCTTTGCTGACAGTCCCCTATGCACCCTCAGACCCCTCCTTACTATTGTCCCCCAGAAAATGTTCCCCCACAAAAGCATATGGGCCAATCTCCTCCTCTATAGGCTGTGTGTGAGCTGGTGACATCTATCCTTGCCTTCTGTCTTCTTTCCCCTGCTCCTCAAACCGTGACTCCAAGCCAGGCGGAATTCCCCAGCTTCCATGTTTTAATGTAGATGCCCATTCCCTTGGGCTTAGTGGAGTTCTACATTCTTTGTTTCCAGAACGCTCCCAGAAGATGCTGAGATGTGGCCTACTTACCACCAACAGTGGCACAGGTGGACTCTAGGACTCGCCTGTTTCATAAGGTGCTGCAGAACTATTTTCAGGCTATTAGTTTGCAAGAATTCTTTGTGTGTGTGTGTGTGTGTGTGTGTGTGTGTGTGTGTGTGTGTGTGTGAGAGAGAGAGAGAGAGAGAGAGAGAGCGCACATGTATGTTTGTATGTAGGGCTTTGTATATGTGTGTTTGCATATGCATGCATAAGCATGCATATGGAGGCCTGAAGTTGATGTCAAGTCTCTTCCTCAATCACTGACCACTTTATTTGTTGAGATACGGTCTTACTGAACCCTGAGGTTACCACGTAGGGCTAGTCTGGAGCGGTGGTTTGAACGAGAATGGATCTCACAGGCTCATATATTTGAATGCTTGGTCCCCAGTTGGTGGGACTGTTTGGGAAGGATTAGGAGGTGTGGCCTTATTAGAGAGGTATGTCATTAGGGAAGGTTTTGAGGCCCTAAAAGATGCCTATGATTTCTGGTGTTTCCTCTCTCTCTCTCTCTCTCTCTCTCTCTCTCTCTCTCTTTGTGTGTGTGTGTGTGTGTGTGTGTGTGTGTGTGTGTGTGTGTCTCTCTCTCTCTCCCCCCCCCTCACCTGTGGCTGTGGATTAAGATGTGAACTCTATGAATCAAGATGTGAACTCTTAGCTGTTACTTTATTCCCACATCATGGACTCCAGCCCTCTGAAATCATAAGCCACATGAAATGCTTCCCTTTGTGTAGATGTATCCGGCTTGTTAAATAAGAAACACAGAACCGATTGCAGAGTTAAAAACCACGAGGTCAGAGCAAGAGCGGAAACCCTTACCCTTCACTGCTTCTGCTGTTCTTCCTCTCCGCAAGAGACCTACTTCTGTGTGTCCTGTCTATTTAAAGACTTTCTGTTCTCCTCCCTCATTGGTTGTAAACCCAGCCACATGACCTCCTCGTCACTGCCTGTTTGTACAGACCTCCAGGTCTTCTACGGTTGGTATTGAGATTAAAGGCGTGTGTCTGCCATGCTGGCTGTGTCCTTGAACACACAGAGATCCTGCCTAGCTCTGCCTCCCAAGTGCTGGGATTAAAGGCCTGCCCCACTACTGCTCAGCTTCTGCTCTGGCTTACTCTGACCTCAAGGCAACTTTACTGACATACAAATAAAATCACATTTCAATACAAATAAAATATTACTATACCTTTGTAAGTGTCTTGGCATGGTATTTTATCGAAGCGATAGAAGCCGGATGGTGCTGAGAATCCCTGTCTGTGCTTCCCGAGTGCAGGGGTTACAAGTGACTGATATGCCTGTGAACATTTTTTTTTTTGTTTGGGTGTAGGGATCCAAACTGCAGTCCTCACACTCACAGGACAAAGGCGCTAATCTCTGAGCCATCTCCCCAGCCCCTGCAAGGATCCTTAAGGTTTGTGTTATAATTCTAACCTTTCTGTCTTATACAAAGTTGATCTTTCATGGCTGCAGTCAGGAAGGCAGATGCCTCGCCATGGTGATATTAAATTCTCAAAGACGTTATTTTCTCAGCCATGGGCCTCAGGTGTGGAAGGTCTGTGGGTTGAGCCTCTTTGGAAGGGGCTCCCTCTTACTCAGCTCTGCCCCCAGGATCCAGCATGTCAGGGAGATGGGCATCTCAGGCTATTGGTGGAAGGAGCAGGAGTGCCCCAGGGCCTTCTGGGAAGAGGTGAATGTAGGAACGAACGGGATTCCAGGTGGGAAGACTGCTTGGCAGGGGTGCTGTTCTGGGGAAGATGCTGTCAATCATGGGGGAGAAAGAGACCTGACACTGGGTCTTTTGAGCTTCATGAGTTTCCAATTGAGAAGCCAGCTGCAGGGAGCCAGATGTTCTGGCAGTTTCTGGAGTGGAGGCTCCAGAGGGCTGAGGATTGTGGGAGGTTGAGCAGGCAGCAGATGGGGCTCTGTACACCTAGGAGGTGGGAGCTTGGGGGGGTGTTAAGTTCCAAGCAGAGACCTTGTAGTTGTTGGTTGAGGAAATGAGATGGGCGGCAGAGAGAGGGGCTCCCCAAACTTCATTACCTTCCTGACACCCTCCCTCCTGTCCTTGAAGCGTTTTGCCCTCTGGCCTCCTCTTCTTGCTGAACAACCCTCCCCTCTTCTAAATCCCAGCCAGCCGATTGTCCCAACTGAAACTCCAGTGTCTTTTCTCAGTGCCAAGCTGTCGCTCAGCAGAGTAGACCCTGCTCAGGTGCGATGCTCAGTGTTTGTGAGCATCAGTTGTGAGCCTGAGCAGGCAGACTCTACCCATACCCTCTATGACCCCAGCTGAGCCCCTAATCGCTGTTTACTGTTTGGCTCTTGAGGCATGACAGTGATACCCCGACTTCATGAGGTCACATGAGGATCCCTGACAGCACAGTGGTACACGCTGATTACTCCAACATTGCTGCTTGTCAGTGTCTGTTTGGTGTGCAATGTTTGTCTCTGGTTTGAGCCAGCAGCCTTAAGGATGGAGAAGGCTATAGTTTGTGCTTGCTGCCTGAACAGTGGAGGCTAGCCTTAGCTTCTGGCATGGATGGTGACAACTCCCAAAGAGAGGAGGAAGCTGAAGATCCAGGGAGCTGGCTTTGAGGTCATAGCAGAGCCTCCTCAGCTTTGATGAGAATACGGCATATGTGGATTTGCCAGGCCTGGAGTGGGACTCAGAAGTCCCCATTTCCATTAGGCGCCTTCTGATTCTAAACGGTTGGTTAGAGACCACCCTTAGTGGTTTGGAACTTGCTGTATAGAAGTGGGAACCGTAGAGCATACGCTAGTATACTATGGATTTTCCTGTTACTAAAAATTAAGCACAGTAAGAGATTAAGAACTGAAAATAAAATAGAAATTGTAACAGTGCACATTGTAATAAAAAGATATTTAGCTAGGTATGGTGGCACAGGCCTTTAATCCTAGGTCTTGGGAGGCAGAGGCCGGTGGATCTCTATGAATTCAAGGCCAACCTGGGCTATGTAATGAGACACTGTCTCAAAACAAATATGTAAGTTAAAAAATATGTAAGGATTAGGGAGTGAGTAATTCAGTTGGTAGAGTGAGCTAGCGTGTCCAAAGCCCCGGATTGCATCACCAAGAATCCAGCATAAACCAAGGATGGTGGCACACGCCCCATTTAATCCCAATGCTCTGAAGGTGGAGGCAGAGAGACCAGAAGTTCAAGGTCACCATCAGCGACATAGGCATTTGGGGGCTAGCCTAGGCTACATGAGACCCTGTCTAAAAACAACACTGAAGAGTTATATAAAACTTACGAATTGAAAGCTTAAAGTATATAACTTGGTAGCAGCCCTGGGGTACTGGGTTTCTATGATCTCCTACCAAAACATCCTACCAAAACAGCCCTTGTGAATTGTTTGCTTCTAGAACTTTCCGTTTTATGTTTTCAGAGCTCCTTAATTCTAGGTACCCGAAACTATAGAGAGCCATATTTACCCCCGCTGAACACTCATCCTTATGCTCCGCTCCTTAGTGGGACAAGAGGACTTGGATCTGGGGTCTGGCAGGTTCATTGGAGTGAGGTTGTAAGTGATAATGTGTCAGTTCAGAAAGAGCCCCAGAGAGCTTTTGAGATTGCGTGGGGTGACTTGATGTTGGTGACATGCATTCCTCAGGGTGGCCTCACAGTTCGGTTTCCCTTAGAAGGTGTTGTTTTGGTCCCTCTGAGCTGTGGTCATCTCCGGAGGGTAGCCCAGAAGCCCGTGGCACTGTTGCCGCTCTTTCAGCACTCACCACACCGAAGGTGACTTTTCCTGCCTTTGATTAGCAGGGCCTGGGATAGCCCAGTACTCACTTCCCTAAGCACCTGCCCTGTGGCGTCTTAGGCAGAGGAGGGCCTCAGTAATGCCTGAGACTTTGTAGGGCAGGACCCAAGCAGAATTCAGAAGGGGAGATGGATCTGTCCAGTGCTGAGGTCAGCAGGCTACCTGAGACCCCAGAGCTGAGCCAGGGAGAAACTGGGGTCTGCAGTCAGCAGGCCCTCCAGTGAAAGCACTAGGGATACAGTATACTGGAGGCCTCCAGGGGGCCAGGGCCCGCCTGTGAATTCTCTGAGGGGTCAACAGAAGGAATGGGAATTTAGGTGGCGAAGCCAGCAGTGTGTGTGTGGGAGCCCAGAGCACATTTCTTTTCTGCTGTTTAGAAAATAGGCCCTAGGCCTAAGATCAGGTCTTCTATGCATGGGTCTTAGGGTGCTGCGCTCAGCAGCTCCCCCAGGCTATGGGAGCAGCATTTGGTATCAGCGCCACTCAGGGAATGAGGGCAGAGCACTCCTGTCCCTATGGAGGACTGCAATCTCTGCTTGGTTCCAGCATTTGCTGCTGGCATAGGGCCGGGATGCAGGAGGAGGTCTGGCTTCCGAGGAGCCAGCTCCGGTGAGAGTGTCTGCAGGAGGGCCGGAACCCAGCTGAGCACTGCCTGCCCTGAAGGACTGTGGGGGCGGGACCTAGGGCCAGAGCCACCCCTGGAAGAGGAAGCCAGTCAGGCCGGTTGTAAAATGGAAGGAAGGTGGGAGGTGTCAAGCAAGGGTGAGAGGATTAAGGTCTTAATCCCCGGGCACCTATAAGGCCTCAGGTGACAGCATTTCTTTCAAAATTATATCTGCTCGGTTTTCTTTAAATCTATCATAGCTTCTTATAGAAAATCATACCTGTAGCCCAGGATAACTCTAAACACTGTGTAGCCAAAGGTGACCTTGAACTCTGACCCTTGTGGCTCTAGCTCCTGAGTGCTGGGATTACAGGCATGCACCCTAGCCGCCGCCGCCACCACCACCACCACCGCCATCATCACCATCACCTTCATCATCATGCCTGGTTCATTTTGTGAAATTTTCATGGCTTCCCTGGTAGCTATTTTAAGTTTGGGGCCACACTTAAGTGGTCCCCAAAGTTGGTTGTTAGCCTTTTCATTTTTAATTTTCAGTGTGGTAGATGTGGCCAGGAGGAAGAATTTTGCAGCTACAACCTTTCCCACGCCTGAGTGTGTCCTGGCAGTAGGTTCCTGGGAATCATTTCCTGTAACCACCTTCTGGCTTCCTTGCGACGTGTTAAGGCCGACCGCCCGTCTCTCACAGTGTGGGCACAAGCCTCGTGTGGGTGAGATGGCCGCTCAGTCACTCACACATGCATCTCACAGACATCTAATATGGGTAGAGAGTCCATCTCCTGTGGCTAAGTCAAATGCCACCAACATCTTGAGCTTGACTGACAGATGCAGGCATGGTGGATTCCGAGTGATGTTCTGCCTTCTCTGTCGTGGTCACAACTCAGGGGTCCCAGACAGCCTGCAGGCCCAAAAGTAAGTGTGGGTGCCTGTGTGGCCACACCTGTGCATATGGAACTGTCTAGGTAACCTCTCCTGTTTAGTGGGATCATAGACTTGAGTATGCTGTCCTCTCTTTTATCCAGTTACTTAATGTGCTTAGGAGAAAAATTAAGTAGGGTTCTGGACATAAGGAGTGACATAGAAGACCATAATGTTAAGATGAAATTTGAGCAGACCCATGAGGGAAGGGAGAGAGACGGGTGACTGTAAAGAAGGGTGCCACAAGGAGAGGGAACAGCAAGCGTGAACCCCCGAGGTTGATGAGCTTGGCGTAAGCTGGGAACAGTCAGGGCAGTTGTGTCTAGGCAGAGTGAGCATGGTGAAGGTGGACAGAAGTGACCACAGCCAGGTCATGCAAAGGCTTTGGATAGACAAGGGAGATCTGGAAGCTGAGGTTCCCACCCCCAACCCTTTGAAGCGAGTCAGAACTATGGCATGGATCTTTCTTGCAAATCTATGTGGGAGAACACCTGGGCACAGACTATGTTTGCTCCTGGGTAAGGCCCTGGGAGTTGAAGCCTAGGCTGTGGGAAGGTCCTGTTTGACTCTGCCCTTCAGTTCCTCATCCATTGGTGAGGACCCAAGACAGGAAGCTGGTAAGAAGATGCTGAGCTTCCCAAGTCTGATTCCTCCCCCCCCATCTGTCATTACTTAGGGGTGTTTATTCGATATTGTATCATTTTAGGCTAGCCAGTGGGTGTGTGTAAACACCATGGTTTGATATTTAGTCTTTAATCTGTTTAGTTGATCAGAGTTAACTTCCTTGCCAGGAAGCAGCCAGCTAGCCCTCTGCCTGCTGTGGGTGGTCATGTAGCAGTCAGGAGCGTGAGATGGAAGAAAGGGGTATCCATGCCCTGGGCTGGTTTTTCTACTCATAGTGGCTTACCCACAGTGGATTATTGATTGCATACCGAGGACTGGGGACTGGGCTGGTTGCCTGAGCCATGGGGCTGATCTTTACAAGCCCAGATCAGCCTTCATGTGTTAACTATGCTTCTTCCCCTATCTAAAAAAATTAACTCAAAGTATGTTTGATGACCTATGTATATAAGCTAAAGCCCCAAACCTCTCAGAGAAAGCCATAGAGACCAGTCTTTATTGCTTTGGATTTAGCAGTGGGTTCTTGGCATATGATACCAAAAGTCCAAACCACAAAGGAAAAACAAGTACTTTGAGTTCCATCAAAACCAAAGCTTTTGCATAACATGAATGATGGTAGCCTATAGACCAGGCAAAAGTGTTTTAGAATCATAAGCCCATAAAATTTTAATATTAGGAACTTATTCCTAAAATTAGGGGCTAGAGAGATGGCTCAGTGGTCAAGACCACATGCTGCTCTTCCAGGGGACCCGAGTTCCGTTCCCAGAAACCACATTATGTGCAGCTCATAACAGCTTGGATTCTAGCTCCAGGGGCTTCCATACCCTCTTTGGTTTCTGTGGGCACTGCAATCATAAGCACAAACTTGCACACAGATACACAGACACATATGCTTAAAAATAAATCCTTAAAAAAGTGTCCTAAAATTCACCAGCTCTAATCTCGACAAGTTCATTGCAATAAAGGGTAGACATTTCTCTTAAAGATGGATGGCCAGTAAGCATGCATGAAAGGGCACACTCACTGTTGTTAGTCATTATGGCTGGGAAAATCCAAGCCATGAAATACTTCTGTATACCTAGGAGAATGGTCATAACTAAAAGAAAGGGGAGGGGAGACACCCAGGTGTTAGCAGGGATGTGGGGAGGTAGGAAACCCATTGCTGGTGAAAATGTGAAGTGAGTTAGCCTCTGTAGGAAAGCTCACTAGGTCTTGTGTCTTGGTTAGGGTAGTCCATCATTGAAGGAAGCCAGGCCAGGAACTCAAACAGAGCAGGAACCTGGAGGTAGGAGCTGATGCAGAGGCTATGGAAGGATGCTGCTTACTGGCTTACTCATTGTGACTTGCTCAGCCTGCTTTATTATAGAATATAGGACCACCAGCCTAGGGATGGCACCATCCACAGTGGACTGGGCCCTCCCCCATTAGTCACTAGTTAAGAAATGCCCTACAGCCTTGCCTACAGCCCAATCTTATGGTGGCATTTTCTCAATGAGGTTCCCTCTTTTCTGATGACTCTAGCTTGTGTCAAGTTGACATAAAACTAGCCAGCACACCTTGAGAAAGGTAGATATGGAACTCCCTTATGACCTGGCAATCTGTCCTTAGGCATTGAACAGAACACAAAAATCCAAACAAACGCATTTATTGTTGTTGTTTTGAGACAGGGTTTCTCTGTGTAGCCCTGGCGGTCCTGGAACTCACTCTGTAGCCCAGGCTGGACTTGAACTCAGAGATCTGTCTGCCTCTGCCTACCAAGAGCTGGGATTAAAGGCGTGCACCACCATGCCCAGTTCCAAATGGATTCTCACACTGAAGTTGATCGCATCACTAGGCAAAACTGGCAGAAAGTGAAAACAATTTGAATGAATGAATGCCTGTGGGAAAAGGCATTGATTTAAAGATATTGAATGTCAGATAGTCATGAAAGGAAAAAAAAGTTGTGACACATGCTAAAACGTAGAACTTAGAGAATATGTTGAAGCAGAAGGGGAGTCTTCATGGTTCCACTTTGTCCTGATTAGTTTTTTGTTTTGTTTTGTTTTGTTTTTGTCAACTTGACACAAACTAAAGTCAAATGGAAGAAGCTTGAGTTGAGAAAATGCCTCCATCAGATTGGCCTGATGAAAGAGGGCCCAGCCCGCTTTGGGAGATACTGCCCCGGGGCAGGTGTTCCTGGGATGTGTGAAAGTGGGCTGAGCGAGGCATGAAGAATAAGCCAGTAAACAGGGCATCCCTCCACGGTCTCTGCTTCAGATCTCACCTTGGCTCCTCTTGGATCGCCTGTAACCCATAACCTAATAAACCCTTTCCTCCCCAAGTTAACTTTGGTCATGGTTTTTATCCCAGCGGTAAATAGAAAGCTAACTAGGACACACTTATATGAAAGATCAAAAATAGGTGGAACCTCAGAGGCAGAAGGTAGAGGTTGCTCGGAGTTGGGAAGAGGCCTATTGCTTAATGGGTACAGAGTTTCTGTTTGGAGTGATGGAATTTTCTGGAAATAGATAGTAGTGATGGTTGCACAACGTTGCATATGAATATAATTAATGTTACAGAATTGTACTTAAAAGCAGTTAAAATAGTCAGTTCTAGACCCTACATAGTTTTAAGAGCATGATTGAAAAATAAGGTTAACACCCTGTGCCTGAGGAAAGCTTGGTTCTGTCAGGAGCCCCTGGGATGTCCTCAGTGACACGCAGGCTCACCTCAGGGGCTGAGTCCAGTTCCTGCCTCTGATATGGATTTCCAGCACAGTATTGTGTCTCACTGGCCCTGAGAGGCATTCAGAATGGTTCCCCACCTCTCTGTGTCCATCTAGTTCAGTGTGAAGATTGCTCTGCCTGGCAAAAAAAGACAGAAAACAGCAAACGGGTGATTTTCCCCAAATTGTCCTCAATAACCTGTGTCCTGCTGGGGTTTTTTGCCTGAACATTGGTGTAGCCTCTTCTGGAAGCTCAGCCCACTCAGATTTTACAGTTTTACCCGAAAACACACCTCTTCTGAGCCCTGCAGCCATAAAGTTAGTGCCTATCCTGGTCACCTGCCCTTCTTTCTCCTCTGTGTTTTCCTTTTGGGATCCGAGCTCCACTAATGAAGAGTTGGTTGAGTGTCCAGCTGAGGTCATGCACACCCGCTTGGTATACTGTAAAACCAGAAGACAGGAGGCCCGTGAAGTGTTTGAAGCCAGCAATCATGTGGACTGGCGTGATGTAAAACACAGATGTGACGACTTCCTGAAACAGACGAATACAATTCCAACAAACTCACACTGCAGATTGGCTTGTTGCTCTACTCCCCAGAGCGTGTCCTTGGGTATCACCTGTGTCTTCTCTTCTCCAGGGGCAGCTATCACCCTATGCTCAGAGCCACCTTGCTTTGTAACACCCAGGTAGATTCCTCTGCCCCCCAACCACCACCACCAGCACCTCCCACTTGTGTTTCAGATTCTGAGGTTGCATTATAGCCTGTATCCCTACCACACCCAGGGTGTCCCCTAGCTTATAGTCCACAATGACTCTCTTTATTAGATCCTCCATTCAGAATCATTAGGTGTACCTGCAAATGTGAAAGAGCTAGGTCTGGCTGAGTTCTAGTTTATGGAGTCCAGGCTGCAGTGAGGACCTCCCTAGTGTCTTAGACTAGGCGGGGCCCAAGGTCAAATCCAGGGTCTGGCCTCAGGCACTAGGTGGCTCACTCTTGCTTCTGGGAAGCTAATAATTAACCCTGGGATGGCTTCTGATCTGCTGGAAGGGCCTTGATTGGCACATGATGCTTCCCAACTTTTTACAAAACTGAGGAAATCATTTGTGGTGTTTCTCAATTATGAAAGGGCCATGACCTTCACAGAAAAGGACTGTCCTTTGGATGTTGTTTCTTTAAGTTTTCTGGGACACCTGTTAAAAGCCCTGTGTCACTTTACAGTAGAGGAACACAGGTAATAAACAGCCATATTACCCGAGTTTCTAATGTTGCAGAATTAATGGGGAGAAAGGCGGCTTTTCTGGACCATTTCCTTCATAACAGGAAATTCACTTCCATGTGAGCCTTGGGGAGTGCTTGTGAAGATTATCTCACCGGGGTAAGAATGGACCTGTAGTCAGTAAATTACAGAGGCTGAGTGATTAAGTGTGGGGCCCTGTCTTACCTGCAGTGAATCACCTGTAATTCACCTCCTGCCCAGTGGCATGGGTCAGGAGACCTGGAGCTAGTAAGTGTGTAATGCTAGAACTGAGTGGGGATCCATCTTCCTGTTGGAGTTGACTGGGCCTGCTTCTCTGAGTTTAATCTACTGATCTGTACAATGGATCAGTAGGGACAGAAGTCATGATGTCAGGAGAGACAATGAATGGAAAAGCACTTGGAAACCTCTGCTGCCTTGTCGGATGTCTCTTGTTCCCCCCACAGCAATCCCAGCTTGGGGCTAGCCCAGGGATGTAGGAACAAGGTGAGAGGGGTGTGGACTATGGGCGTGGGAGGCCAGGTCCTCTGCTGTGCTGGATTTTAAACACGCTGCTCCTAGGGAGTATTTACAGGGAGGCAGCTGAGGCCTAGTAAGTCAGTTTGTCCAGGGTCTCCTTAGTCTGCCAGTGGCCGAGCAGAGGCCTGCTGAGATACTCCCCCTAAAATGGGCTTTACTAAGTCACCAAGCACTTTTGGCCTTCAACACATCTTGGGGCTCAGTCTAAATAAATGCAACAATGCCAGCTATAAATATACACTTGACAGTTTAAACATATGCTTTTATTAGTACTAGGCACAAGTATACATTTCTGCATTTTGTGCATGTTTAGTTTCTAGAACACGGTGTTTTGAATATTCACATACATTTCTTTCAATTAGTCCCAAATACCGGCATTCCGCACACTAACGTTTTAAGTCTTTTAAAAAAGAGTTGGGCCTGGCGGTGGTGGTGCATGCCTTTAATCCCAGCACTTGGGAGGCAGAGCCAGGTGGATCTCTGTGAGTTCGAGGCCAGCCTGGTCTACAAATCGAGGTCCAGGACAGGCACCAAAACACCAGAGAAACCCTGTCTCGAAAAAAAAAAAAACAAAAAACCAAAAACAAACAAACAACAAAAAAGAGTTGTATTCGCCTTCAGCTCTCATTTTATCAAGAGACAAAACCCCCAGGAAGCTGAATAGGCATCAAGAGAGTCCTTTATCCCTGTTTCTAGAGGCCCTGGCTGCTGGCATAGTTACAGTGCCTAGTCCAAGCAAGATGGCATATAGGATTGAAGCCTTCCAGGCAGAGGGCTTTAGGGCTGGACCCAACCTCTCAGGGGCTCTTGCTTCGGAAACCCATGAAAGAAAAGGTAGCTAAAGAAAAGCCTCCCCAGCTTGATAGTCACAAATGGAAGGATGGGAAGTGGGCGTGGGCGTGGGGGCAAGGATAAGGGTGGGGGGCGTTTTTCTGTGTTTCCTTGAGATAAAAGCAGGGGGAAGGCTGCTCGATGCTAGTGAGTATTGGTTTTTTTCTGGCCTGGCTGTCCTTGGCTTCAGACGTCTTGGCAGGGGTGGAGGCTGGCAGGACAGTCCACTGTGAGATTCCAGCCTCTTGGCTGGGATGCACCATGATTAGCACATCTCAAACCTTTCAAAGTGACTTTAGCTGTTTTCTTTAGTGAAGGCTTCTGCTGCTTTTGGCTGTAAAGGGGTGGGGGCTAGAGCCCAAGACAGAAATATCAGAGGCTGACACCCAAGTGGGTGTGGCCATGGCTGAGGGCAAATATTAACACAGTATTTTTGTAAAGTTTATGCAACTTGATTCATGTTCCCGTAGAGTAAATTTATTCCATCCTGTTTTTTCCAGTCTGTTCCGAGCATGGTGGAACTATCCACCGGCAAGATGGGAAGAGGTTGGTCGCTTAATTTTAGGTAGAAAGTGCTAAGAATTGAGCGTACTTCACTGTCAGTTGTTAAGCCTTACATAATGCCCTGCTGTGTCTTCAATACTACTTTGTCCTCTAACTCATGATCTGATGACCATTTAAAACTCCCAAGAATGAGGCATCCCATCACTTTAGAGGGATTCTGTGGAAATCCATACAAGGGCATAGAGGCTAAAAAGTGGCATAGTTGAGTATGGCTTCTGTAAACAGAAATATACCCTGGGCACTTTCAAAATAGAAGTCATGATGGAATTTTGGTCCTTAAAGCCTAAAGCTCATTTATCATACTCTTCAGTAGTAGCTGTCCACTTGATTACCTCTAGTGATGGGTGTTGGTCAACTAAGAACCACCCACATTCCAGAACCAGGTTCCTTGGAGCTCCCCCACCCTGCCAATGGGTAGCTCAGTATCTCCCATGTATATGCAGCCTTTTCTGTAAGCTTTTTCTTCTGTCTGTTTCCTTTTCTTTCTTTTGTTGTTCCTGTAAGTGTGTTGTGTGTGTGAGTGTGCCCGTGTGTGTGAGTGTGCCCGTGTGTGTGAGGGTCATAGCATGTTTGTGGACATCAGAGGATAAACATGGGTTGATAATTGCATTCTCCCATGTTTGAGATCAGGGTCTTTCTTCTGTATTTCACATCTGTGTACCATATTCCAGGTTAACTGGCCTGTAAGTCTCTGGGAATTCTCCTGTCTCTGCCTCCCATTTTGCGGAAGGGCCCAGCTTTTACACGGCATTTAAACCCAGGTTCTCACACTTGCATGGCAAGTGGTTTACCCACTAGCTGTCTCCCAGGCCCTGAAACCTGTTTATTTCACCTCTTTAACCATTGGGTGAAAAAGAATCATCAGCCCAGCCAGACCGTGGTGGCCACGCCTTTGATCTGCACTTGCAGAGGCAGGCGTAGTTTGAGGCCAGCCTGGTCTACAAAGTGAGTTCCAGGACTGTTGCATAGAGAAACCCTGTCTCCAAAGACAACAGCAAAAGAAAGTCGATAATTTGCATGCATATTCTTTGTAAGGCTCAAAACAGCCCTGGGAAGGAAGGAAATCTGTCTTTTTCTGGATAAGGAAAGTGAGTCTTAGAAAAAAAAAAAAGTCAGCAATTGCTGAGGTTCCTCTCCACTAGGAAGTGATTAAGCTGGAGTTCACAGCTTCCTACTGCCTTATGCTAAACCTCTCACCGTATCCTGATTCCTCTTTTTGTGTGAAAGCCTCTAAAAGACCCTGACCTAATCTTCCCTGAGCTTTCACTAAGATAACAGTTATCCCTCAGGCTCCTCTCTTGTCCCGGAACTCCTAAAACCTCCCTGAACTTCCCCTGCTGACCTTTCCTGCCAGTGGGGAGTCTTGCCCAGGCCTGGAAACCTCAGTGAGCTGGTCCTATCACCCACCTCACCCTAGAAGGTCCCAGCTCTGTAGCTTGTCTCCTGTCCTCTAGGGCTTCATATCCTATGGAAGCTAGGCTCCCAGCACCTCTGCCTTCCCCACCCCCTTGCCACTTCCTGGCTTGGCCTAGGGCCGAGTAAATGAATTTTGAGTGAGTAAATGGTCCGGAACTCCTTTGCCAAGTAGTAACAAAGGAAGCCAAAAGTAATTATAAAACAAGATCTACAGGTCCTGGGGGTTGTGCGGAGGGGGGGGGGGGGGGGGGGTACACAAAATATCCGAGTATAAGGCTGGAATTTGGAGATTACTTGGAGGCTGTCGGGAGACACCCTGGCCCACACTTAAGTAAGAGTCTTTCCACGGTGTGACCTGGTCAGAACCATCCCTCTCTGGATCTTGCTTTTGTCCTGTTTGTCCCAGCAGGCAGGTTGGTGGCTCTTAGGCTTCTGCATTCACTAAGGTGGCAGAGAACAGGGCAAGTTCACCAGTGACGGTTGGGTGAGTGCATGGGCAAGGCCCAGCACAGCCTACACCACGCGTGCCTCCCAGAAACAATCCTGAGAGGAGAGGTGGGTCCTGTGGACTGTGAGGGTGTGGTTTCAGCATGAAAAGGTCCTCCCAAACATTGAACCAATAAAAATCTCATTTCCAACAGCCTTTCCAACAAGTATTGTCAGTTGGGGAGAAGAGATCTGAGGTAGGCCTGGAGCCTGGGGATTTTTGCCTACCTTTGCCCTGTGTGATGCCCCAGGATCACATACCCTCCCAGAGTGGCCACCCTCTCCCGGGCCTGATTTCCTCTTGCCCCAGGCTGGCCTGTGTGAAGGTGGCTGAGGCCTCCAGGGCAGGGAACCTGTTTCCCTTTATACCACTATAAAGTTCCTAGGCATCCTCCCCACCGCCTGCGGCTCCAGAAGCCTGTTTTTATCCTGCACTTGGAGGAGCCTAAGCCACTTCTCAGCCTCCCGGTGTCCAGGCTAACTTTTTTATTTTGTTCGTTTTGAAAGTGTCATGGTGTCCAGCCTATAAATAAACCCTGGGCTCCGGAATAAGAGAACTGTTTGACATTTTGAAGTCGTCTGAGAATAAGGGCGCGAATTCATTAATTCTTGATTTGAATGGAACTGACTGGACCAGTCACCCCAGCCCAGCTTTGGTAGTGGTGGTGGGGACTTCTTTGGGAGGTCCCCTCTCTCTGAACAAATGAAAGGGTCTAGGGAACAAGTGAGGTGGTTGATTCTACAGTTGTACAGAGGGAGCATGTGGATTGGTGGTGCCAGCTTAGCTGAGTGTGGAGATGTGTGAAAGTCAGGTCTAATTGCTCGCTCGTTAGTGTGCTTCCCATGACCAAAATCCATTAAGTACTTCTGTAAATGCATACCCAGTTTTGTTTTAAGTTCTTGTCTCCACACCATTTGTAATTATCATATTGGTTAGCAGGCTTTAAGCTTTAAAAATATTATTTTAAAAATTTTTTGGGGGGGTTATATAAGCTTAAGAGAAATTGTTTACTGACTTTAACATTAATTTAGCAATAAAATTAATGTTATGAAAATGGCTTGTTTGTTTTGGTTGAGGGGGTTGTTTGTTTTTTACCCCCAAGACAGGGTTTCTCTGTGTAACAACCCTAGCTGTCCTGGGACTAGATCTGTACACCAGTCAGGCCTTGAACTAAGAGATCCACCTGCCTCTGCCTCCCGAGTGCTAGGACTAAAGATGTGCTCCACTACACTTGGCAAAAATGCTTTTTTCAATGAAGAGACTTGTTTTCCTTACTTAGTAGGTGTGTGTGTGCGTACATGTGGTGTGGGTATGTGTGCCTATGGAGCCCCAAGGTTGATGCTGGGAGCCTTCCTCGATCATTCTCCCCACCTTATTCCTTGAGGCAGAGGAAGACAGCTTCCTCTTGTGGTCTCCATCTCTGCCTACTGAGTGCTGGGGTTATCCACAGACTGCCATGCCTGCCTACTGAGTGCTGGGGTTATCCACAGACTGCTGTGCCTGCCCAGCATATACATGGATGCTTGGGAACCAAATTCCCTTCCCCATGCTCAGGCTGTAAGCAGTTTAGAAACGGAGCCATCTCCCCGACCCTAGTTCAGTAAGTGTTCGGTATTGACTGCGTACATTGAAAACTAAAGTTAACAGTAAATCGGTGTATTCACCTTTGTATTGTTAGGCTTTGTATTTAATAAATTGAGAAAGCCAGAAAACTGAAAGGACAGTGGATAGTATTGATCTGTTGACAAAAATCACAGCCAGGAGGGGAAAAAAAGGTTAGATTCCATGTACGACTCTATAATTTCGTTACCAGCACATAATTAAAATTAATCAAACAAAACCACGTTGATGGATGTGTTTTCCTACGGATGTGGGCATTTCACAAGCAAAAACTAAAACCACTGATTTTTAATTCACTTGGCAGAATTGAACTTCAAAACATTTGGCAAGCCTAATAAATCACGCTGGATGTCGGCACCTCTCTCTCTCTCTCTCTTTGCTCCTTTTTAGGAAAATGCGAGCAGTCTCTTGCATGCGCTTCTGAGAGGGATGCACTTTGTGTGGGTGTCCTGATCTTTATTCTCAGAGGTTACAGATGGATAAAAATTTGGGGTCAGGATGACACCAGCTCCTTTGAGGGAACAAGTCAAGACATCTGGCTACATAGTAGCAGGTGACAGACTGAGTGCTTTGAACTTCCCTCCTTCTTTGTTTTGGCATCTGTGCTAATACCTTCGCTGACATATAGACTAGGAAAACCTGCCACTTGATCAACAGTGATTTAGGAAGCACTTCTCCCACCCCAAGTGACGGCGTGACGGACAGCTGCGAAGCCACGGACATGCTTTTTATGTAGCTCTGGGAAGTAACTAACAGGCTTGGAAACTGACCTAGCAGTCTGGTCCCTAAGGCCCTGGTTATCAGCACAGATGGGCAGAACCAGAAGAAATCCTGGAGATTATAGTGTGTGGCTCTCAGGTTGCCCCTATCATTGTCTTAGGGTGGAAGGTTATTAAAAGTATGTCTTCTCTATGACAGTAAAACAAGTCTTGGTTTCAGATCACGTGCTGGGGCAGGAGGAAAGAAAGACTCAGAATAATTTGTAAAATTTTAGTATGAGCTATAAGATAAATGCTTGTTTGATGTTTGTTTTCTTGAGTGCAGTAGCTCCACTGTGGTTATGAAATAAGTATCCTTGGTCTTGGGAGAAGCATGCTAAAATCTTTAGAAGCAACGTGATAATCTGACCGGTAGGTAGCATGTGCTTGAAAGCAAACCCTGCATTCTCTACACATGTACGTGTGTGCACGTGCACTGCACGGGTGTGTGTGTGTGTGTGTGTGTGTGTGTGTGTGTGTATCACACGCATATGAGTGTAATCCACCTGTCTCTGCTTTAGGAGTGCTGAGATTAAGGGATACACCATCACATCTGTTTTTCTCTTATTTTTCTTAGTTATGGGTATGTATGTGTGTCTGTATACATGTGAGCACAGGCACCCAAGGAGGCCAGAGTGTAATGGTCTCCGCCAGCAAGCTCCATTTTACTTACTGATAGATTCTCTCACTCAGCTGGGAGCTTGTGGATTCTGCTAGTCCAGACAGCCAGTTTGCCCCAGGGACCTCCTGTTTCCTCCATCTCCTGAGCACTATGGGAGGCCACATTGCCTGGTTTTTATTTGGGTTCCTGGATCCAAACTCCCGAACTCCAGTCCTCACATTAGATGGCAAGTACCTTATCCACAGAATCATCTCCTCACCCCTGTGGTTTTGTTTGTAGGAAGAAATGCCCACTTCCTTTAGAATTTAAGGGACACCTTAGCCTGGTCCCCAAACAGAGGGCTTGGGGACATCTATGTCCGGTGGAGGCAGTGGTTGGAGAACTGGTTTGTTTTCTTCTGAAAGAACCATAAAGCATGTGTCATGTGATTGTTAGGGACCTGGTTGACTCCCCTCCCTACACCCCACTCCACCCTCCACCAGGACTAAATTACTACAAAATGCAGCCCGACTTCTGTGTGTTCCCAGCAGAAAGAAAAGGCAATACTGATACTCTCAGCAGCCAGCTAAAGCATCTATGTCCATCCATTAAATATTGATAATTGGTGGGAATTGCTGTTGATTTGGTGAGTCACTGCCTCACGTGGCCGATGGTGTATGTACATTGTGGTCTTTCCTGTGCTAGAAATCTCCCTCTCCAGCGCATCGGTCATCTGTTGATACTCAAAATTAGAAAAGGAAAAAAAAAAAACAACAAGAGAGGAAGAAAGCTTTCCTCAGCCCAGTAGGGAAGAAGGATTAGGAAAAAGAAGCTAAGTTGCAGAGAAATTCTTACACTCTCAGAGAGCGTTTACCTAGTAAACAAGAAGAGAACCAACCTGTGTCACCCCTAAGTCATAGGGTTGGAGGCGAGTGCTTTCTCCTGGTGGCCACTAGGTGGTAGTATTGGCAAGGTCAGCCTGAACGTGCTAGCCTGGGTTGGTTCTAGGAGCAAGGCCCCATCCATGCATTCACTTACACAGAACACTCACACATTTCTTTATAAACCCCGACTGTTTTCTTTAAAAAGATCTGGGTGCAGTGCAGCATACCTAGTCCTGGCATCTGGCAGGTGGACATAGGAGCATCAGGACTTGAAGGCTATCCTCCACTATGTAGCAGCTTCTAGGCCAGCCTAAGCTGCATAAGGCACTGTCTCAGTTCAATTCAATTCAATTGAATCAATATTTACTTACTTGTTCATTTTTTTTCTGAAAGTCTCTTTCCCCCTAAGCTTCTGATTTCCCTGCTTCCCCCTCGGCCTGAAGTCTTGGGATTGATTACCTGTGAATGTTGCCTGGCTTATGCAGTACTGTAAAACAAACCCAGGGCCTCATAAGCTACATAAGCTCTATACCAACTGAGTTACATCCTTAGGCCTTGAAGCATGCATTTCTCAGTTAAAGGTCTAATTTCCTTATTCCTGCCCCCCCCCCCCCCCCCCCGTATCTAACATCTGTAGTAGTGACTAGCTTTGAACACCCAGCGAATTGATTTAAAAGGAATAACATTATAGAAATGACACATTTATATGTCTGTAAGTTATTTGACATCAAGACAGCCCCAAGAAATCTGGACTCTGTAGTCAGCACCTATATACATCAGAAACTTAGTCTTGTATCCTAGCATGGTGGCACATACCTGTCATTCTAGCACTTGGGAGGTAGAGGCAGGAGACTCACACCCACCCTTAGCAATGTAGTGAATTGGAGGCCAGCCTTGGCTACATGAGACCCCGTCTCAACAGTAATAAATAAGCAATGTCTTTTATTGACTCTCTGGTATGTGTCCCCTATGGTATGCTAGGCACCTTATGTATTCCATCTCGAACTTTGCAGTATTTACTGAGCCCCAGCTGTATACATCATGAGATCATGCTTTTTCTATAAATGTTTTCCGAATCTCATCTTTGATTAAGATCTGAATCACAGTAAAACCCACAGAGTGTTCCAGCTATCCAAAAGCTGTAGCTCTTTGATTTGAAACACTGTGCAAATAGGCATGGCTCCCATGGTACCAATGGTATCACCTGCAGCTGTGATGGTCTGTGGTTACTGAGGCCAGTGTGTTCCTGTTTGGGTTTTGGCATTGTTTAGAATTAAGAGGCTTATAAAGGAAGCCATCGAAACCTCGAGTTCCCCAATTGCTGCGGTACAGGAAACAGGGCAATTAGTCAGCATCTATTGTCCAACCAGATTGTTTAAGATACAATTTCAAGACAATCTGGAACCACCTCCTGGCTTGATAATGTGTAGTTTAGCTTTGGGCAAGCTCTTATCAAGGTTTGCTGCTTTGGGGACAATCACAGGAAGAACACTCTGCTGCAGGGTTGTTGTTTTTGGGGGGGTGTTGTTTTGGTTTTTTTGGTTTTTCGAGACAGGGTTTCTCTGTGCAGCTTGGCGCCTTTCCTGGAACTCACTCGGTAGCCCAGGCTGGCCTCGAACTCACAGAGATCCGCCTGGCTCTGCCTCCCGAGTGCTGGGATTAAAGGCATACGCTACCACCACCCAGCAAAATTCATTTACTTTCTTTTTTTTTTTCCAGAGCTGAGGACTGAACCCAGGGCCTTGCACTTGCTAGACAAGCGCTTTACCACTGAGCTAAATCCCCAACCCTCTCTGCGGTTTTTATAAAGTGTCTTTCAATGACACTGTCCTTAGGCTCCAAGGCCTTCGGTGTGACAATCAGGGAGGAGGGAAAAGTCTCTCTGACTATAATCTATGACCATGCTGGGGAGCATCATCAACCATGGTTCAGTTTCCAGGGGTAGGATCCCCACACTGGCACAGGAATAAGAGGTTGTTTGGGGGGACATCGATTTGAACCCTGCCTGTGGGTGGTTCATGTTGCCTTCATTCCCAGGCTCCTCCTAAGTCCCTGTTAGTTTTATGTCCAGGGTCTGTGTGAGGAGGCCTGCTCTGTAGACCTGGCTCTGTTCTAAGGCCAGCCATGTGAAAAGCTGCTGTCTGAACCTCACCTCCAATCTGCCCTTTGAGGGCTCCCAAAGGCCCATTGTGCCAAATCCCCATGGGAGGTAGGACCCACGAAAGCATCACTTTCAAAAGTTGCCCCAGGAAGTGCTGAGGTGCACTGCCCGTTAATACTATACTTTATAATGGTGCTGCGGGATCTTCCGAAAAGCACAATTCACCTGAGATTCTTCAAACAAGAAGCAAGCAACAGAATTGACATTTCCAGTTGCATGTGGGATAAAGCATTCGGGAACACATTTGTTGTCTTTTGATAACTTTTTGTATTACTCAGAAAATGCATCCCTGATTCCAGTGACATTTTTATTCAAAAGGGCATGGTGGAGGGGGTGGGTGGGTGGGTGGAATCTTCTGTGATTGTGTGTGTGTATGTGCGCGCGCGCGCGCGTGTGTGTGTGTGTGTGTGTGTGTGTGTGTGTGTGTGTGTGTGTGTTTTAACTGCCAGGAATTTTTTTTTATTAATATTTGAGATTTACTGTCCTAGCTAGCTACCTTTTTTTTTTTTTTTTCTTTTTTGAGACAGGGTTTCTCTATATAGCTTTGTACCTTTCCTGGAACTCACTCTGTAGCCCAGGCTGGCCTCGAACTCACAGAGATCCCCCTGCCTCTGCCTCCCGAGTGTGTAGCATGAATCTTAAAAGTTCTTATTAATAAAATCAAACCCAGGGCCAGGTATTGGGGTGAATGCTGGAAGATCAGAGAAGCAGAACAAGCCACAGCTTCCTCACCTTGCCAATTCCTCAGCTGATATTGTTTCCTCAGACTGGAAGCTTCTGAGTCCTCATCCAAATGAATCTCAGCTGAACTGTACTGTTCAAAGCCTAAAAGCTTAACCAGCTCTAGTTCCTGGTTTTCATGCCTTATATACCCTTCTGCTTTCTGCCATCACTTCGTGAGATTAAAGGTGGGACATCACTTCATGAGTTACCATGCTTGACTGCTTCCAGTGTGGCTTTAAACTCACAGAGACCCGAATGGATCTCTGCCTCCCAAGTGATAGGATTAAAGGTGTATGTACCACCATTTCCTGACCTCTATATGTAGTGGCTATTCTGTTCTTTGACCCCAGAGAAGTTTATTGGGGTGCACAATATTTTGGGGAACACAATACCACCACACGAGTGCTGGGATTAAAGGCGTGCGCTGCCACCACCGCCACCCGGCCTAGCTAGCTACTTGTAAAAGCTAGAACTTTTCCCTAGAACGCCTTACATGTATTGACAGGGACTCAATGCACTGCTCCTTCTTCCTATAGCCAGTCAGTGGTCCCTGCTGTCCCAGAGACTTGATTTTCAGTCTCTGGTCTGCTCTGCCCTCCTTTCTACAGCGGAGGAACACACGTTTGTCTTCTCTGCCCTGACGTTTGGTGCAGGCTTCCTGGGTGTCTATGCTTTGCTCCCCGAGAGCAGACAGACCCCGGATGACAAACTTGAGCATCACTTGGAAGACTGAGACATTCAGACAGATGCTCAGACCACACACAGTCTTGCTTCTCTACTCACCTTGCAGTCTGAGAAGCAGGAACTGAAGGGCATCTCCACTCCATCCACCCTCGCCCCGTCTTTCTGTCTTGCCTGCTCTGCTCCAGTCAGCCTGAGTTTGCCTGTCGCATGCTAACGTTGTTTTTCCCAGACTTTGATTGTTTGGCCTTCTGTTTTGTGCTCCTGTGCATTTATTATTGGTTTACTTGAGTACTTAATGGATCGCCCATGGGAGCGGGGTGTCACAGGTACAGTGAACGGAAACAGGCCTTATTCCTGCCCTCCTGGAGCTTGGTGTGTAGTGGAAAACAGCTAGAAGCACACGCTGAGTTGTAAGGGTAGAATTACAGTGAGCACAATTGGGAGTCTATAACGCCCTATATGACTGGCTGGGAGACACTGGAAGGTGTCCCTGAAGGGGCGGGACTTGTCGTAGCACCAGGAGTGAGTACCACAGAGGGGAAGCAGGACTCAGGGAGGGCCACGTGTGCTCTTAAAAAGCTGCATCTGCATTTGCTCTTCCACTTAACCAGTTAATCACATTTTCTCCCTTCCATGCTGAATTAGGCTTCCTGTATCCTCTGTCGAGGTCCAGGCCCTCAGCACACCCGCAGGGATGCTATGGCTGTATGCTCAGTTGCAAATCTCTTTTTATTCTACCAGTCCCACTATTGAGCTCTTGGCAAAACCAGTTTGCTTACTCTTCCAAAACACAGTGGTCAGATTTGAAATTGCCCTCTGATGCTCCCACCTCCTCTTTCTGGTGTTTTTTGTTTGTTCATTTTGAGAAAAAGTCTCTATTCTGGTAGTTCTGGCTGTCCTGGAACTCACTTTGTGGATCAGGCTGGCCTCGAACTCACAGAGATCCACCTGCCTCTGCCTCCTGAGTGCTGGGATTAAAGGCATGCGCCACCAAGTCCAGCCTGAAGCCTTACTTGTCAGACAAGTGTGAGGGCCAAAGTCCAGATCCCCCGCACCTATATGGAAAGCCAAGTGCAGCAGCGCACATCTGTAATCTCAGTAGTAGGGAGACAGACAGGAAGACGATGAGCTGCCGGGGAGCTGGCCTGGGCAAATCAGCGACCTCTGGCTTCAGTGAGAGATCCAGTCTCTAATTAATCAATTAATTAAAAGATAGAATAAAGATAGAGGGTTGGTGTTGGTGAGACAGCACAGCAGGTAAAGGTGTCTGCCCTCAAGTCTGAGTTCAGCCCCTGGGACCGACATGGTAGAAGGAGAGAACTGTCCCCTGCAAGTTGCCCTCTGGTCTCCACAGGCTCACTGTGGCACATGGATGCACAGGTGCGCGTGCGCGTTTTAAATGTGAAAAACAAAGTAGAGAGCGATTAAGGAAGTCACAGAGCATTGACTTCTGTTGCCCTCTGGCCTCAACTTCCAGGTATACACACACACACACACACACACACACACGTACGCACGCACGCACGCACGCACACATATGAACATACAAAAGCAGTCTGGACACCAGAGGTAGCCACTAGTTTGTCTTCGAACAGCATTGATTAATTTTGCCCATTTTTTAACTTTCTATACATGGTATTGTGTTTTACATAAAATGTTGTGTCTGGCTTCTTTGACTCAAAGTAACATTAAAGAGAAACCAGTGTTGCACTCAGCAGGAATTCATTCCTGCCCTTCGCTGCATACAGGTGCATGGTCCGAACACATGCTATAATGTATCCATCCTACAGCTGATGGCAATTTAGGTCTCTTCCCATTTGTTATATTATAAAGAGTTTTGTGTATGTATTTTTGTGAATATGATGTAGTTTTGTTGTTATTTTCAATTAGGCACATACCTAGGAATGAGATTGCTGTGTCACAGGACATGTGTGTGTTCATCTTGGTGGAGATATTTCCCAACAATTTCCCGAAGTGGTTGTGTTAGTGTATGTTCTTTGCAGCAGCTAGCGAAAGTTGGAAAAGCTGGACACCTTCCACAGCGTTGTCAGCCTTAACTCATCGTCCTGCAGTGGACGTGCGGGGGACTTTGTTTTGTGGCTTTACTTTGCATTTATTTGACAAGCAACTGCCTAAGTGCTTCCTTTCATTTCTCCCCGCTTTTTTTAAAAAAAGTCTTTTATTTTTATTTCTTAAATTGCAGATATGTGTGTGTGAGTATAGGTGTGTGCAGTTCCTTCAGAGGCCTGAAGAGGGCAGGGCAATGGATCTGCTGGAGCTGGAGTTAACAAGCAATTGTAAGCTGCCTGATGCAGGCGCTGGAATAGAGCTTGGTCCTCTACCATAGCTGTCCCTGCTCCTAACTGCTTAGCCGTCTCTCCATTTCCTACTGCATTGTTTTGCTGTCTTGGAGCTAAAGGAATACTTAAGTCTTTGTAGATCTGTTGCAGATCAACTCCACCACTGTGGGGACTGCCTTTTTGGCCTTCTCAATAAATGTTCTCTTACAGAAGAAGTTTGGGGCTGGAGAGCTGGATCAGTGGTTTAGAGCACTTGTTGCTCTTGCGGAGAACCCAGGTTTGACTTCCAGCACCCGCATGATGGCTCACAACCATAACTCCAGATCCGAAGGGTCTAGTGTCCCTTTTGACCTCTGAGGGCACCAAGCATGCATGTGGTGCACATGCGTATAGACATGCAAAATATTCATCAACATAAAATAAATATTTTTAAACTATATTGATTTTTTTTTAAATGTGCTATTTATGTTTATTTTATGTATATGAGTGTTTTGCCTGCATGCCTATAAGTGCACCATGTGTATGCGGCACCTGTGGAGGCCAGGAGAGAGCATCGGATCCCCTGGGACTGTAGTTATAGACAGTTGTGAGCCGCTGTGTGAGTGCTGGGAATCTAACCCAGGTCCTTTGGAAGAGCAGCCAGTGCTCTTAACTGCTGAGCCATCTTACCCGCCAACCAAAATAAAATAAATCCTCTAAAACACTCCTTTTACAAAGTAGAAGTTCTTAATTTTAATATAATTTATTAACCAGCATTTTCATGTTTTATATCATATTTATTTCATGCTTAGTTTTATAAAACATACAAATGCCTAAGGTATGACTTAAGCTCTGGAAAATGAAAAAGTACAGACCTTGGAGATAATAAGACAAACAAATAAATAAGCCATGTATTTCCTTGACCTAACATCATCAAGAACAGGTTTTGCTTAGCAGTGGTTCTCAACCTTCCTAATACAGTTCCTCATGTTGTGGTGACCCCTCAGCCATAAAATTATTTTCATTGCTACTTCATAACTGTAATTTTGCTACTGTTATGACTCCATAGTGGAAATATCTGTTTTCCCATGGTCTTAGGTGACCCTGTGAAGGGATCACTCGACCCCCAGGTTGAGAACCACTGGCTTAGAAGTCGACCGTGAAATGCAAAGATGGTTTGTTACCCTGTTCTTCTACCTACAGTTTCTGCAGCTGAGGCTGTGAGGAGCCACGCTACCCCGTGTGAGGAACTGTGTGGGACTTGATCTTTTGCATTTGAAAGCACTGACAGGTGTCTTATATTACAGGTTACTCAGCGGTCGTTATGACCTCCCGGTTACGCGCGTTGGGTGGAAGAATTAATAATATACGAACCTCTGAATTACCCAAAGAGAAAACCCGATCCGAGGTCATCTGCAGCATACGGTTTTTAGATGGCTTGGTACAGACCTTTAAAGTTAACGTAAGTTCTCCACTTTTTTTTTCCGCATAAATCCTCGTAAATAGTTTTCAGTTCTTGGCTTACACAATGAAAAAGAGATTGACTGAAACAATGAAAGCTTGAGCTTTCGGGTCTCCTATGGTGAGACTGGGCTGGGCATAGCCTCGCAACCTTTGCCCCGTCTCACCTTTTCGGTTCTTCTGAGGGTTGTGAATCTCTTGGTGTCTCCCAGCATTGATGTGTCTGATGCCCCCATCCTCTCCCTCTAGGCAGAGCTGGCCCTTGGATGACTACGCTCTGTACGTGATGTGTGGAGCCCATGTGACTCTGCAATTTTAAAAATAGTAAAAATTACTAGGGTATAAGTCTCCTACTAAACGGTGAACCCCTTGAGGACAGGACGGGTGTCCTGGCACAGGACTGGGCACGCAGCTGTGCTCTGTGAGATGGTCAGCCTCATGGCTGGCGGGACTCCCAAAGGCCTGGCTCGTGCTCGGAGCCCTTGATCTCGGGTCTTCACGTAAGCAGCTGTGAGAGGCAAGCACAGCAGCTGCTCCAGCTGGCTCCACACCCGGGCGCACACATCACCCATGCCCAGGACGTCTCTGTGTCTCTCAGGCCTGATAGCATGAAGTCCAGCCCCAAGTCACTGGTGCAGAGAAAGGGGATAGAGGAGACAAACCGGATATGGTGGTAAATGCCTGGGAGTCAGCCCTTGGGAGGTGGACTCCGGAGGAGCTGGTTTGAGGCCAGCCTGGGCTACATGACATCCTGTCTTAAAACAAACACAATTTGGGGGGTGGTATTGACCAGAAAAGGCCATAGCACTTAAACCTTAATGAAAACAGTCAGACCCCTCCACTACCCTGCCTTCTCACTATGGAGCCCTGGCTGGCCTAAACTCACTCTGTAGACCAGGCTGGCCTGCCTCTGCCTAGGATCAAAGGCTTGCACCACTACCTTTGCATTGTTTACCCAGTCACAAGATCTCTCTCCCTCCCTCTCCCTCCCTCTCTCTCTCTCCCTTCCCTCCCTCTCTCCCCCTTTCCCTCCCTCCCCCCTCTCCCCCCTCTCCCCCTCTCCCCCTCTCCCCCTCTCCCTCCTCTCCCCCTCTCTTCCCCCTCTCCCCTCTCCCTCCCTCCCTCCCCTTCTCTCTCCCCCCCTCTTTCCCTCTCCCCCTCTCCCCCTCCTCTCCCTCTCCCTCTCATCTTTTCCATTACTGACTTGGTGCAGGCAGAAGGTAATTTTCAGTTCTTCCAAACCATGGCCAGGGCAGCTGCCCCACGCCATGGATATGAGAACGTCCTCAGCGGCACCCAGGACTCAAGTGCCAGCAAACAGTGGCAGTGATTAGTGGGGACCTGTTTCCCAGCCTTCTTCCCCACTGCCCAGCTCAGTTCTTCAGCTGTCATTTAGTGTCTCAAGAAATCTCTAGAAAGGGAAGAGCAAGATGGCTGAGTGAGTAAAGGAGCTTGCCGTCAAGCCGGGGACCCACATGGTGGAAGGCCTGTACATCTGGAACAGTGTGAGCCCCAAGGGAGGAGAGCCAGAGAAAAGTTAGGTCAGAGGGACCAAGCAGGGTTGGGGATGGGAGGCCGGCTGGAACCTGGGCATGCTGGCTTCTCCACTGGGCAATGTAGAGCACACTGGATATGGCCTGACTTAAGGGTCACTCAGTCCCCAGCAGCCAGGGAGGGAGGGGACTGAGAGATACAGTAGAAGTCCCTGAGATGGTTCTGATGGCGGGCAGAGCAGTCTTATGGGCTTGGCTGGAAGGAGGCCCCTGGAAGATGGAGCCAATAGGACTCGCTGGCAGGGCTCTCTGATGTGTTGTTTTCCTGCTCTGGTTGGTGCTGCACTTTTTTTTTTTTCTTCTGAGATATAGTCTCACTGTATATCTATCCCCTGATGGTCTGGCTGATATGTAGACCAGTCTGGGCTCAAACTCACAGAGATCTACCTGCCTCTACCTCTCAGGTGCTGAGATTAAAGGTGTGTGCCACCACACCTGGCTTTGATTCTGTTTGAATTCTTTTGGGAAGGAAGAGAATTGAACAGAATTGATACCTGATTGTTTGGATTCTGTAGCTCAGAGGCCAGAGGCTCAATCCAGCAAGAACACAGGGCTTTCGTGTTGCACAGATGTGAGTCAGATGGTCAGATAGCTGCTGGGGGATAGTGTGGGAATGCCAGGCATGACGCCCCTCAGTGCCTGCTTCTCAGTGCCTAATGTGGGAATGCTGGGCATGGCGCCTCTCAGTGCCTGGTTCTCAGTGCCTAGTGTGGGAATGCTGGGCATGGTGCCTCTCAGTGCCTGGTTCTCATTGGCAAGGCAGATGTTGAGGGCTACTTTGCCGAGTTGAAGCAAAGTGAATGTGGTATCCTATCTTTGCTGATGTTCAATAAATTACAGTTGCTAATGACATAGTAAATCAAAGTCACATAAATTATATCCCCAAATGTATAAGCAATAATTACATTAAGGTGAGAAGGTAGCTCTGATACATTAGGAGAATGTTTGCCAGGCTGCGGAGATGGCTCAGTCGGTAAGGTGCTTGCTTGCAAGCATAAGGACTTCCATCCCCAGCAAACACAGAAAAACTGGCTGACGATGTGTATGGCTGTCACCCTGCACTGGGGTTGGGCGTGGGAGGTGGAGATGGGAGTACCCCTGTGGCTCCCTGCCCAGCCAGTCTGGCTGGAACTGTAAGCTTAAGGTTCAGTGAGAAATTCTGTCCCAGAAAATGATATGAGAGTGACTAAAGACATCCCAACATCAACCTTTGACCTACACACACACACATACACACACACACACATACCACACACACACCACATACACACACACACCACACACACACACCACACACACACCACACACATATACCACATATACACACCACACACACACACCACACCCACCCACCCCCACACACACACACCACACACCACATATAAATACACACCACACACACACACACACACACACACATACACCACACACACACACCACACACACCACATATACACACCACACACACATATACACACACACCATACACACACACACCACACACACACACACACACACACACACACACACACACTGGTAACTTGGGGGAATGGGTGGGCTGTATTGTTTACACCCATAGACTTTCTTGTGATGGATGGTGGCAGGCCCTGGAGCCTTCAGGATACAGGTGATGCCTTCTGGAAATAGGCAAGTGTCTTTCTCTCACACAACAGACCAAATTCCATGAAGTCACCCTGAAGACATTGCCGCAGGAATGTCCTTAAGTTACCTAACTCTGCCCACCTTGGTCATTGCGACCCACTTTCCACACATTACCTGCTTTCAGAAGCTCCCAGGGAGAGCCTCTTTATACCTGTCTATTTCTGACGTGCATTGTCCTGAGTTAAATGGTTGGGTTCAAAGCATTCCTGGGAGATCGACCTCTTAAAATAGAGACTGAACTCTCCCAAATGCTCCATGCTGGTTTTGTGTGCCTGTCTCATCCCACCCCCTGCCCCAGGCCATCTTTTGTCTGCGCCATCACATTCAAACTGGGTGGGCCCACTAGATAGATGAGAGGGTGACACTCCACCCTGTTGTCCCCCTAAACACAGAGGGGTTCCTTATCCCTGTCCCCTGGTGGACCCCACTGTTCATGCTGCCCTCTAAGGAATCTGTCTACCATGTCTCGACTGGTTCAAAGCACTTGACAGCGTTTGACACTCCGTGTTAGTCACCACCTCCACAGCCGAGCAGGGATTGAGGTGCTTCCTGGAGCGCTGTCCCAGTGCCCATACCAGGCTGCCCCATAAACACTGGAGCAGGTCGCTGAGTCCCACTCTGGAGTGAAGTGTGGCTGAATGTCCCCACCGGCTTCTCACTTCAGATGACCGAGAAGCAACAGGGCAGATAATCCCAGAGGGGGCCACAGGCCAAGTCACTTTGAGGGTATTTTGGATGGCATTCGAGTATTTTTAGCTGTTAGTGGAGAGTTTTCCTGCCTGCACACTCCGGGTTCCTCCAGGGGAAGGAGCTGCAGCTGGGCCCCAAGCAGCCAACAGGAGCTGACCTGGGATTAGCGTTTGCTGTGGGTAATCCGCAGCAGGTCATGGCGTGTTTGCTGTGTAATGCGTGAGTTTTCCAACTTAGAAGTCACTGGAGAACCTCAGCTAAGGGATGGAAGCAACTTAGAAAGCTAAGTTAAGCTCACAGTGCCGTGTGTGTGTGTGTGTGTGTGTGTGTGTGTGTGTGTGTGTGTGTGTGCGCGCGTGCGCGCGCTCATGCATGTGGAGGTCAGAAGACAGCCTTGATGTTACTTCTCAGAATCCATCAGAGGCATTAATTGACCTGGAGTTTGATAAGTCAGCCAGGTTGGCTGATAGGTGGAGCCAGAGGCCAATATTGGGTGATTTCTTTTATTGTCCTCCACCTTATTTTTATTTTCTTAAACATTTTATCTGTCTTTCTATTTATTTGAGACAGGGTCTCACTATGTAGATAAGATTGACTTCAAATTCACTGCTGAGAACAGGGATTGAAAATGTGCACCCACTAAGGTTTTTTTGTTTTTGTTTTAATGTGTCTCTGTGTTAATAGTGCACATGCAATCAGAGGCCAGAAGAGGGTGTTAGGTCCTCTGTTGCTGGTGTTATAGGTTGTGTCTTGTTGGTTTTACTTTTACTCTAGCCCCATGTTGGACACCAAAATATTGTAGGTTGCTTTTTTACTTTTTACTCTTTTGGGGACCCACCACCCAGCTCCCAAATAAATCTCTCTCTCTCTCTCTCTCTCTCTCTCTCTCTCTCTCTCTCTCTCTCTCTCTCACACACACACACACACACACACACACACACACACACACTCTTATTCTTACTTATAAATGCCAGGCCTTAGCTTGGCTTATTTCTTGCCAGCTTTCCTTAACTTTAACTTAAATTATCTGGTCTATTTTTTGCCTCTGGGATTTTACCTTTTTCTCTCACTTGTGTATATCTTTCACTGTCACTCTGTAGCTGGCTGAGTGGCTGGTCTCTAATGTCCTCCTCTCCTTGTTCTCTTGCTCTTTCTTTTCTCTTTCCAAGATTTCTCCTCCTATTTATTTTCTCTGCCTGCCAGCCCCATCTGTCCTTTCTCCTGCCTCACTATTGGCTGTTCAGATCTTTATTAGAGCATCAGGTGTTTTAGACAGGCACAGTAACACAGCTTCACAGAGTTAATCAAATGCAACATAAAAGAATGCAGCAAAGCCAGGTGGCAGTGGTGCATGCCTTTAATCCCAGCACTCAGGAGGCAGAGCCAGGCAGATCTCTGTGAGTTCAAGGCCAACCTATTCTACAGAGTGAGATCCAGGACAGACACCAAAATGACATAGAGAAACCCTGTCTCGAAAAACAAAACAAAACAAAAATGCAGCACATCTTTGCATCATTAAACAAATGTTCCACAGCATAAACAAATGTAATGCATCTTAAAATAATATTCTATGACAGTTGTGTGTGTTGATATTGTGTTCCCCAAAATATTGTGCACCCTGATAAACTTATCTGGGGTCAGAGAGCAGAACAGCCACTAGATATAGAGGCCAGAAAATGGTGGCACTCACTACTTTAATCCTAGCCTTCTGGAGGCATGGATCTCTGTGAGTTCAAGGCCACATTGGAAATAGCCAGGCATGGTGACTCACGCCTTTAATCCCAGGAAGTGATGGCAGAAAGCAGAAAGGTATATAAGGTGTGAAGACAAGAAACTAGAAGCTTCTGGCTGGTTAAGCTTTTAGGCATTTGAGCAGCAGTTCAGTTGAGAGGCATCTAGTCTGAGGAAGCAGAATCAGCTGAGGAATTGGTGAGAACTTTTAAGATTCGTGCTATAGTTGTGAACTTCCCAGCTTGCATGCTAGGAACAGAACTTTAGTCTTCTGCAGGCGTAGGAAGTACTCAACTACTCCAGCCCCCTGCCTCAGTTTTTTGAGACATGATCTCACTGAACCTGAAGGTTTCCTATTTGGCCAGATTGCTTGGCCAGCAAGCTCCAAGGATGAGTCTTCCCCCATACACACATGGGTTGTGGGGAGTCGAACTCAGGTCCTCACTCTTGCAAGGCAAGTACTCTACTGACTTACTTCTCTCCCCAGTCTCCTAAATTCAGTGTCTGAAATCATATTTACATTGTTTGTTGTAACCCTACTTTGTATCCCTCTTGCACCCTTGTAACCTGAAATTTATTAATGCGTCTGTTACTCCGGGAAGTATATATTCATAAACTCTGAAGATTTTGTTTTCCTTTGCCACAGGAAAAACAAACAACAATGTTGCTTCCAGTTCTTAGTTCATGTTAACACTTTCTCCACTTGATGTTTTCTGATCTAGAAACAAGATTTGGGCCAGTCACTTCTGGATATGGCATACGGCCACCTGGGCGTGACAGAGAAGGAGTACTTTGGATTGCAGCATGGTGGTGACCCAGTGGACTCCCCTGTAAGTGTGCACACATAAGAAGTGCTGCTTGCCTGCCTGGGCTGGTCTCATAGCTTATGTTCTCTCACTCAACAGAGATGGCTTGAGGCAAGCAAACCCCTCAGGAAGCAGCTGAAAGGTGGGTATGATCTCACTTGGGTTAGTCATGAGGTGTGTGGCCATCTGTGTCCTCGGAGACCTAAGGGGGCCGGGCCAGGAGAGATCCTTCAACTGAGCGTCAGAGCAGCCCTAGGATCCCAGCTGTGCAGAAGGGTGAGGGGAGAGGAGGCAGCCCACAAGGGAGCCTTCACTTATTTGAACGAGGGAGGAAGTGGTGAAGGAGGGCCTTCTCAGCCCAGGATGAGAAAGAGAGACGTAAAAGGGCCGGAGTGATGTCTTAGTTGCTGAAAGTGCTGGCTGTACAAACCTAAGCACCTGAGTTCGTATACCAGCACCAGCGTTTTAAAAAGCCGGGTACTGTGATGTATGCCTATAATCCCAGTGCTGGGAGGCTGAGACAGGGGGATTCCTGGACTTTGCTGGCCAGCCCCTCTAGCCAAGTGATGAGCTCCAGGTTCAGTAAGAGACCTTGTCTCAAAAAATTAGATGGAGAGCCATGGAGGAAGATACCTGATGTCAGCCTGTAGTTTCCATGTACATATGCAGACAGCCGCACACACGCGCACGCGCGCGCACACACACACACACACAAACATGAAGGGAAACAGACATAAACCCCCCTGCTTTCCAACAGCACAGATGCTGGCTCATGCATCCCGAGTGGGTCCCTGTGTTGCCCGCAGTGAGAAGCTACTCCAGTCATGCCCAGCCTACCCTCTGGCCACCCCTTCTCAGCCCAGCTCCCCCGGGGCTCTCATTGGCCCTGACAGGTGTCTGCTGTCCCAGACGCACTTGACCAGTCTACAGGACTTCCTCTGTACAGCCCTTCAGTCTCTTCCCTCTGCAGTGAGTGCTTCTCCTCTTGACCCAGAGTCCGTTCCCTTTGTATCCTGCCATTCCTCAGGGTTCCATGGATATCTCCTGTCACCTAAAGGGAAGCGCTACCTCCCCCTGCCCTCTCATTTCCTGCGCTGAGCACTCTTCCTGTTACCTCACAGTGAGGTGTTTCCAGCTGCCTCTCAGGACTTCTTTCTTACTGCGTTCTTCTCTGTCCCATTCATGATGCTGGACACACAGGAGACGGCCAGTCCCATGAGGCCTAGGTGGCTGCTGTCTGCCATTCTCTCTCTGACACACCCCTAGTGTTCAGACCAAGGCAAAGCACTGTGCTAAGCCTGGGAAATACAGTCCAAACCAGATTTGAACCCTGCTCTCATGGTCCAGTGTAGAAGTCAAAGAGGAGTTCTATGATAGTACTATGCATACTCACATGTGCACGCACGTGCACACACACACACACACACACACACACACACACACACACACACACACACACACACACGTGCTCTGAGTCCACAGAAGAACCAAGAAAGACAAAGAGACCACGCCTGAAACACCAAAGTAACCAGTGATGGAAGGCGGAGACTGGAGGTGCGAGAGACAGACAGTGGATGGAAAACTTTGCTATAGAGTTAGCGCCACCCACTGGTAGCTGGGTGTATATACAAAGGCACACCCACCCACCCACCCACCATTAAAGAGTCTTCTAGCACCAGCCCAGAGGTGAGGAAGGAAGGAACTCAGGGATGATGGCAGAGTGGAGCCAGGATGAACCAAGGCAGAGGATGAGATGAGCAGAAGGATTAGCCAGCTGGGCAGATCACAGAAGGACCTTGGATTTCAGGGAGCATCGAAGTGCTATGTGAGCCCGTAGACAGGACCTGGGCACATTTACCAAGTGCCAGAGACAGGGTGAAGTCATCAAGGTCGGGTCTCCCCAAGTCTTGGCAACAGTCAGATCTTCTATCAGACACGTGACTACTAGTTTTATCCCAAACTGGCCCTCGGGGTTGATGCCTGAGTCATATCTGAGTATAGCACTCAGGGTCACAATGAGTGTTGTGATCTGCACTAAAATTGTAACACAGGCTCTGCATTGGAATTGTAAAGATGTTTTTTCCAGTTTAAAGAACATCAAGTCAAAACTTGATTCAGTGTTACAGAATGTTCTGGTCTAGTCAGGAGAGCCATTTACCTCCCTGTCTGTAAAACATCCCACCGAGCCCGCAGGTAGCCAGGGTGGTGTTTGAGTTCTAGGTGCTATGTGGAAATGTTGGAAGAGCATAAGTCGCTATGTAAATACAAGCTGCTTCAGTTCCTTGTGGATTTTAGGTAGAGATGCTGGTTTTAAGGCTTTTATACATTCTTAATACGGATATGATTGTTTGAACAGGGCCCTACGGCAGATATACAGCCGGATGTGGGTAATACCGCAGTTGGGCAGCACCATATGAGTACTTTTGGTGTGCACGGGGACTTCTGAACTGTTAACTTACATATTCCGGACTTGAAATCGGGGCTTTCATGATGGTAAATGTTGGGGTTGAGTAAAAAGTGCTCCCTTTATAGGACAGTAGCAACTATGTACATTGACTTTTTTTTTTTTTAAAGGGAAAACCTAATTTGTTTTTGAAAAATGTTATAGGAGGTTTCCCCTGTACCCTGCATTTTCGAGTAAGATATTTTATACCTGATCCCAACACACTGCAGCAGGAACAAACCAGGTAATAACCCTTTTCTCTTGAAGTTCTCTATCTAGTATATGCAAATCAGTAGCCACCAAAAATGTGCGCTTTGTTTTCTAGCTGTGACTCATAACTTGATTTGGGTATGTCCTCCCCAACTATCATGATCCAAGAAAAAATTGGGGGTACATAGATTGAAAATTAATCGGCAGGTTTATTTTCAGTTTGTGGCCCATGTCTCTCAGACCCAAACTGGCATAATTCCCAGCATGTGGGTACCCTCTCTCTTACCTCCTCCTATCTGGTAAATGTTGTGAATATTAAGGATGCTGAGTCAGTTCTTCTCATGCAGGCATGGAGTAGAGCAGTCACCCATGGGACACATAGTATGGACTCTGAGGGGCTGGAATAAAGTCCTTTGAGGATGACAAGGCTTAGCTGTAACCAGAACTTTCCATCAGGTCCCCTTTTGCGGGGGTGAGGAAGGAGAGCTGGGTTCTGGCTGGACCCAGCTTGTCTGCTGTGTGAGTCGGCAGGGGCAGGAAGTTTGGGAGACAGATAAGGGGTGGTGATAGGGGCTGTTTACCCCGTGAGGCTTGCAGGCTGTACTGCTCTGGTTGGTCCTGGCAGTGGGGTTTTCTGGGTGGGGAAACTGGGCGTGCAAGGGTGCAGTAAGAAAACTGTTGTTGGACTGGAGAGATGGCTCAGGGGTCAAGAGCACTGGTTGCTCCTCCAGAGGTTCTGAGTTCAGTTCCCAGCAACAACATGGTAGCTCATAGCCATCTGTAATGAGATCCAGTTCCCTCTTCCGGCATGTAGGCAGAACACTGTACACATAATAAATAAATAAATATTTTTTTAAAAAAGAGAAGGAAACTGTTGTTGCCTTGGGACGGAAGACCATGCCAGCCACTCCCCGCCACATGGCCAAGCTGTACCCTCTGGTATGTGTCCCTTTGTTGTTCTTAGCAGGGAAACTGTCTCCCTGGGAAGAAGCGAAGCTGTTCTGGTTTATTGAAACCCATTTTATGGAGAAAAATCCCACAGGAGATGCTCCATTAACTCAGACATAGACTGCTCTCTCGGTTTTTCTTTCTTCTTTTTAAATGGCAACGACATGGTCATGTTTTAGCTTTTAATATATTTAAAGGCCAGTTGTTCGTCTATTACTGTTCTTCTTTCTTGTGTATGTGCCTCTTTCTCCACAGAGGCAGGCTTGTCACTGGACTATGTTTATCATTATGGTAAAAGTGAAGTCTGTATATGGGAGGCCTGGGTGGCTCCTTAGGAATCCACAGTGAAGTGCATGCTGCTTTGAATCCTTTCAGCACCACCACACCACCACCACACCATTACCACACCATCACCACCACACCACCACACCACACCACCACACCACACCACACCACCATCACCACACCACCACCACACCACCACACCATCACACCACCACCACACCACCACACCATTACCACCACACCACCACACCACCACACCATCACCACACCACACCACCACACCACCACACCACCACACCACCACACCACCACCACACCACCACACCACCACACCACCACACCATTACCACCACACCACCACACCACCACACCACCACCACACCACCACACCACACCACACCACCACACCATCACCACACCACCACACCACCACACCACCACACCACCACCACACCACCACACCACCACACCATCACCACACCACCACACCACCACACCATCACCACACCACCACACCACCACCACACCACACCACCACCACACCACCACACCACCACACCATCACCACACCACCACACCACACCACCACCACACCACCACACCACACCACCACCACACCACCACACCATTACCACCACACCACCACACCACCACACCACCACCACACCATCACCACCACACCACCACACCACCACCACACCACCACACCACCACCACCACCACCCACACCACCACACCACCACCACACCCGGACCACCACCATCACCACACCACCAACCACACACCACCACACCACCACACCCACCACACACCACACCACACACACCACCACCACCACCACCCACCACCACACCACCACACCACCACACCCACCAACTCCACCACCACACCCACCACACCATCACCACACCAACCACCACCACACCACCACCACAACCCACCACCACACCACCACACCATCACCACACCATCACCACACCACCACACCACCACACCACCACACCATCACCACACCACACCACCACACCACCACACCACCACCACACCACCACACCACCACACCACCACCACAACACCACAACACCACCACCACACCACACCACACCACCACCACCACACCACCCACACCATTACCACCACCACCACACCACCACCAACACCACCACCACCACCACCACACCACCACACCATTACCACCACACCACCACCACACCACACCACCACCACACCACACCACCACCACACCACACCACCACCACACCACACCACCACCACACCACACCATCACCACACCACACCACCACACCACCACCACACCACACCACCACCACCACCACCACACCACCACACCACCACACCACCACACCACCACCACACCACCACACCACCACCACACCACCACCACACCACCACACCACCACACCACCACACCACCACCACACCACCACACCACCACCACACCACCACACCACCACACCACCACACCACACCACACCACACCACCACACCACACCACCACCACACCACCACACCACCACACCACCACCACACCACCACACCACCACACCACCACACCATTACCACCACACCACCACACCACCACCACCACCACACTATCATCACCACCACCACCACACCACCACCACACCACCACCACCAGCACCACACCACCACACCACCACACCACCACCACCACTCCACCACCACCACTCCACCATACCACCACCACACCACCACCACCACACCACCACCACCACACCACCACACCACCACACCACCACCACACCACCACCACCACACCATCACCACCACCACCACCACACCACCACCACCACCACACCACCACTCCACCACCACCACACCACCACCACCATACCACCACTCCACCATACCACCACCACACCACCACTCCACCACACCACACCACCACACCACCACACCACCACTCCACCACACCACCACACCACCACCACCACCACACCACCACTCCACCACCACCACACCACCACACCACCACACCACCACACCACCACACCACCACCACCATCACCACCACACCACCACTCCACCATACCACCACCACACCACCACCACCACACCACCACACCACCACTCCACCATACCACCACCACCACCACCACCACCACCCCCCCCACATAACTCTTTACTTTGGTAACTAGGGACAGTGCTGAGACACTCAACCCAGCATGTCATGTCATAAGCTAATTGACACAAAACTGGTGGCATCATCTGTCAGGATGTATTTTAAACTACCTTACCAAGGTTCTCCCAGAACCATATGAAATAGCAGATTCTGGCTGAGGAATGCTTTACGATTACATGAAGAGCCAGACACAATGGCACACGCCTGTAATTGGGGAAGCAGAGGCAAGAGAATCCTTTGAGCACAGGACTTTACGACCAGCCTAGGTAACATAGCAACACCCTGTCTCGAAAACAAACAAGAAACAAACCTGGAAGAGTTATATATGTACACGTGCTATTTGTTGTAAGTGACCATTGTGGCTCACCAAATTGATTGTACTCAGTTAAAAAAGTTCCAGCTCATGTATAGTGACTGTCACCACCCACTTTATCTCATTCCTGGGATGCTGGAGCCTCAGGTGTGTGACACCCTGTCTACATGCGCAAGCTCTTGAATAGAAGGGCTTGAGGGGACGCTTCCAGGGTCAGCCTTAGCTCATGGTCCCTTCCAGTGCCCTTCATGGATGGCCGTCAGCTTCCATACCCACGGGAAAGACCCAAGGCCTTGTAGAGTGAGTCTCCCTGTCCCCAAGGGACAGCTAGGGAAACGTAGGGTAGAGAGAAGGCTTGTGGAGAAGTGAGGCCACCTTCAGGTGTTCAGAGTAGCTGCAGGGACGGGACCCAAGCGGGGCCAGAGGGAGCAGGTTTTAGCTGGAGCTGTGTGATGGACTAGTTCTTATCCTTGCCTGCGTTACAGGTGAGTTACTCTTCAAAGTCACTGGTTCTGATCCCACTCTCACTCCCACCTTAAGGTGCACGGTGTACAGTCCACTCTAGCTGTTTCCTCCTGAGCAGAGGGGACCAGGTGTCTCACTCAGCAGGAGCTAGGGCAGTGTAGTGTTCCGGTGGGCAGCTGGGACTGTTTTATCTTTTTCTTAGCACTGGGCTTAGATTCCTGCATTAATTCACACACTGGGTTGATTTTTATTCTTTAATGTATATAAAAGATTTTACCTATATTCCTGGCACATGCAGTCTTATGCTCTAGGTTCTCAGCCTGTCCAAAGAGGAGTTTCCTTTTAAGGAAATTTGGCTCCCAAGAATCAAAGAAGGGCCAGGCGTGGGGTTACATGCCTTTAATTCCAGCACATGGGAAGCAGAGGCAGGTGGATCTCTGTGAGTTTGAGAACAGCCAGGGCTGTGATATAGAGAAATTCTGTCTTGAAAAACTAAACACCACCACCACCACCACCCCACCTCCCCACTCCACAACCCCCACCTCCCACTGCTGCCAAAAAAAAAAGAAAGAAAGAAAGAAAGAAAGAAAGAAAGAAGGAATGTAGTGATGATGGCATTGGTGGTTTTGTTTCTTATCTAGGAAAGGAGACAAGTCATTGTTTTGTTTTGTTTTTTTCCAGAGCTGAGGACCAAACCCAGGGCCTTGAGCTTACTAGGCAAGCGCTCAACCGCTGAGCTAAATCCCCAACCAAGTCATTGTTTTTGTTTGTTTGTTTTTCTCTGAAGTTAAGGTCTATTCCATTTTAAATTCTGTTACTGTGATAAAATACCCTCGTCAAAAAACAACACAGAAGAGAAAGGGTTTGTTTCCACTCACAGTTCCAGGTTACAGCCCATCACTGCAGGAAGGTGAGGGGAGAAATGAGCACAGGACTTTAAGACCAGCCTAGACAATATAGCAATACCCTATCTCAAAATACCTGGTCATCTCATGTCCACAGTCAAGAGCATGCATGCTCGCTTGCTTGCTTCTATTCAGCTCAATTTCTTACACAGTTTAGGAACCCCTTCCTAGGGAATGTGCTGCCCACAATGGTCTGCATCTTCCCATTTTAATTCTCTTAATTAAGGCAGTCCCCATAGACACGCCTACAGGCCAAGATGATGTGGACACTACCTCATTGAGACTTCTTTCCTAGGTTATTGTTGTTTGGGTCAGATTGACAGTTAGCCATCACAGGATCTGGATGGAGAACACTCTCAAAGGGGGTCAAGCATTTCTAAAGTTAGACATGCCAGGTTTCCCCCATTGGTAGCTTCCCTTTATCCTCGTGGGCACTTACATGTCTGTTTATTGGAAGCCTCTGCCATTGCTGTCACTGATAAATTTAGATCATTGTAAGCAGCATCCCACTTACTGACAATATCTAATTACAATTTGAGCCCCTTGGGGAACAGGATAAAGCCTCCCGAGTTTGGGGTGCATCCCATGACTCACTTCTTTGCATGTGATTCTGAGGGGTTGACTCGGGTTTGCTCTGCAAAGGACCAGGTGGCATTTGGTGAAGGATCTCTGAATGTTCATGGCCTCATTTACGTCCATCAATGAAAGCCCAGGTTTTATCAGTGGATCAACTAGAACTCTGCCCCTCTCTTCTTTCTCTCAGTATCCTTCCAGGAAGAGAGAACACTTAATTCTGGTTGAATGTTAGTTTGGATAAACATAGAAACCGACTAGAAAGAACTGGTTATGTTCTCCTAGGCGGAAAAGCTGATCTCACTACTGAGTGGGCATGAATTAGCACAAGTATTTTATTACTTTCCTTTTTGCTCTGACCAAATCCTTAAGTAGAAGAAGCTGCTTAAGGGAAGAGAGTTTGTTTCAGCTCACAGTTCTGGAGGATCGAGTCTGTCACAGTAGAAGGCATGGCGGTGGGAGTGTGAGGCAGCTGATCACAGGGAACCCACCACAGTCAGGAAGCGCAGCTGGATGCTAGTGTTCGGCTCACTTTCTCCTTTCGTTCACCCTGGGACCTCAGTCCTGTTATTCATCACCAGATTCAGGGAGGGTCTTCCATTTTCAGTTAAACCTCCTGGAGACGCCATCAGATACACCCAGATGTCTGTTTCCATGGCAACTCTAAATCCAGTCAAGTTGACAGAAAGGTTAACCACTCATATGCCTGTGTGACTAATACCATCTATCCGTGCCCAATGTTCAACACAATACAGAGCGTCGATAATAGAGCCTAAGCGTAATAATGACTTCTATGCAGCACACAGACGTTGTTCTCACAGCATGTATGTCCAGGTTAAAGGAAAGCCACCCATCTCCCCAGACTGGCAATTCTGACTGTGGACAGTTCATTGACATGTATAGTCTTTAGGTCTGTTTAACTTTGTAGTGTGATACTTTCTTATTTACAAGTTCCTTATCACAAAGCTTTAATAAGTTACCACAGGGATGGTGTTACCACCTCACGGATTCACTGGGAGGCTGAAATGAGGAAGAAAGTCGCAGAGCACCAGGCACCCAGCCCCAGGCTGCAGATAGGAGGTTGCAATACTGTTTGAAGCACCCAGGTCTCAAAACAGCCAGCTCCCTGACCTTTCTCCACCCCAAGGAATATGAGACTGGTTTGTTTCGATTGCCAGAGTGAGTGAGCTCTCTCCTGCACCCAGCACTTCTGTGCTTGTCTGTATTAGCTTTCAAGAGGGTTCCCTTTTGTCATCTTTGGCCAGACCCTGGAATGTCAATCCTGCTTGAATCTGGGTTTTAAAAAAGAGTAGGGGATAGGCGCCAAGCGTCACATGTATGCCGCGTCCCTAAATATAAATGCCTCCACGGTACTTCCTGGCCTTGCCAGGGCTGTTGATGTTGGCCTCCTTTTTCCCTATCTGCCGCAGGGCAAAGATGCAGCCTGCAAGGCCTAGGGGCCTGGAACAGTTTGCCCCCAGAAGAGCTCTGGGCTTTCAATGCTGACTCTGCTGCTTTTAGGTCCTGGCAACTAGGCTACCAATACTTTTTCTCCAGCACCCATAGTTCTTAGGATACAGGAAAAAAAACCAGCCGGATGTTGCACCCCAGCCAAGACGGAGGTGGGAGGTGGGGAGTGGTGTACAAGCCCATTCGGTGTTTAGTAGAACAGTGGCTTGTGAGTGTGTGAGTGTGTGGGGGGGCAGCTTGTACTGAATGCTGTGGGTCCCCATGCCTAGTTAAGAAGGCCCGTGCAGTAGGTGGGGCACCCTTGAGTTCTATTCCATCCATCCCCTCGGCCCTCCCTAGCACAGGGCACCTAGGCAGTTTTCAGATAGGTAAAATGGTATTTGCATATGTCCTGTTTTTCAAATGTCCGTTTTTGTTGTTGTTGCTCACTTATTGCATTCTGAACACTCGTTAACCAACCCCCCTTGTTTCCTAGGCATTTGTATTTCTTACAACTGAAGATGGATGTTTGTGAAGGAAGGTAATGAGAATTCTGTACTCTTCTTTTCCTGTCAGATAGCCAGATTCCAGGTTTTCATCTTAATGAGCACTCGTTCCTGGCAACAGTATTCAATTTAAACAAAGCCTGTATGTTGGGCTGTTTTCAACTCTGTCTTGGCTTACAACGATCGAGAAACTTTGTTCCATACTGCGATTTTATTACGCAAGATACAGTGATCTTTCTGGTAAAGACTTGGGGAATTCTAAAAGGAAAGGAAATTAAAATGGGCCTCAGTTCAGGTAGCAAATAGGTGTAAGTTAGAGGTACTTTCTGAGCCCGTGTGCTTATGGGTGATTCATCTTCTCTCTGGAAGGGGTTGTGTTCAGATGTGAGCATCTGCTTGTGAGTCAGGACTCTGGGTGTATCCAGGCTTGGGAGGTAGCTGAGAGCAGCTAGAAAGGGAGTTAAAATCCTAAGCCCACGGAACCCCACCTTCCAAATCCTTAGTATTTTCTTTCTTTTAAAAAATATTTTTATTTATTATTAGAGATAGAATGAATGTGTGTGTGTGTGTGTGTGTGTGTGTGTGTGTGTGTGTGTGTGTGTGATCATAGTACTCATGTGGAGTTGGTTCTTTCTTTCCACCCCTACTTGGGTGTGAAGGATTGAACTTGGGTCACCAGGCATATGCAGCAAGCACCCTCACCTCCTGAGCCCTGCCCTGCCAGCTGCCAGCCCCTTCGCATTTTCTTGCCTTATGAAAAAATCCACAGCAGGAAAAGAGCCCCGTGTACTTCCATTCTCCTTCCTTCTTCCTGTGACATCAGTCCTCCTGCAGAGGGCCATCAGAGGCCATTGGCCTGCTGCACCACAAGGAGGTTGGCAGTTGTGGCTGGTGACATGAGACAGGAGCCCATGAAGCAAGTGAGACCAGTCTGGGCAGTGGGGATCACAGTTGGCCTAGAATTTCAGGAGCCCTGCTGCTACTGTGGCCTAGAAAAGTCTCTGTGGGTTGCTGGGGGTAAGCCAAATTTAGGGTTGGTGGAGAAAATAAAAATTGAATTTCCCTGGACAGCAAGAAGGCCCTCCCATCCCCCATTCCAGCTGGAAGCCATATGTGGTTGACTTTGGAGGAAAACAGAGAGAGGGCTTTTCATACCCAGTGGAGGCGCGTATCTCACATCCACCAGACAGACGGAAGAGAGCAGCTGCAGGGTCTTAGAGCAGACAGCAGGCTGTGGTAAGAGATGCACCCGCAGAGATGGTGTCTGTGTGCACAAGGAGAGACAGAAAGAGACCAGGGCTTCCCTTGATACAGTCCTGTAGGCCAGACTCAGGAGCCTCCTTGAGAGGCTAGTAGAACTGTTGACTAGTGAGCACAGAGTACAGGATCTTCATGAATTCTATCTATCCTTTCCCCCAAGTACACCCCTTCTCCAGCACAAGCTGTAGAGCATTGCTGGGGACTCCTCTTTTGCATTTTGAGGCAGCCTCGTTACACTTCAGGAGAAACCCATGTTGAAATGCCCAACTCCCTTCTTGGGTTCTTTGCCGTCATAGAATCCTGTTCCATGGCTCCCTTATGTGCAGACACTTTGTTTTTCCATAAATACTGGTCTAGCACCCATTTTTTGAGGCAGGTTCCAGCCTGTGCTGGCCACCAGGCCAGAGCCTCCCCTTTAGGCTTCACGCACTCCAAACTCTGGGACTACACTGTCCTCCTTTTTGCTTTCCCAAACAAGATGCCCTTGTGACTCCCAGATGAGTTAGGAGTCTACACCCTGGAGTAGATCCCCATAGCACCTTGTCAGGTCCCCAGGTGGCCCTCACCACCTGCTCCCAGGCTCGGCTCAGGTGTGTATCAAGCCATCGTGGCCAAGGATATTGTGGTACCACTAGCATTTTTCTTGAGGTATCAAATCTTCTGACTTGTTTGAATAGTCCCTGGTAGCCAGTACTGTGGGACTATCTCTTCTCTGCAGAGATGGGTCATCCAGGACAGTCCCTTCCTTCACTTGACACGTGGAGGCCTGAACCACAGAGAAAAAGAAATCTGCATAGAAGCATATGGAATCCTGACAGGAGAATACAGGCTGTCATTGTTCTATACTCTGTATTTGAAAACCAACCATTGTTTGGAATTTTTTTTCTTCTTCAGTCTTCATAGGATCCTTCCATCTAGTCTGAACCTCCATGGCTTGTTTCTTGGCTGTCCCCCAGATCCATTCAGCTGTCCATTTTCTAGCAAAGACACTAGCTAGATGTTGAGTAAAGCTCATCTTAATAGGAGAGTGACTTGTGCTCATCACATATCCACCTGCTCGCCTGAAGATGCTGTGCCTCAAAACGGGTAGATAATGAGCAACCCTAGGATACATCCGTAGACTCAGAGAGACACAAGTTTCTGCAGGAACGCACAGAGTTACTCATGGGATCAGGGGGCCTTCAGAAAGGGGACGCTCCCTTCATATGCACCTTGAGAACCAGCAGGAGTACAGTGGACAGAAAGGGAAACTGGGGGGGGGGGCAACCAGATGAGACAAAGTGAGGTGACTCCCACGTGGGAACTTCATAGGCTGCCATGGAAACTACATGTTCTCCCAACTTGCCACAGGGCTGGAAGATGCTTTTAAAATCTCATTGTCTCCTAGTGTTGCTGGTAAGGATGCCTCCCATCCCCAGTTGCTGCCCCTAGCTTTTCCCAGCCCATTCTTCCACTCAGCAGTGGCCCTTGCTCCAGGCCTGCCAGCAGAGCTCTTGAGCAGACCACAAAGTCAGATTTGAATGGAGAAAGAGAAAGAAGAAAAACAGGTAGTGTCACCAAGAACAGGCATTTGGGAGGACAGTCAGGTTAGCCGGATTTCTAGTGGGTTGCTGGAGATAGAGACAGGCAGATGGTTGGATCCTGTAAACCTCAGCAAGGTCAGTGGGTTCAGGAATAGTCAGTAGTTAGTGAATTAAGTAATTTAATTTCAGAATTGCAAATGTTAAAATATAGAATACCTCTTCTCCCCCCTTTTATTTTTTTCCGTTTTAGAAGGTATCATCATGCCAGGAAGGAGATACCCAAGAGTCCTAAAGGAGGTAGTCAGAGCCCAGCAAGTCTCAGGTCTTTATTAGAAAGACTGGAAGGCTGCTCACATCTCAGCTTCCATTTTCTCACTTTCCCTCTTGCGATATGAACATACCATCCAACCTCAGACCATCAACTTCCTGGTCTTCATGATGGTTATAATTTTAAACCAAAAGTTATGGTTTTTTATCTTCAAAAAAAAAAAAAAAACCTCTTTAATGTGCTATTTGAGATTGATTTGTATTGTAATTGCCTTTAAGATTCACGTTGCTCATTAACAGTTAATAGAGAAAAGAAAGCCACGGGCTGTCTGTGATTCATGCGTGTCCATGGTTCTTCTGACTTAACTCGTCCTTATTTCTCCTGACACAGGTTAACGTGCCCTCTCAACTCAGCGGTGGTTCTAGCTTCCTACGCAGTGCAATGTAAGTCCAGAGGGAGACTGACCAGGTAGTGGCCAGGTTGTTCCAGCTAGCGTTTTGAGAAAGCCCCCAGCTGCTCTCTATGAGGGAGTCTCTTCCCCAGGATTCCTGGGTGGAGCACCTCTTGTTGTCCTGATAGTAAAACATTTAACCTGAGCTACACTCTCCTCTTCCTTGGGGATAGCAGATGGACCGTGGTGCTGGGGAAGGAGTGTGTGACATTTCCCCCAGGAGCTGTGAAACAGCAGACAGCTACACCCAGCTTTTTCCAGAGCCTCTGCCCAGGTATTTGGATCTGGTCTCCATACAAACCCTTGTGGAACAATATTTATATCCCTTGCCTCCTCTGAACATGGAAACCGAGACCCGGCTAGGTTAAGGAATTTGCTGGAAGGCACCCCTGCTGTTTGCCTGATGCCCGTCTAAAATGATACTGAGATCTTATGAATTTATATTCAGAGCTTCAGTGTAGCTAATGGATTATGTACTGGTCTGTGACCATTCAGAAGCAAGAAGATCACAAGTTCAGAGTCATCCTTGCCTCCATGGTGAGTTCAAGGCCAGCCTGGACTGCATGAGGCCCTCCTTAAAAATAGATATATGAAGAAAATAATTTGAATGTTTTATTTAGCCCATTTTAATAGTATTTTAATATATAATCAGCATAAAAGAATAAGCTATTTTTTGTGTGTGTGTGGTTCTTTTTCTTTTTTTCTCTTTTTAATTAAATCTTTGAAATCCCATCTTGGTTTTTGCAATTTCCATACTTTTCCAATTGAACAAGCCACACATAATTACGGGTACCACTGTGAATAGAAAGTCCATATTAAGAGTTTTCCACCAAGACTGGTTTAAACAACAGGAGAAATTTTTTCATTCTGTCAGCAAAACTTAATCATTCTCGATGTCAGATCCCATGAAAGGTGAAATACCACTTTGCCGGGCGTGAGCTGTGCGGTGCCAGCACAGAACACCGCGTCCCCTGTACTGAGTTGTGTGGCAGCATAAGACTGAAGTTACTGTCCCTCTGCCTTTCCAGAAGTCTCAGCCTACATGGCAGGTGGCTAAGAAAGCAAGATGATCAGATCACAGAGCAGGTGCAGACTAAATTACCCGTCTTACTGTGGCCTCAGAAACGTAATGGCAAAAAATAAATAAATAAAAATAAAATAAAAAAATAAATAAACGGGCTGCTGAGGAGGCCCCCAGGTGCGCTTCCTCCCTTAGCAACAAGGACAGAAACCAGAGGTGAAGAACAAGGCTGGCGAACCTGCACCTTACCTGCCTACTGCATGAAACCAGAGACAGGGAGAAAGGATATTGGGATTGACCCCATGATGTTGAGCATACAGCTAGCCTCCACGCTGGAAAGGCACCCAGCAACAGCTCCATCTCACCTGCTTCCTCTAATCAGGATGGGATACTCAAGAGAGGTTGCTCTCTTCCTGCATTACCTCTGGGACAGACCAGCTTGTGGCATCCACATGGGGCATGGCACACCAGTGTGTGACTTCCTGGGAAGACGTGACCCAACAGATGGGGCACCAATAACAGACCAGAGAAGCGATTCCCTCCAAGCCTGACATAGTGACCACCAGGTTTCTACTTAGAGGAGCGTGGCTGGCTTAAAAAGTGCTACTTCACCAAAGTTCCGCCCAACGTGGATGATGACCGCCCCAAAGCTGCAAGAACGAAGCTGCCCCGACAATTAACATCCACCTACTGTGTACTTCAACACCTTTTGAGACCAGGAAGGGCTGGGGCAGGGTTGCAGGTAGCTGGGGTAGTATGCAGGAGAGAATGAGTGGCTGGAATCTCAAGTGAGGGTCTAATGGCCCTCTTCTCACTCCTTCTAGGAGGGAACGTTAATAGGCACCATCTTGTGAGGCTCTGGACGATAGTGACGCCTGCTGATTAAGATGGTGCCGACCATGTCGTGCGCCGAGGGCAGTGTCCATTAACACATGGCCAGAGCCAGCATGGTCTCATCAATCTCTAGATTTGTGGTTCCCATTTCTTTTGGGCTGATCAGAGACAGGGACTTTCTCACATTGAAGACAAGGTCAATGTTCCCCGCTAGAGCATCGGGGCTGAGGGGCAAGAACTTGAGGAAGGAGAGAATTGTGCTCAGTTTAACCTCACCCTCTTCATTAGCTGACCTTCCTCCGGCTTCCCACCTGTGAATGGAGGTGACTGGTACTGGTGCCAACGTGGCAGTATGGCAGCTTCAAGGTGGCCTGTACTCGGAAATTCCTTATAGTTGAACTAACACTGGCTGAGTCAGTGAAAACAGGGATGGAAGGAAGCCATATTGCCTGAGTCTTGACTTTTATCTGCATGACCTGACCTTCTTAAATATACCTTGTCTTAAAAAAAAATGCTTTGCATTAAATAAATATTTTTTAAAAAAAGTCATTAGAGCCTAAAAGGTATAAGCTGGCTGAGGTAGGAAACTTCCCATTACTGTCATTTACTGTCCTACTAAAAAAATCATGGGTTGTCAGATGGGCAGTTTGAAGTTTAAGCTCTTTGTAGTCCTATAGCCTTGATAAATAAATATATACAGATTTGCACACTCTGCATACATTTCTTTCTGTTTGTTTTTGTTTTTGTTTTTCGACACAGGGTTTCACTGTGTAGCCCTGGCTATCCTGGAACTCATTTTGTAGACCAGGCTGGCCTTGAACTCAGAGGCCTGACTGCCTCTGCCTCCCTAGTGCTGGGATTAAGGGCACTACCACCTGGCATGCATACATTTTTTTTTTTACACAAAAATTTTTTTTAATGATTTATTTATTTATTTATATTATGTGCTTTGGTGTTTTGCTGTATGTCTGTGTGAGGATATTGGATTCCCTGGAACTAGAGTTACAGACAGTTGTGAGCTGCCATATGGGTGCTGGGAATTAAACCCGGGTCCTCTGAAAAAGCAGCCAGTGCTCTTAACCATTGAGCCATCTCTCCAGCCTCAAAGATTTATTTATTTATTTATTTACTTACTTACTTACTTACTTATTTATTTATTTATTTATTTATTTATTTATTTATTTATTTATTATGTATACATCGTTCTGCCTGCAGGCCAGAAGAGGGCACCAGATCTCATTACAGATGGTTGTGAACCACCATGTGGTTGCTGGGAATTGAACTCAGGACCTCTGGGAGAGCAGGCAATGCTCTTAACCTCTGAGCCATCTCTCTCTCCAGCATTCATACATTTCTTATAGAACTGATTCTTAGATTTAAAATTAGCGGCTCAGAAGGTATACTAACTTAAGTCTTGTCTGTGATCTACTAACCAAAGCACATTTTCTTATTAGATTAGAAAGTACAGTATTCAAGAAATACAATACTTTCAGCACAGTGGCTGAAGATTGCTGCTGGGTAGTCAAGAGCTTATGAGGCACAAGAAAAGGTTTGGGAAGTATGTAGTTTCTCCATAATGTTTTCTGAGCCTCTGCCTTGAGCTGGCTCTGGACCAGCCTCAGGATGAAGGAAGCTTTCTGCTCTCCCTAAGGGCTCCACATCCTGCTGGGGATGCTGGCCCTGAGGAAGAGCACAGAGTGTGAGCCCTTACCCTGCTTGGGGAGGGGAAGGGAGTCTAGGAAAGTGTCAGAGGAATGAGCCCCAAGAAGAGGCCTGAAGATCAAGTTAGAGTTGGAAGAACAGCAGGTGGAGGACTTGCCTGTTGAGCCAGATTGATCATTTAAAACCTGGGTGCCTTGGGATCTCAAGTTTAGGGCATGTGTTGAGCAAATAGATAAGACAAGCCCCTATGGTGGTAGTCTAGGGATGCAAATCCTGCCTTTTGTTCTGTTTTCATATCTGTTTAATAGGATGTTTTTTGTGCTGTGTGGGACATTTGCTCAAGCCCTCCAGGGAGATGATGTCATTCATACCCTTTGCAGCCCCCACTCCATTCCCCCCAGGCTTTTGCGAATGTGTATGATGTAGCTGTTAATTACCCCTAGTGGTTATCCCAGAGCGCTGCTCAGGAAGCTCCCTGGTCTTGTGTTGAGATCCAAATGTCTGTCAGTGACTTTGCTCAAGCAAGAGGCTTCTTCCTATCGAATGGAAGTTAGGTTGAGACAACTGGTTAAGAGGACAGATGAACAGATCAATGATTCCAAAGGCTTTCCATGAGCTAATAATGAATCCAATAGGAAATTGGAACACTTTCTGCCTTTGGGCTTGGAAAAAGCACTTACATCACTTGTTGACCTTTCAAGGCTTCAAGAGAAGACTCAGAAGCTCTCTGGACAGACAGGCAGGGGAATTAGGGTGCTAACACAGACCGCTGTCACCTAGGTCTTGACTCTGCTCAAAATAGCCTGTATCAGGGCTGGATCCCTTTTCCGTGAGTCTCAGTTTCTTTAATGTGAACTCCAATGACACTACATTAAGGCTTTCTCACTGGGTGCCCTGTAAGAGCATCCTGGAGGTATCTTTTTAAGCACACTGTTGTGAGCTTAACCGCCTTTGCCCCTCACCTTTGCACTTACATGGAACTTAGCCCTAAGCAGAGGTTCAGATTAGAAAGCATGGAATTGGAAACTAATGAGGCACTGGTTCATGCAGCCCAGAGCTTATCAGAACTGTTCCCATGCAAGGAATTTCTTGCGATGTTATCAATGCTTGTTGATGCAGACCATAACAAAGAGGCAAGGCTAATAATGATTTTCCCACATTGTATCTTAATAGCTCATTTTGGAGACTTTAATTCTTCCATACATCATCCAGGCTATCTTGCCGACAGCCAGTTCATACCAGATCAGAATGATGACTTTTTAAGCAAGGTGGAGTCGCTCCATGAACAGCACAGGTGCGGGGATGGGGTCTGTTGGGGGGTGTTGGGACTCAGGCTGGGTACTTACAGATACTCTTATCACTTTATGCCCCCTTGGCTTCCTGTGGGTTTTTTTTTTTTTTTTTTTTTGGACCTTTAAGCAGGGATGGTGGCAAATATATATTTAGCATCACTTGCATTTTGTGAAGCATAAAAATGCACTAAGAATTGAGGGTGATAGCTGGCACATTCCTTCTTCAAGATGTCGTAGACATTGGCTAATGCCTCAAGGAAATGCCCATTTTCAATCTGATTGATTTGCCCAGAAGCTGATTGAACCACATGTACCTTGTAGCCATTTACCTTGTTTAACAAATCAGGCCATTCCCTCAGGTGTTGTTCAGTAGACAGACAGTTGGACTGGAGAGCTGCCTGGGTGGGTGGTCCTGGATTCAGACCACTTTTCCTCCACACAGGGAGTTGCCTAGGGACAAGTTTTGCGTCTGACAAATACTTCCCACTTCCAGTCTCCTCTTCCCACTTCTCACGTGACTCCAAGTTGCTGTGGCAGCTGCCCTGTTCCCATTAAATGAGGACCACGCTGACCCAGGTCGGCTCTCCAGAGACATCTCATTTCTTGGGAAGGCCATAAAAACAAAGGGCAAGCTACCAGCGTACCTTCTTAGAGGGCACTGCCAGCTCTCTCTCCCGGAATTGCTCCTGGGACAGAAGTCAGCGTCCTAAAATAGCAGAGGGCCACTGGCGTTTGAAGCATGAGGCCACTGTTGAGAGAACAGACAGGCAAAAAGATGAAAGATTACCTATTAATTGAGCACCTTGCCATGGTGAAGGCAGGCATTCTGTAAGGCGACAGATAGTTTTCACTGTCTGAAGACCTCTCTGAGAGCCCATTAAGTGGGAAGTGTTTCTTAGTGAAAACCGAGAGGTCCAGAGGAGGTCCGGTTCCATGGACAAGAAGAAAAACCTGCTTCAGTAGAGTTAAGTTAGAGTGCTTAGGGGGACTAGCCCAAGGCATTTAGTAACCTTTAACAACTATTACCGAAGACTACTACAAGATTTTCCAGGTACTTTACATTTTTAAGAGCACAAGATCATGTCCTCCACCTCCTGAGTGAATTTTGCAATTCCTCTTCTCCTCTGCAGTGGGCTAAAGCAGTCAGAAGCGGAGTCCTGCTACATCAACATAGCTCGGACCCTTGACTTCTACGGAGTAGAGCTTCACGGGGGCAGAGTATGTATCTTTCAGCCCGGAAACTATTGTTGGTTTTTAATGATGCAGCTTCACAAGCTTCCGTGGGGAATTGTTTCTCTCCCATTGCAACAAATAAGACCTTTGAAAAGGTGGCTGGGGGCTGGAGAGTTGGCTTCGTGGTTAAAAGTGCTTGGTCTTGCAGAGGACCCGGATTGGATTCCCGGAACCCATGTGGAGGCTCATAACCAACCTCCTTGGGAACCATGCACGCATGTGGTGCACAGACATACATGCAGGCAAAACATTCATGCACACGAAATAAGAAATAAAACAAATCTAAAAAAATTTAAAAAAAAAAAAGAGAGAGAGACTTTGGAAAGCTTATTGAGTATTTATTGGTTTATCTGAGTTTTATAGGTCATTCAATCAATTGCTTTTTTCATGCTTCTGAAGGATCAGGGGCACAGGAAACTTAAAAGCTTTCGAAGATTATTCTATATTATGGCTAAATGGGCAAAATCCATTTTTCTTTATTCTAAAATTTTTTAGTTAGCATGCAAAAGGATGGGTTTAGGGGCTGAGGATGTCTCTTGGCTGGTAGCTTGCTTCTCAGTGTCTGTGACATCCTGGGTTCAATTCCCAGCACCATATAAACCTGGCATGCTGGTGTACACCCGTGATGCCAGCACTCAGGAGGAAGAGGTTGAGGATCAGAAGTTCAAGGTCATCCTCAACACATAGTGAGACTGAGGCCAGCCTCCATCTCAAAAAGTGGGGAAGGGTGTTAATGATATTCCCATGCATACATATTATTGCATTTTGTTCATACTTGACCCATCATCACCCTCCCTTGTCTCTCCTCCTCCTGACCCACTTCTTCCCCACAAATGGCCCCCCTTCTACATTCACATGGTTTTATAAATCCATTTTTAAGTGGCAATTTAATGACCCAAGGTTTCCACTACATCTTAAAACTCAGAGCTGGTTACTCAAATACAGTGTGTGTGTATGTCTGTGTATGATTATGTAATGTATGTGTGTGTGCATGTTTGTGCATGTGCATATGTATATGTATATAGGTATAGTTGGATGCAAAATGTGTGCATGCCTGTGGAGGCCAGGGGTTGATATCCAGGGCCTTCTTAGTCCCTCTCCACCTTCATCTTTTAAAACAGCATGTATCATTGAACCTGGTATTCACTACCTGGCTGCCTGGCTGCCCAGTGAGCTCCAGGGATCCACACCTGTCTCTGCTTCTCAGTACTGGGATTACAATCATGTACAACCATGCCTGGGTGCTAGGGATTAGAACTCAGGTCCTCATGCTAGCACAGCAGGCACTTTGCTGACAGAACCATGTAACATTAATCTTAGAAGATCTTATCATAAAAAACCCAGAGTGAAAGCTGAAAGATTAGAAAAGCAGAACAGCCAGTCTAATCTAGTGGCTGGCTCTGTCCTCTGATCCTCAGGCAAGTTTATTATATAACACCACAGAACCATCTCTCCAGTCCTATTCAAGCTTAATAGTTTTATAGAAGAAATTACAGTGGCATGATTCTGAGATTGGTAAATAGTATCTATTGGGATTAGTTTAATAAAATCGACTAATGTATGTCATCGACTGAGCAAATTCTGTGTTCAGGTAGACAATTTCTTCCAATAATTACATCACCTTGGGGGTTATCACTTTTCCCACTTTATAAATGAGAGACTGATTCTCTGGTATTACAGAGGTCACTCAGCACAGTAGTAGTAGTTAGGACATGGCCTCAGCACTGGATGTCTCAGTCTCTTTTTTTTTCTTGCTGTGAAGAGACGCTGACCAAAGCAACTTAGAACATGTTTATTGGCGCTCATGGTTCCAGAGAGTTTGAGTCCAGTGGGGAGCATGGCAGCAGGCAGCAGGCTCTAGAGTAGTAGCTGAGAGCTACATCCTGATGGCAAGCATGAGGCAGAGAGTGTGAGCGGTAACCAGGAATCACACAAGTCCTTTGAAACATTCAACCCTGCCTCCTAATCCTTCCAAAGCAATTCAACACCAGGCATTTAAATATATAAACCTGGGTTGGGCATGGTGATGCATGCCTTTAATCCCAGCACTGGAGATACAGAGGCAGGAGGATCTCTGTGAGTTCGAGGACAACCTGGTCTAAATTGTGAGTTCCAGGACAGCCAGGGTTACATAGAGAGACTTTGTCTCAAAAAAAACAAAAAAACAAACAAACAAAAAAACAAAAAAACAAAAAACTCCCCCCAAAACATAGGAGGCCCATTCTAATTCAAACAACCACACTGACCAATCATGCCAACATTTTAGCACTGACGCACTAACACTTCTGCCTGTCATGGCCTACATCATGCCCACAATGAAACAGTTACTGGGATTGGAGAAAGCTCACTTCATAAAGTTCTTGTTGCAAAAGTGCAAGGACCAATGTAAAAAGCCAGGCTTGGAATCCCAGCGCTGGAGAGGCAGAGACAGGAGGACGCCTGGGCCACAATGGCTAGCTAGATTAACTTCCCGATGAGCTCCAGGCCTGTCTCCACAGCCGAGGTCTATAGCTCCCAAGGAATGACACTCAGGGTTGACTTCTGGCTCCCATATTCATGAATACACATGTGCACACACATGTGCACCTGTACACACACGCACACGCAAGCACGCACATACACACAGTGTTAAGTAAGCACCAGGTGCAGGCTAGTCTTTGTTCCAGGTACTTTCATAGGAGACCTTTGGGTCTCATTTCTGCAGAAACCTTGCCAAATATGTGTTCTTAGCATCTCCATTTACAGAGGAGAGTGCTGAAGCCTGTGCAGGCTGAGTAAATGATACAAGCTGCTTCTGCCTGTTTAAAGATCCACACACTGTGTTTCAGAAACACTTGAACTTCTCTGTCTCACTTTTGACCCGTGAGTTCTCCACTAGACAAGTTCTGACATGGTTCATAAATGGGGGAAATATATTGGCTTTTATACAGTAACAGCTTTGGGATGTAGCTGGTAAGTTTTATTCCCTTTTGCAACTTGATAGAATGTTTCGGAGAACCGTATTCAGTGGCAGCATAGGTATGCCTGTCTACTGCCAGATTCAATCTTCATCTTCTCTACCCTCGCCTATCGGTGGAATGAACCCTTCAGGCTGATGGGTGTGTCCGTACCAATACTTGTGAGGTTGCAGCAAGCGGAATGTAACTTTGAGGCCAGCCTGGGCTACACAGTGAGTTCTAGGCCAGCCTGGTATACATATGAAGAGCCTATCTCAAAAGGGAAAAAAAATCCACTTGATGGTTAAAAGTTCTTGTTGCTCTTGTAGAGGACCAGGGTTTGATTTCCGGCACCCACATGGTGGCTCACAACCATCCATAACTCCAGTTCCGGGAGGTCCAGTGCCCTCTTCTGACCTCTGAGGGGTCCCAGGCACAAACAGGGTGCACATACATGCATGCAGAAAAAACACTTGCTCATAAAATGAAGCAAATAAATCTAATGAGAAAGAGGGGAGAGACAGAGACAGAGAGAAGAAAGCATGAGACCAGCTGAGATCCAACCTCAGTCCCTCCAGGGGCTGGAGGTGCTTACACCAGGCGGTACTAAGTGGGCACTCCATATCTGAGTAATTTGGTACCACCCAGAGTAGTTTCCAGTAGTGTGCCACTGTCATTGGGCCCACACTTCTCTCCAGGCAGCTCCCACCACCCAGTAACTTCCCGGTCTGGGCTTCCCTGCAGCTTTGCTGTCTTCCTTGTAAGAAGCTGAGGATGGAGGGGCGGGGGTTGGCATGCAGCTTTTCGGTGCTTCTGCTCCACTTGTGCTCGGAACTTGGTGGCCAGAACTGGTCACATCCTTCTGTAAAGGAAGCTGGGATGCAGGGCTGGTGCGGGAATTTAAAAAATAGCTAACTGGAGTTAACTGTAGTTAGCTGGGGTAAAGCAGCACTCTGAAGGACAGTAGAATGCCTGAGGAGATTCAGCCTTGGTCCACCAAGCCATTCATTTGCTGGTGCGTCCCTCTTCCTGTACTGTGGTAGGTGTCATGCTTATGGCAGCCTTGTTCCTCACCACACCATTCTGGCTTTGCTTACACGCGTGGTTTTAGCCTGGTGCCTAGTGTGAACACTCAGGACTCCCCCAGACCAGTTTCTGTACCCACCTCTGTTTCTCATAAATGACGGCCCCACCCCAGCAGAAAATGAGCATTCGTTACACCGGCCGTGTGCCAATTCTCAATCTAGAGCGTCAAATGCACAGTCCTGTTGCCGGTTCTTATTTTCTCTACTTTCAGCCTGATAGAAACCTTTGAGATGGATCCCATAATTTTTATAATGCTAACAGAAAAATGGAGGTTCTCCTGAACTCCAAACAACATAGGCTGCAAGTGGCAGGCCAAAGGTTCACACTTACTTGTAGCTGGCTCTGCCCCATGTTTATAGTAACGGTATCTGATTGGAAACAGAAATAAATATGTGTGACTCAAGGAAGGATCTCTTGTCCTTTTGAATGTTACTTGCTTACACTCAAGTGGATTTAAAACAGCTTTAATTCTCTGTATTTTCCTTCTGTTTCTGTATGATGTATGGCTGTGTCAAACACACACGCCCTTAGCCAACATAGTTACATTGGATTCGTAAGCAATATTTATTTCCTAATTAGATTTAGAGTCATGTCTACATGTGTAATTTTTCTTTATTATTTCATAATAGCCAAAGCCTTTTCAGTAATTGAAGTTGAGATTTGTACAGAGAAGAGGGGTCTGTTTGAGTCTCGTGTGGCTCCCAAAGACTGATGGTTGAAAATTCAAGAGTGGTTTTATATTTGATTCTGTGGAGTGCATAATCTTACCTGGTAACTTCCTAAACCAGATATCGTGACATGCTGTGTGTGTGTGTGTGTGTGTGTGTGTGTGTGTGTGTGTGTGTGTGTGTGTGCGTGCACATGCATACATGTGTGTTCACGTTAGAAGAGTAGGGTGCCAAGTACTTGGCTCTTAAGTAGCTGCTAAGTGGGGCTTTTTCCTGTGTTTGGTGGCATTTCCCCTCTCGAGCGGATACATCCTGCTATTTATAAAAGCGTGGGTGCTTTCAAGTTAGCAAGGATGAGTGTGGCTGTAACACACTGTGAACCTGGACTCTTCTTTCCCCCACCAGGATCTGCACAATTTAGATCTAATGATCGGAATCGCTTCTGCGGGCATTGCAGTGTACCGAAAATACATTTGCACAAGTTTCTACCCTTGGTGAGTGCAAACACTTTGAATTGTCTGAATCATGCTTTAAAAATATGCCCAGCAAAAGTAAAGCTAGCTCTAATTTTAAACTTTCATGTCTGAAGAAGGGCTGGAGCTCTCCCACCAAGCTTTAAGCTCTGAACTCTGAATTTGATCTGGATTTAGCACTTGGGAACGTAAACTTTGGTTTTTATTAACTTCCCTCTGCCAGTCATCTTGTGGTTGGGGTAATTGGTGGATAAATGACACAAGGCAGGTCCTGGAGTTGAACAATCCTTCTACCTTGTATGTGTGTGGATTCAGTCCTAGATTCTGGTAACCATGAGCCTGCAGATAATTCAAGCCTGATATATTGGGGGGGGGTTGCCCCTCTGCATACATATCTGTAGCAAAGTTTAATCTATGAATTAAGTCCACTGAGAGATTACATAATAAAATCAAACAGTTACCATAGAATAGAATACTGTAATGAAAATTATGTGGATGTGGCCTCTCTCTCTTGAATAAGTCAAGGCAGTTATTTTCAAATTGTGGTGGACTCCAGGCAGTTGAAACCAGAGAAAACCAGAGCAGAGCTGGGGAAGGGGAGTGTGGAATTGATTTTTCAAGATGAGTTTGAGTTTACTGTACCGGGCAAGGGAGCTTTCTTCAGGGAAACATTATCTCTCCCGAGTAACGAATTTTTATAAACAACAGCAGGAGCGTGTGCAGGGCAGAGGTGGGGCAGGTTGGGGGAGAGCAAGTGCTGCAGGCTGTGGGAGATAGGAAAGTACAGCATGCATAGAAAAGTGGCCACACAGAAACTTCCAGAAAGGGGAAAGGAGACTTGGATGGCAGAGTTGTGGTACGCTGGATTTGACATTGAGGTTTACACCTATTCCTCAGTTTGACCTCACAGAACTTCACAAACTGAGTCTCAAAGATGTTCATCACAGCATTATGTATGATGGGGTAAAAAAACCTATAAATAAAACTAAAGGGGCATTAATTGTGATAGCAGCTGCCATATTATTGAGTGTTAGCTGTATCCAAGTCCTGTCACTATGTATTTTATTTATCTCACTTAAACCTTGAATAAGCCGTTCTTAGCCCCAGTTTCTCAGCAGAGAAAGCTATAGAACAAGGAAGAGCTGTCCGGCTCACAATGCTCATACTGGTGCACTTGAAACTCACATCCAGTTTGTCGATGCAGGATCTGTTCTCCAGACCCCTGTGAAATAGGAATCTCTGTGTATGTCCTTCAATGCAAACTATATGGGGGAGACCTGCCCACCTCAGGGTGTAACATGCTCCATGATGGATGCCTCAGAAGAACTGGACCTTAGAGTCTTCTGGCCCTTACGTGACTAGCCTGCGGTCACTCCCAAAATTCACGTGTCCAATAAGTGTATCTGCTGGCAGATTACTTCAACTAGCTGTTGGTTTTTAATATATAATGCAAGTGTGGTGTGTGTGTGTGTGTGTCTGTGTCTGTGTGTGTGTGCACGTGTGCATACGTTGCTGATCCACTGGGGGAAATGCCACATGAATTAATTTTCACTTTCTTACTCAACCTGTCTGTTCTAGAATGTTCTTATCAAGGTCTTGATATGATCCTAGCGAATAATAGAGTTCCTTTCTTCCCCCAAATGTTGTATGGCTTGTTGGGGACCCACCCCTGCTTTTTCCCCCAGAGTACTCTTGAGCAGGGAGAAGTGAGAAATATTTAGATAGAAATATAGAGGGGAGAGAGACAGATAGAAATACAGGATAGCCTCGGGAGGGCCTGGATCGTTATCCACCAGCCCCTTCTAACTCTTCTAAAGGGCTTTTCATAGGAATGCCAAGGGGTGGGGCAAAAGACCTTCCCCTAACACAGTCAAGTGCAGACCCTTCCAAACATACGTGTGGTCAATCCATCCCCTTATGCAGCCTTGCTGTGTAAAGCAAGCTCAGATCTCACTAGGAAACCTTTATGGACCTCAACAGTAGCTTATAGTAGCTTGTCATGGTGAATACAGTCTATTTAAGAGGTGAACTTATACTGAGCATGGTAGTACACATTTGTAATCCCAACACAGGAGAGAGTAATCTCTGAGGTCGCTGAACAGCCAGCCTAGTCTCATGTACTTGGTGAGTTCTGGGTCAAATGAGAGACCCTGTCTCAAAGAATAATGTGGACAGCACCTGAGGAAGGATACCCAAGGTAGACCTCTCTCCTCTATACACACACACACACACACACACACACACACACACACACACACACACACACGCTGATCTCATTCAACAGTTTTAATGAAAAGTACCAACACTGAGAGCCTGTGGTGCATTAAGAATCCTATAAAAACTTGGCATGCTTCCTACATCTAAATTGTCATAGGAACATGGTAAGAAAGGCTATGATGGGCCACCACTCAGCAGCTATCACAGGGTCCAAGACCATATAGACTCTGGAGGCTGAGCCCCAATCAGAGCATGGCTCCCAGCAATGACATTACTGCACCTCAATTTCCTCTTCTGGATAAATACTGTTCAGGACCGTTGCAAGCCCCAATGGAGGCAGTGTTTACAAAGCCCGTAGCAGTGGTCTAGTATATGAAAATATGCCCCGTGACTGGTAGCTTTCATTCTGTATTATGCACACTGGAATGAGATTCTGTCACACGTGGCTGTTAAGTAACAGCGCTGGGGGACAACCCAGGTCTGCCCTCCCTCTGTTCCACACTGCCCTCAGCTGTCGTCCCCTACATAGGCACCAGCTCCTGCAGGGCTGCAGAATCACAAAGAGACTCGCAGCAAAGAGTATGCGTGGCCCATGCTCCTGGTTATTTAAAAGCTGCCTCACAATCCAGAGGCCCCACGGAGATCTAGCTCGATCCGCTCCTTGAGTTTGGCCGAGGCACACTCCCAGCAGCCTGTGGTCATCGGTCATGAAATAGAGCACCCATGCCGAAGAGGGTCAGCTAGAGCCCGGTTGAGCCCCGATGTCTTTGCTTGGTTTGCATTTTGCTTTATTTTTTGTGTTATGTGTGGTTTTGTTTTGCTTTGCTTTTTACAGGGTGAACATACTCAAAATTTCTTTCAAAAGGAAAAAGTTCTTCATACACCAGCGGCAAAAACAGGTGAGTTCTGCCCACACTTGCTGTGTGGGGTTCTGTCTGCTCTTGCTGGGTGAGTTCTGCCCATGCTTGCTGTGTTTACTGTGTTGTCGAGGCTTCCTCTAGACCCTCAGGGGTGGCTTTCTGTGTCCTAGGAAGGAAAGACTGTAGCCATCAGGTCTTCAGACCCTGTGGTCCTCTCCATGAGTCAGTCGGCCTCTGGTTGGAGAAGGAACACTTGCTTTAGAGTCCTCTAGGTCTAGATCCTGGTTTCTCCCCGGCACCGCCTCTAGCCCGTATTACCTTCTTTCTAGGAGTTCAAGTAGTGCCCACTTCTCAGGGAGCTGTTTGAATTAGACAAAAGGACCCAGCCTGAGCACCCAGCAGAGCCCACACGGCCGATTCCTTCCTTCCCTATGTTCCGCGGGTGATAGCTTATGACTGTGTCTTACAAGAGGAGTCAGCAGGATGCTAGACAACTCTGTTTGTTTGCTTAGCCATGGCAGAAGTACACTCCGTAAGAAAGCCAGGGCTCCCGCAGCCTCCGAGTGAAGGAGCTGGAATTTGAACTGAGGCGCCTGCCCTTTCCACACCACACCCTGTCTTGTTATGCTGCATAGCTGTCTCTGGCTGTCACTGTGTCCATTTCCCAACTTTTCAAAGATGATGTGCCCTTAGACTGACCCCACACAGTGAATGGGCCCTTAGAAACGGGATCACTGGAGCTCAGAGTACCAAGTTCCTCGGTTGCCTGACTGTCCCCCGACTCCCACCCCACTCCTAGGGCAAGATGGGTCAGGGTAGCACCAAAATGCATATAAACTCGGAAAACCTAAGTGCAGGTAGACTGAAGGCAAAGCCAAGCCAGGGGTGAAACTGCTTATTATATATGAGCACCGGAATGAGAAATGGAGAATTCCCAGGGTTCTAATGTCCCTATTGTCTGCTTGTTGGAAGAGTATTTCTTCAGAAAAGAGATGTGCCCGAGGCTGAGTTCCCAAGTTTATCAGATGGTAGCTCCAAGTAAGCTCCCTCTTGACCTATAAGCAGGTTTGAGACAAGAGTGTGTGTGAAGGACCCCACATGGTGAGGAGACATGGATTCAGGTCATTTTTATTTTCACACTCACAGAGACAATCCTGCTCCAAAGTATTCCTGGGACTTGTTTGAGGGGTCTGGATGCCTGCTTTCTCCCTTTGTCACACCTTCCCTGGTGATTCTGTGTGGGTTGCAAGCTTGACAGATTTTAATCATCCTGTACCTTTACGTGAAGTCCCTGCTGTTCTTCCCCCCAGGCTGAATCCAGGGAACATATCGTGGCCTTCAACATGCTCAATTACCGATCTTGCAAAAACTTGTGGAAATCCTGTGTCGAGCATCATTCATTCTTTCAGGCAAAGAAGTTACTACCTCAGGAAAAGAATGTCCTGTCTCAGTACTGGACTCTAGGCTCCAGGAACCCCAAAAAGTGAGTATACTTTAAGGAGACCATCCATGCTAACCCGAGATATTAATATGTGCTGGTTGCCCCTGGGTCATGGACATCCTTGGGCAGAACGGCAACTCTGAGGCTGGACCCCAGATTTTAGATCCCCGAATGGCGGCTGAGTGTCTCCAGGGGAAGCTGTGCCCTTCATATACCTACTCAGGTACATCTCATATTCCCAGCATTAGTCTTTGCCCCTCAAGCCTGTTGTCATCTGAGTTCCCAGACAGCTGGAATTGGAATTGCAGCTGCCACCACACCCTGTCCAATGAAGGGCACTAGGTGTCATTCTGGCACCAGCATATTATGCTTTTCCCAGCCTGAAGCCTCTAAGCCAGCCCCTCCTACACCACATTAGTTCATAGGCACCCCATAAAAATGAACAGGGGTGTCCAGAGTCTGGTGACTTGGGAATATATTACCAACAATAGCTACAAAATAATACTTATAATTGACAATTACCTAGTCTTTATAAGAGGAAGATAATTATATTTAATTCTTGTAATGAACCTGAGATAAATGCTACCTACAGAAATGATATTCAAAATATTTAATGATAAGAACAGTAAAATAAATTTACATTATGTATGTCATGTACATTATAATTTTTAAAAATAGTATATATTGGGTCTTTAAAGTAACTGCGGGGCTTATGCTTTTGTTTATTCTAAGACAGCTTTGTGTAAGAGGCAGCAGGAATTGTTTATCACGTGGTTAGAATTTCTAAGTCATTTGCTGGTCTTTCCAAATTGTGATTGATTGTCATGAATGTGGCTTTTTCTAAATGATGTGAAATTTGATAAGAATGTTCCAGTGGCTTTCCTATTACATGTTAATCTTTAGGTAACACAATGAGTTAGTAAGTGGCAAATTGCCTCTGATAGGGGAGGTATTATGTCTCATGAACCAAGAGCAAACATAGTTTTAGAGCGTTTAGCTCTTACAGTTCTGTCTAGTATTTGTATGCATTCAATATTCTCCTACAGAGTAGGCCATAAGAATAATGTTGTTGAGGCACCTGTGGAGCTGCCCTGTACTTAGGACGGCACATAGAAACCAAATCCTCTTCCTGCATGGTGGTCCCTCTAGCCAGACAGAGGCCTTAGATGAGAGATATACCCTAGCGTGGTGAGCTCAGCCACCAGCAATAGCCCCACTATCTACAAAGAGCTCACCTGCTACTGTGTCCCAGTGCCAGCATTGACAGCCCAGATAGCTGCAGCTGGTGGGGCTGGGCCTCTTTGTTAGGCACTCACTAGGTCACTCCATCCTGGGGATTTCCCTGGTGGAAGTAATGCTGAACACTCCAGGCCTGGCATCCCTCACCGTGAGCCTCAGGAACCTAGCCTGTGCAGCAGCAGCAGCAGCAGCAGCAGCAATGGCAGATTAGCGGCCCGATGTCTCTGAGAGTCTGGGAATGTGCTCAGAGCAGTGGAATCAGACTCAGGTGCTGCAGCAGGTCAGATTGGCACAGTCAAAAGTCAGGTTACCGAAACAAAATAGGGTTTTTTTTTTTTTGATGACCTCTTCAGCATAAAAATATAATTGAGCTAAAGCATAAAGCATAGATACACCAGTGAATGCTACTGTACACGGCTTCCTTGCTGCAGCATGGCCGTGTAAGTAGTGATCTCACTACAGAAGTGATGAGTTGGCGTGGAGTTTGCAGGGGACCTCCTTGTTGTCAATGTATTGTTTGTGTGGCCCCACCCAGATGTTATATTACTGTTTATGTGGTCATTAAAGGAAGCAGTTTTCTTCCAAATAAGAATTGGCTAGACCTCACCAGGCAGTGGTGGCCCAGGCCTTTTTAATCCCAGCACTCAGGATGCAGAGGCAGGTGGATCTCTGAGTTCAAGGCTAGCCTGGTCTATAGAGCAAGTTCCAGGACAGCCAGGGCTACAGCAGAGAAATCTTGTCTTGGAAAAAAAGAAAAATATATTGGCTAGAACTAATTCTCCAGGCAGGTTAGAGGTGGCCCATGAGGGACTGAAGGGGTACATTCCAACACTGGGTGACAGAGTCCAAATCCTCCATCCCTCACCTGAGTTTTAGTCTGCTGCCTGTTTCCTTCTGCAAACTTCTCCGTCTGCAGCCAGTCCTGGGTGCTGGGTTCTCGTCATCTTCTGTGACATAAGGACAGCAGCAGTAGTCTGTTGTATCTCCAAATGTGTGGGTTAGGACTTCAGGAAGGGCTTACCAGTGTCTCCTGTGCTCCATTATACATGCTCTGATAGGCAGGGATCTTGTGGCAATCAGGTGCTAGCAGCCATCTTGACCCTCTACAGAGGGTCACTTGAAGCGTGGAAGGCAGTTTGGGGTCCAAGTCATCAGTTTCTTATTGGTACCATCTTTCAGTATACTGTTAATTTTGACTCTTAAATTGTGTTTTGTTTTTACATTTACTTATTTATGTGTAGGGGTGGGGGTGGGGGGAAACATATGCGGGCCATGGTTACCCATGTGGAGGTCCAAGGACAACTTCTGGGAGCCAGTTCTCTTCTGTCCTGTGGGTCTCAGGGATGGAACTGAAGTCATTACCCGCTGAGCAGTCTCACCAGCCCTTATCACTTCCGTTCACTTCCCAGATGAGGAAACCAAGGTCCAGCCCAGCCCTAGGGTCCATCTGTATATCTGTGTGTTGGGCCCTGTGATAGGTTCCATGAAAGAAGAATTTGATCATTGTTTTCCAGAGACAATGGAACAGTTTCAAGTTTCTATTAATAAGCTATGACACGGCTTTTGGGATCTGCCACATTAAATCTTGGAGTCATGCTGCCTGATGGCCTTATTTTAATTTTACATCTTTAATCAGTGGTCCTGTGACTTCTAATAGATGACCTCAGGGGAAGGGGTCTCCTAGTGATACTGCAGTTAGCACTTTGATTAGAGCGACAGTGGCATTCCCTGTGGATTACCTGGATTTTGTTGTATTTCTTTGTGCTGTTGTTTTTGTCTGTCAGTTGGTTTTAGGCCATAAAGAAATCTACGGGCTATTTAAGGCATTAGAGCATGGTATAAAATTGGAAATGCCAGCACTGTTACTGCTAACCAGACTTCAAACAATTTACTGAGGCAATCTCTTCCTCAGGAGTTCAGTTTTCTAGCTGTAAGTAAAATTCAGAAATATCTTTCATATGAGACAGAGACTATGACCTGAAACTGTTCTAAATACATCTGCAGCTTCACTGTCAAAGATTCCCCAGTGATTTATGGTCGCCGCATCTGCTGGCCAGGGGGACGGGGAGCATCTGGAAGGATGATGGTGCCTTTGTTCACGCCAGTGGGAGGCCAGCGAGGTAGATCACTGAAGTGATTGGAGCTGTGCTGGTCTGTGCTGGTCTGTGCTGGTCTGGTAGCTTCTAACCTGGTAGCTTTGGTGATCATCCAGAAGCAGCTTGACTCACAGAAGCATTTCCACCACCTAAAGAAAAGCCAGAACAAGAAAGGAAGTCTGAGGCCAGCGTTATGGTTCAACGGGTAAAGGCACTTGCTGCCAAGCCTGACGACCTGAGTTCGATGCCCAGCCCCACATGGTGGAAAGACAAAACTGACTCCTGCAAGTTATTTACTGACCTCCACCACACACCACGCCACACCCACACACGTGTGTACACATACCCAGGGCTGGTGTCACCTTCAGAGAAGATTCCGGGGAGACTGTATTTCACAGATGCTGCACTTGCTTTCTTGTTGGATATGTCAGTGTGGAAAGTGACCCTGCATCTGCTTTTTCAGGTCTGTAAATAACCAATATTGCAAAAAGGTGATTGGAGGGATGGTGTGGAACCCAGCCATGAGAAGATCCTTATCAGTGGAACGACTAGAAACCAAGAGCCTGCCTTCTCGGTCCCCACCCATCACCCCCAACTGGTATGTCCTCTGCTATGCTGTGCAGCAGCAGCAGATACCTGCTCTCTTTTAAACAGAGTCAGCTTTAAACGCCTCAACAAGGATGGCCTACAGTCAGACTTCCATGTGCATTCCACATGTTGTAGAAGGAGCCAGTCTCCTGATGTCAAGGCACATCTTTTTCATACTGGATAATGCTAAGGTGGACTTAAAATAATAATAATAAATTCACCTATTCATGGGATGCACTGTGATATTCCAATACATCTGTAGTATTCAAGTCAACTGTCATATTCATCAGACAAATAACATTTTTTAAAGTTTTTTAAACCTAAAGTTTTTTAATAGATTTTTTTTTTTAATCCCTTCTAGTAGCTGGACATGGTGGTAAATATTTGTAAGCTTAGCATTCAGGAGCCTGAGGCAAGAGAATCAAGAGTTCAAGGCCAGCTTGGGCTACATGGGCCCAATATCACATAGATAGATGGATAGATAGATGGATGAGTGGATGGATGGATGGATGGATGGATGGATGGATGGATGGATGGATAGATGGATGGATAGATAGATAGATAGATAGATAGATAGATAGATAGATCCTTTCTACTAGCTGTTTGGAAATATTCAATTGATTAATTGATTATTATGCACCACAGTTCCCTTGCTGTGCTAGAATATCAGACATTATCCCTCCTTTCTAACTACACTCCTAAAGTGCTTCTGTAAAAAATTAGTAAATTGCTGGATGGTGGTAATGTGCACCTAAAGGTACTCCAGAAGCAGAGGCAGGTGGATCTCTGAGTTCGAGATCAGCCTGATTTACAGAGCGAGTTCTAGGACAGACAGAGCTATACAGAGAAACCCTGTCTTGAAAAACAACAACAACAACAATAATAATAAAAAAAAAAAATTGGGGAGGGGCCCGAGAGCATAGCTCAGTGATAAAGTACTTATACAGCATGGGCAGACCCTGGTTTCATTTTTCAACCTTGCAAAATAAATAAAAAATAATATTTGGAACCTGAGGCCTGCTGTAATGTCTGCCTTAGAATCATAGCATATGGTAGCATCTTAAACACTTTAAGCTTTAGAAGTTCATGGTAAAGAAGTTAAAAGGATAAAGGATGAAAAGAGAAAAGAAACCCTCCGGGTTCTAAGTTTACCTTAAATGGAATAATGTATGAATGCTTCTTCTTAAGCTTATTTCAGAAAAGGGTCAAATAGAATCTTCTAGTAGTTATTTTAATAGTCTATAAAGTTATCAACCATTTTTGTGAATGTCTCCTAAAAGGCCAAGCATCAGCAACAGGAGATGTGAAGCAGGGAAAGATTTTACCCTGGCTCCATAAGATTAGCAGTGTGGATTACAAGACAGGTGGACCTGGACGGATCAAGGATCCGGATCTATGGACTTAAGGGATATGGGGAGAGAGGCCTGCTAGGAAAGAACCCTCCACAGCACAGCGGGCCATGTGTCCTGGGCAGTGGTGATGATGATGATAACAAGTGTGCTGTGAAGCACCAGCTTAATTTATGTGAAAATTTGTCAAGGAGCCAGAGAGAGCCCCAGGTGAGATCCAGGAGAATAGCAAGGTTGCATGCTACTACATCACTGGCTTGGACCTCTTGTTGCTAATTAAAGATCCTCTCCCAGAAGTTACAAGAGCCCTCTTGTTTCCACAATGGACACACATTAGTGATTGTGAAGGAGCAGGGAGGGGATTGCAAGTCCCTGAGAGTCCCAGAGAGAAAGAGCTGACAAAGGGGAGCTGGGAACACTGCAGGAGAAAAGTGTACTAACTGTCATGTGACACCCGGCCTGGCCCAGGGGCAGTCCCAAATGTTCCATGAACACTGTCTCATTTGGCTCATTCTCAGGAGCTCTAAGTACAGCTGAGGCCAGAGGTGATGACACTTACCTAAAGTCAGCTGACCACTGCTGGTAATGGAAAGCAGGGCAGTGTTCTGATGCCCATCACATTACGGGTGTTGGATAAGGAGAGCATTAAAAAAACAAACAAAGAAACAAACAAAAAACCCAGGTGTCTCTGGTCTGCAGAGATGGCTGTGTGTAAAGTACTTGCTAGACAAACAGGAGGACTGAGTTCTGATGCTAGCACTCACATTAAAAAGCTAGCACTCACATTACGGACATAGATGCCTGTAATCCCAGGGCTGTGAGGCAGGAGATGGGAGGATCCCAGAGCTGGCCAGCTAGCCTAGCTGGGTTAATGAGCTCCAAGTTCAGTGAGAGACCCTGTCTTAAAAAATAAGGTAAAAGTGACAGAAGAAGACACTCAATCAACACCAACCTCTGACTCTGCCTGCACATGCATGGACACACATGCACACATACACAAATACACATACACCACACATACACACCATTTTTAAAGTCAGCTTTCCTTCTTCGATCAAGGGAAATTCAGTGAGAAGTAATACACGTTGCCTTCTAAACCTGTCAATGTGCATTGTTGCATTGGTGAGAAAACTTCAAGATGGCTTAAGCCTTCTAGAAGAGTAGCTCACCCTTAACCAATACTCACTGACCAGAAGGTTTATTTCTGCCTATTTCTAAGCTGAGACTATGGTTCTAGGGGCCACACTACTTACCCAAACGTGTCAAGAGACCTGTGTCACCCTGGCTGGATTCTGCTGGAGTAAGAATGACCTCACTGGCTCATATTTATTTTTGTTATTTTTGAGACAAGTTCTCATTAATTCCCCCTGACTACTCCTTAACATTTGATCCTCACGAGTGCTGGAGTTATGGGTGTGTACCACCACACCCAGCTCTGGATCTGACTTTTTAAGCACCAGTCAGGGCATCATCCATGGAGAGGCCAGGTCAGAAGGTCACACAGCTGCCAAACCTCTGTGTGGGCATTGCTCTCAGCCCTTTACACTGCACGTCTCCCCTCTGTAGGCGAAGTCCTCGGCTCCGGCATGAAATCCGAAAGCCCCGCCATTCTTCTGTGGACAACCTTGCCAATGAGATGACCTACATCACGGAAACCGAAGATGTCTTCTATACCTACAAGGGATCCCTGTCCCCCAAAGACAGTGATTCCGAAGTTTCCCAGAACCACAGCCCACACCGAGAGTAAGAGTCACATATTTTCTATCTTTGTATCTGCTTTGGGCTGCTGAGGAGTTTGCTCAGGCCTGGGTACCAGTGGAGAAGAGGCAGGAGCAGGTGTGTGCAGCAAGCTCCCAAAGGCGCTCTCCTGAGATGGGAACATAAATCCAAATGCCTGCCTGAGCAGGAGACAACCTGTGTGCCCGGAGCTCAGAGAACAGGTACTGCTCTCCAAGGACCTGTCAAACCTGTAGCGATGCCTTGTTTAAGACATTTCTCTATTGCACAAGTACAGAGTCCAGGGCTGTGTCTGCCCTGATTCCTCTGCATCATTGGCGCTCACCCTGTGACCTTCATCGTCAGTGCCGTCCTGACATCTGGGAACCTTCGTAGCACGACAGTATGCCCTCAGTTTTGTTTCCTTTCCACTTTAGATTAATAGTGTAAAGAGAGAAACGAGACAAAACCAGGCTACCAAAATGGCTCAGCAGGTAAAGGCACTTATTGGCAAGCTTGTTGACCTGAGTCTGATGCCCACGTGGTGGAAGGAGAGACCCAACTTCCACTACTTGTCCCAGACCTCCACGTGTACATGCGCACACATATTAATTAAAACATTTTTAGCCCGGTGGTGGTGGCGCATGCCTTTAATCCCAGCACTCGGGAGGCAGAGCCAGGTGGATCTCTGTGAGTTCAAGGCCAGCCTGGTCTACAGAGGAGGATCCAGGACAGGCACCAAAACTGCACAGAGAAACCCTGTCTCAAAAAACCAAAAAAAAGAAATAAAAAATGTTTCAAGTCGCCTTTTGATTGTGAAGTGTCCATCAGGGACGCTTCTTCTCAAGCCTCTGTGCCTTCTTTTCTTGTTCTTTGCAGCAGCCCTTTGAGTGGCCTTCCACGGTGGCTTGCCGCCGTATGGGGCCGCTGAACATCTGGTCTTCCACTGTCCTGTGCAGTATTCACTTGCCTCAGGGCTTCATGGAGTCCAGGCTCGCCTCTGACTTGCTGTGTGGCTGAAGATGATCCTGAACTCCTGATCCTCCTGTCTTAACCTCCTAAATGCTGGGATGACAGTCATGTGCCACATACACAGTCACATCCACTCTTCCTAAAGTGACTTTCCTCCCTCATGGATGAAGGCCAGGACAAAGCATGTCTGTTCTGAAAGGCGGCTTTGGGCCTTTTGTTTCCCTGCTAGTGTTTGCTTCCCCTCGCCCAGGTGTCTGGTACAGCCTCTTCTGCAATCCTCACCTTTAATATACAGTTCTCTCATGTCTGTGTGCTTGGGAGAAGCTAGCTCATATTGTGAAGCAGATAGGACAGAGGTCATAAATAATATCTTTAAGTTAAATCGTGATAGGAAAGGGTAAGGCATTCGGAAGCCAATCTTAGCCACTGAGTATTTGAACCATTAAGTGCCACATAATTGCCAAAACCAAGAAGGGTAATGTCTCCCCTATTGGAACAGCAGGCACTTTGGTCAAGAAGTAAATGTTTACCACAGAAGCTGCAAAAGCTTCAGGCATTAAGTACATCCTGCATGTGCATTAGGCATTCACAGGTGAATTGCAGATCTCCCCACTTCTACCGGGGGTGTGTCGGGGAGAGGGGCTTGTTTCTCTGTCCCTGAACAGAGACCCAAACATGGTCTTCAGATGATCTACATTTGTAACACCTTTACTGACATGGTCCCTGTGGTCATTATTTCCTTGTGACCCGAACCTCAGGATTCTTTTGTTGAAGTGATCACTGTCTGTCTCTGCGGTTTGCAGCCAGCTGCACTGTCCTGGGAGCTGCAGAGGGGTGTGAGCATCGCGGCGTGAACCTGTGGCTTTGTGAACTATGAGCAGATCTAGAAATGCAAAGCAGGGGTATAGAAGGTGGCTATTAGAACCAGTCTGAGTCCTCCTTGGCCTCCGGGCTCTGTGACTTTATTCCCCAGCAAGAGGTACAGCTGGTCTGAACTTAAATTAAAAAGAAACTCTACCAATAACATTGTATTTACAAAATGTTTAAGAAGCGTTTGACATGTTTTCTACAGCAGATTTGTGTTAGGAGTCTAAAAGAAGCGTTCTGTCAAAGAAATCAGAGGAGCGAGCTCACAGACAGCGAGGAGGGCTCTTTTGAAGCAGAATTAAGTGTGATGTTCTGTCCTCATTCAAAAAAGAGAAGAAAGAGAAAGAAAAGCGAGCTCGGTCCCATCACCCGCACCCCACCCACCCCAGCCCCAGCCGCACAGGAAGGAACATCGTCCCAGCAGATGAGTCACTTACTGGTTTGCTCCGTATTTATAGCAGCGCCGCGGAGTTTATGATTATAGTTTTGAAGCCTTGGCAGCGTGCTTTGTGCCCGGGCAGGCTGTGCGCTTTTGTTATCTCCAGCACTGCTCTCTACTCCTCCTTGCTTCCAGAGGAAGTTCAGATTCTGGCAGAGGAGCAGACTTTCTTCATGGTAGAAACAAAAAACCAAAATTCCCCATCTCCTCACACAGGGAGGAGGTGTGTGCTGAGGAAGAGGCCACTCTTGGAGCTGTCACTGGGGAAAACAAGGGTACCAGCGTCTTGGGCTTGCATCCCAAAGACTTTGTTGGTGCTTCTTGGTCATGGCTGTTTTGGTGGGTCACCAATATGGTGCCCAGAATGAGTCTCACTTCCTGCCATAGTAGCCTATTGGCTGTTTGCTTCTTTCCAGAAGGCCTGTCCTCTTCCATAAGACATAAGATAACGCTTATTTTTAAAGGTGTGTGATGTGTGAGGGACCTTATGGCAGTCTTCTTCTCCATCTTACAGCCACAGTAGAGGAGTTTGTGTGGCCCCATCTTCTGAGCCCCCCGGGGTCTGCGACCCCTACCAGTGACAGGGTTCCCTGCAGTATGATGGTCTTTTGTCCTGTTAGACACTCAAGTTGTTGGTACAGTTGACCCTCCCTGCCCACATGCTCTGCATCCACAGACTAAATCATGTCCAGTGTCATGAGGCCTGCCTTGGTCACTGAGCTAAACTCACACAGACTTTATTTTTTCTTGTCAGGACAGCAAGTGTTTGTACAATATTTACACTGGATTGGTATTGTAAGTTATCTAGAGATGATTTTAAAACATAGGAGGATGTGTATAGATCAAATGAAAACATTAGAGCATTATATATATAATATATATTATATATTTTATATATAATGCTGATATATATATATATATATATATATATATATATATATATATATATATATATATATATATATATATATAAATCAGCAGTGGAGGGTCCTGGAACTAATCCTCAGGGGATACTGAAGGACAACTGTGCTTTGCTCAGATTGTGCTTGTCTTAGGATTTCTGTTGCTGTGAAGAGACACCATGACCACGGCAGCTCTTATAAAGGAAAACATTTAATTTGGGGTGCCTCGCTTACAATTTCAGAGGTTCAGTCCATTATTACCGTGGCAGGAAGCATGGCAGTGTGCAGGCAGACATGGTGCTGGAGCTGAGAGTCCTTACATCTTGATCCAAAGGCAACAGGAAGTGAACTGACTCACCAGGCATGGCTTGAGCATAGATGAAACCTCAAAGCCCGCCTCCAAGTGACACAGTTCCTCCAACAAGGCCACACCCATTCCAACAAGGCCACACCCATTCCAACAAGGCCATACACCTAACAGTGCCACTTCCTTTGTGGGGTGGCATTTTCTTTCAAACCACCACAGTGATCTACATTTTGATGCTGGCCTAGCATGCAGGCTCCTGCCTCTGGCTCCTGGAACGGGCACCATATTGCTTTCCAGTGCTCTTGGCAGCCCTGCCCTGAAGAACAGTAGTTCTTTAAGTTAGCAGTCTAGTTCTTCTTGACACTTCCTACTTTTTCCTTCCCTGCCACTACTCTCTGGGAACACTTGATCCCCTTACCAGAGGACAGTGCAACACCAAACGTGGAAGGGGATCCGCTACCATCTAAGGGTCTCTTCAGGGAGCCAGGGACAGGGTTTCATTAGGTATAGGTAAGGTGGAAGTGATGGCCATTATCCCTGAGCCAGACCAGGTCTGTGGGTGAATACCCACCAGTCCCTGGAACCTCCCAACCCAGTCTCTGCTCTTGACCTTTGTATATTGACTCGCACGTGTCTTGGGGAGAGACCATTGTCTCAGAGACACCCGGTTTGCACCTACTGGGGCCTCTGCCTTCCTTTGTCCTCTTTTCCCTCTGCCGTCCTCATTCATGGGGTTGGTTCTAATCTGCATCACCACCACCATCCCAGAAAACATCCTCTACAAGTGTTCCATGGGAAGTGGTGCTGTTTCTCATCTTTCCAACATTGCAGCTCTTCAGACACTGTGATCCTCTCAGGTCTTTTGTTTCTGATGCTTGTTACATCTATAGTCCCAGCGTCCGTCAGTTTGTCCCTCTGCCCCTTTCTGCCCAGGGAGTGTGACTCTCTCCCTCTGCCAGCTCTATTTCCCAGAGGATGGAGACAGGCCTCTCGGTGTTGCGGTGTTGCCTACCTCCTGTCTGGAGGTGACTTCTTGCTTCCTTCACCCTACCTCTTTCTCAGCTCCTTTCCAATAACTTCTGTGAATTCCCTCATTCCATGGGGCTGTGTCTCCTCCCTACGACTCGGATCCCCTTCACCTCCACAGGGAACACCAGCCAAACTGGAGAGAAAGCCATGCCATCCTGGTATCTTCTCTCTCGGCATCCCATCATTTTCCTGCCCAGCTTCTCATCATTCCGTTTCCTCTTTGAGTTCATCCATCCTGAACACCGAGCAGAATGGCATTGTGCTTGGCAGGAACAAACCTTCTGTGTGTGGTTGATCCATCCAAAAACTAGCGGCTTGTTTATTTAGCCACTACCTGTTGGTAGAATAACCTTGCCAACCCTACTGAGAAGACAGGTTGGGATGTGGGATATCTTAGACTATGTCAATGGTTGTAGTGACTACTGTTCACTGTTTTAAATAGGATGAAATGTTTTTAGGTTTATTGTATTTTATGTGTATGTGTGTTGTGCCTGCATGTGTGTATGTGTACCATGTATGTGCCTGATGTTCCTGGAGTTCAGAAGAGAACATTGAATCCCCCGAAACAGAAATAGTAGATGATTGTGAGCCACCATGTGTGTGTGCTGACAGCCAAGCCCAGGTCCTCTGCAAGAGCAACAAGTGTTCTCATCTGCTGAGCCGTCTCTCTAGCCCCATGTTCCCTGTTTTAGATAGATCAAAAAATGTTTTGTTTTTGTTTGTCTGTTTTGCTTTTTGAGACGGGGTCTGTCTACATAGCCCTGGCTGTCCTGGAACTCACTGTGAAGACCAGGGTTTTTAGGAAGAGAAAAACACTTTGAAACCCTGTGAAATAAAACTCACAAACTAAAATTTTAAAACATAAGTAAATAGGATGTTCGTTGGTACCATTTTATTGAAAGTAGTTTTTTTTCACAGGCTTGGGAGATGGCAACCAGTAAACTCCAGCACAGATTCTTCTCTTACACACCTCTGTTTCCACATTGGTCTGCCACTGAATATTTTGTTCAAATAAATTAAGACTGTGAATCATTGTGTGTGAAGAGGGTGCAGATTTTATATTTAGAGTAGGCTAATTTAGGCTGGGGGTGCAACTCAGTTCTTACTTACCATGTGAAAGGGCCTGGGTTCACGGTACTGGAAAAGAAAGGGAGGGAGAGAGGGAGGGAGGGAGGGAGGGAGGAAGGAAGGAAGGAAGGAAGGAAGGAAGGAAGGAAGGAAGGAAGGAAGGAAGGAAACCCCTCCCACCCCTGCCCCCCAATTTTAACTTGCTAGGAAAACAGAAGCAACATTTAAAGAAAAATGTATAGGCAAGGGCCTGGAACAGAGGTTTAGTGAAAGGTAGAAGCAGAGGTGGGAATGTGAGGAATGGGTGGAGAAGCCACGCTCAGGGGCTTCAGCAGGCTCCTGAACTAGTCCCAACACTTAGACAGTATGTACCCCCACCTGCCTAGAGATCATTCTTTAAATGATGCTCCTGTTCCCTGGCAAATTCTTATTGATGGGTCCATAGCCAGAGTCCCAGCCACTTAGGAGGCTGAGGCAGAAGAATTTCTTGAGCCAGAAGTTCAAAACTAGCCTAGGCAACACCTCTCATGTTAAAAGTAAGGTGTTAAAACCAGGGTAGCTCCACGCATTTCTCCACCAGCCTTCAAAGCAGCTGAGAGAGGAGCTGGTGTTCGGTCAGAGTTCCTCCCAGCCCTCCTGCCCTTTGCCCCTGAGTCAGATGTGATTGTATTTAGCCTAGGTGAGAGCATGGGTAGCCTGAGGATTTTTGCAGAAATGCTCATGTTCCACGGCAATCTCAAGATGCTGCCTCCCCTCCCCCAGAGTGATATTTACTCTGATAATATTAATTGATTTATTAAAAATATCTCCTTCTTCCCCACAATGAAGAAGTTTGTCTGAGAACCACCCAACACACAGCTGCCTGACCCAGAAGTCCTCCAGTTCTGTGTCTCCGTCTTCAAATGCTCCAGGCTCCTGCTCCCCAGATGGAGTTGACCAGCAGTTCTTAGAAGACTATCACAAGATGATCAAAGGGGGCTCCATTGAGGATGCCAGCCAGTACTACTGTGACAAGGTGAGGGGGCAAATGAGTGGTTCTGACTGACAGGAAATATCTTGTCACCGACCACTGCAGAGGAATATAAATGACACTCTCACATATCTTTTAGAATGGCGAAAGTGATGGTTACCTAGTCCTGATCCGAATCACGCCAGATGAAGATGGAAGATTTGGATTTAATCTTAAGGTATGCTGCGGGTATAGGTAGCCCCTAGGTTATATGCAATGGAGCAGTCTTCAGGTGGATTTTGAATTTCAGTCAGAAATCTGCTACATACCTACATAGCATTCACAAAAGCCAAACCTCACCTGGGGCTCTGAGGTAGCTCAGTCGGTAAAGTTCTTGCCGTGCAAACATGAGGACCTGATTTCAGGCCCCAGAAACTACCTAACAGAGGTGGGTGTGGTGGTGTCCTTCTGTAATCCCAGTACTGGGGTGGCAGAAGCACGGGAAGCCCTGGGACTCATGGCCTGTCTAGCATAATCAGCAAGCTCTGGGCAAGCAAAAGACGCTGTCTCAAGAAACAAGTTAGGTAGCACCAGAGGGATGAGACCCCAAGGATGGCCTCTGGCCTCCACCCAAGTGCACACACTCATTCACAACTACTCAGGCCTAAGAACTGGGCCTTTTATATGGTTGTACAACTACCTTATATTAAGTGTTTGCAGTGTGCCTGACAGTTGCGACATTATACTAGATTTTCTGTCATTTTATTGAGCTCTTAGAATAAGTGGTTGAAACAGAACATGTGGGGAATAATGCCTGTAACATTTCGGAGGCTAACACAGGAAGATTATGAGTTTGAAGCTGGCCTAGACTGCATAACAAGTTCATGACCAGCCAGAGCTATCGAGACCGTATCTCCAAAGAAATGAAATCAATAAAGCCTAAGATGGCTGTTAAACAGATCTTACAAATGAAACTGAGGCTCAGAAAGTAGAGTGCGTGGTTGGTGATCAAACTTAGCCCACAGCTCACCCGGGAGGGATTATTTAGAGAACACTGCGGCCCTGCTAGACTGATAAGGGAAGCCCGCTCTTCGAGTTGCTGGCCCTCCTTATTTAGTGGGTCTCTCCAGGCACCGTCTACAGACTGCAACCATAGGCCAGCACCCATCTGTTTGTGTACATAACATTATTGAAACAGGTGCCGCACCCATTCTTTGCTTCGGAGATTCAGTGGGGGAGTTATGACTACCTCGGGGCCCTCTTTCCCACTCAGCTTAAGTAGCTGTTGAGGAAGCATCCCCTAACTTCCATCACACTGACTCCTACCTCCCCACTCCCTCACCCATCCCTGTTCTAGAGTGAAGTGAGGCAAACTGCCCTTGCTGGCTACCAGCCTCTGGCATATCACACACACACCCTCCTGCTCAGCAGCCCTCTAGGGCCCTGCTCACAGGGGGAGCACTCAAGTACATGTGGCCCTTTCTGAGGCCTTGGACCTCCTCTTTCAGAAAAGTTAGTGTGACCTTTTTCCAGGAAATGTTGGGTCCTCAAAGGGCATCTTCAGTTCCAGTGATGGGGATATCAGGGTAGACTTCTGAGCAGAGCTCCAGCCAACCTGCTGGGTAAAGAGGGGTCATCAGCATGTTCTGTAATTCTGCAAGGGGTCCCCAGCCCTGTGATTGGTCCTCCTATAAGACCGTCTTGAACTATAAGGCTCACAGGAAATGTGAGCCTTATATCTATATTATATCTACATATCTTTGTTGGCAAAACTACTCAAGTGTTTCATTTTATTTCCGGTTTTGTTTGCTTCAAAATATTTACAGGGAGGAGTGGATCAAAAGATGCCTCTTGTGGTCTCAAGGATAAACCCAGAGTCACCTGTGAGTAAACATATCCCATGTTAGTTACTTCCAATGTTTGCTTTCCCCTAAGTCGAGCACGTTTCTATTTCTGCGTCCCATTCCTGGGTTTTCTTAGGATTTCATTTTTATTTGATTGGTTGGATGGCTAGGTGATCCGCTCCTTGTGTGGTTTGATCAGTAGCAACGTGTATTTGGTAATACAGATACACACAGATGGAGACAAAGGGTAGGACTCCCATTAACTACAACCATGCTGGGCAGTATGGACCCTGAAACTGCAGCACTGTGTCACCTGGGGCCTTGTGAGATGTGTGGAACTTCTGGCCAGAGCACAGGTGCAGGCCCAGGCCTAGAGCCCTGCTTGCCCTGGATCCGTCTGTAACAAGATCGACCCTTGGGCGACTTGTATGCATGTCTAACGTTGGGAAGTGCTACCCGAGTGAAGGCAACAGGGAGCTTTCTGCTCGCCTCCTGCAGAGATCTTTGCCTGTGTTTTTCGTGCTTGTGTACATATTTAAGGTGTAGCATGATGTGTTGGCTAAGCCTGTGTGGAGTGGACACATGGGACCTGCTCTCTTCCCTGGTTTTTGTGTGGTGGTTTGCTTTCAATAAAACATTGCAACCTGAGCAAGTCCCTGTGCTGTCTGAGGGGACCACTTGGCAGAGGGCCGCTCTGCAGTCCTCACAAAGCTTTCCACTGGGGCCTCAGAAGATGGCTCAGTGGATCATGCTTACGCCACCGCTCAAGCATGAGGATGGGGTTTGCATCCCCAGTACCCACATAAAAGTCAGGGCGCAGGTGCGATGGCCACCTGTAATCCTATTGTGTAGGAGACTAGACAGGAACCCAGAGCAAGCTGGATAGCAGGACTAGGTGAACTGACAAGCTCCATGATGAGTGAGAGACCCTGCCTTGGGAATACAGTGGAAAACAATCAAGGAAGATACCCATTGTCCATGTCTTTTGTTTGTTTGTTTGTTTTTCGAGACGAGTTTCTCTGTGTAAGAGCCCTGGCTGTCCTGGAAGTTGCTTTGTAGACCAGGCTGGCCTCGAACTCACAGAGATTCCCCTGCCTCTGCCTCCTGAGTGCTGGGATTAAAGGCGTGTGCCACCACGCCCGGGCCATCCATGTCTTTATGCACGTGAAAACACACACACACACACACACACACACACACACATGCAGGGGTCTTTTTGTTTTTTTAAACTTGTCTTGCTGTTTACCAGTTGCTTTTGGTTTGTTTCTAGGGAATAGGGTTTGCCTTCCCACACCCTTCTGTTCGTTGTTTTGCTGTGCAGTAGTTTCTGCCCCTGCTATAGGGCTGATGACAATATACTGCTCCATTGTAAAACAGATAAATGCTCATTCATAGCTGGCTAGGCATTTTCAGTTGAACCCACCACCAGAAGGTTGGAGGCATCCTTGAGTTCTTCAAATCTGCAAGGTGGGCTCCCATGGAGAAATGCTTCAGGAAACCAGGCTCCCCTGCTCTGAAGTGTCTCATAGCTCACATCCTGATCACTTTAACATCCCACCAACCGCTATTACGTCCACCTCGCAGCAGCTGCACAAACGGTGACAGTCAGACCCAGGGGAGAGGAGGTGAACTTGATCGCAGTCTCAGGTGTCTGGGCTCGGAGAGAGGCGGCCTTCTTCTCCCCCCTGAGGCCAGTGCTATGGTAACAGAGACACTCACTTCCCTCCACCAGGCCGACACTTGCATGCCTAAGCTGAATGAAGGGGATCAGATCGTGTTGATCAATGGCCGGGACATCTCAGAGCACACTCATGACCAGGTGGTGATGTTCATCAAAGCAAGCCGGGAGTCCCACTCCAGAGAACTGGCCCTGGTGATCAGGAGGAAAGGTAACACACAGGCCCCTGGGGGCGGAGCCGCAGGACGCCGCCTTAGAGGAGCAGCGGCGTAGCACCCAGTTTCTTTGTTTTTTGATTTTCTGAGATAGCTCCCACACTGTAGTCCAGGATATACTCCAACATGCAGCAATTCTTCTGCTTCAGTTTCCCGGATGTTCCAATTATGAGCCTGAGACTTCGTTCCAGGATGCGTGCTATACTTTCTACAGTAGTAGTCAGCGTTTGCAAAATGAAAATTTTAACAACTGGGATATCTGACTTGTCACCACCACAAACAAAAAAATAGGAAGATCTGTCTGCAGGGGCCCTAACTGCTCCTGGCCAGGCCTCTGGAGAGAGGCAGCCCCAGTACCCCTTTACATAGAACCCTGTAATTCTGACAGCCCAGGTCCAGCTGGCTCACATCCCTCTCTTGGCTTGCCTGGCTCCGAAGCAGACTTAACTAGGTCTTATTCTGGAGTGTTGGTCTTTGTCAGGGAGGCAGTTAGGATCAGAGGGCAGGGACCTCACCCCACCTCCTACACTGAGAAACCTCCAAGTTAACCAGTCTTCCTTATGTTCCTCAGATGTGACATGGACATAGGTAGCCTAGACTCTTCCTCAGGGCTCTTGCGCAGATGAAATGACATACTTGGAGCACCGGGGAGATGGGGTGTGCTGTAGATATGTAAAGAAAGACCTCTTGAATATCGTTGCTAGTACTGTTGTTGTTTTAATATATGGAGACAAATAACCCCAACTAGGGACAGTGAGAGAATAAAGAAAAGATGGCACATAGACAGGAAAGCTGGGGTCGTATGAGCTGTGTGCACTCCGGTAGATGACACAGACACACATAGACAGGAAAGCTGGGGTCGTATGAGCTGTGTGCACTCTGGTAGATGACACACATAGACAGGAAAGCTGGGGTCGTATGAGCTGTGTGCACTCTGGTAGATGACACAGACACACATAGACAGGAAAGCTGGGGTCGTATGAGCTGTGTGCACTCTGGTAGATGACACAGACACACATAGACAGGAAAGCTGGGGTCGTATGAGCTGTGTGCACTCCGGCAGATGGCACAACCTAGAACCTCACTGTGTTTGCTGTGTATAGTGCAGGGAGAGGAGTTAACTGGACTCTGAAGGCGGAGTCTGGGGCCAGCAGTCTCAGGCTGTACACATCTGGGAGGAGGAAGCTGCAGTTCCTAGTGTTTGCACACACTGGCCAGTCATTCACAAACACTCATACTTGGACTACAGAGTGGCTGTGCCATTCTGAGCCTGACCCGAGGAAGGCTTTGCTAATTTCCCGTGATTCCAAGGCATTGGTCCTTGACATGGCTGTGCCTGTGACAACAATACACATTCATTCAGGATTTTGCATGCTCTTTATAAATTCACTCAAAGCTCCCCACATTTCTGTATGGCCTTTATTATTATTATTATTATTATTATTATTATTATTATTACTTCTATTATTGTTTTGTTTTGTTTTTCGAGACAGGGTTTCTCTGTGTAACAGCCCTAGTTGTTTTGGATCTTGTTCTGTAGCCCAGGCTGGCTTCGAACTCAATAAGATCCACCTGCCTCTGCCTCCCAAGTGCTGGGATTAAAGGCGTGTGCCACTACCGCCTGGCTATTATTCTTATTGTTACTATTAACATTTATCCATTTTATCTTTGTGTGCATGTGTGTGTGAGTACAGTGTGTACATGCACTTAGAGGTCAAAGGACAATCAAGGAGTCAGTTTTCTCCTCCCACCATGTGGAAATCAAACTCAGGTTGTCAGGCTTGCTGGCAAGCACCCCTGCCCACTGAGCCATCTGGCTGGCCCTTTTGTAACTTCAAATACTAACATGAACGGAAGCTGGGTCTGTAGTCTGGTTTTGGTGTAGTACACCCCAATGCCCCACTCCCTGCTCCCACTGGGACTCCTATCCTGAGCCAGCTAGAGCCATGCTCAGCCCACCTCTTCTGGGAGGCCTCAAGGCAGCTCTCCAGCATCCATCCCATGACACCCCACCCCACAGATCCCAGCAGCATGCTAGAACTCGGGTGCTCAATGGGAGTCAAGCAGTAGCAGGACACACTGGGGAAGGTGAGCCTTGTGCCAGCTGCTTTATGGTGGCATGCCCTTTAACCCTCATGACTCTCCTGAGCGCTGGGACCCTCATCCCCATGTAGACAAATCAGGAAACAAGGCCACAGAGTAGAGAAAATAGTTGCCTCACTGCCATGTGGCTATGGCCAAAGTGGCCAGTCCACCATCTGTGACTCCCTGGGTGTCCAGGCCCACAGGAAAGACCTCTTCTCTTGGCCACAAGGGACTCGTGCCTAGTGGAGGTAAGGAAAACCTAGCATGTACTATTAGAGACCATCTGTTTTCAAGCAACTATAATAATAATTTTATTTATTGCATAAACCTCTAAGTGAGAAATGTGAATTGATTTAAAGAAAAGGAAGTCAATGAATTTAACACACAGGGTTGCAAATGTTACAGACACCGCAAGAAGAATTGATTTGCTGTGGCCAGTGAATGTGGCCTTTAAAGTCAGGTAAAGATATGGACTGCATTCCCATGACCGGCCCCGACAGGCTGGGTGACTTTGGACAAACTCAGCAGCTGACTCTGAAGATTCCATTTAACTACATGGGGAAATTCAGAGTTGTTTAGTTACTTTCTCCTTTCCGCTTGTCTTGAAAGTCAGGAGCCATTGAAAGCTCAGTGAGGGAATAGTTGCCCTTTCTGAGTTAAAGGGAAAATTCAGAAATGATCCTAAAGGGAAGAGAAAGTAAGGGTTGATGATGGCGTCTGAAGTGAAGTATTGCATAAGGCAGAAAAAGGGAGGAGATAGGCCTCAGCAGACAGAACTGGAATTCAGCTCTCTAGCACCCATGTAAAAAATGAGGTGTGTTATCCCAGCACATGGGAGGCAGACAGCACCCCTAGAATAAGCAGCTAACTTGTCTACCCAGTTCATTCAGTTGTAGGTTCAAGTGACAGGCCCTGTCTTAGAATATAAGGTAGAGAGTGATGGAGGAAGACACGTGATATCAACCTTTGACCTCCCGAAGCACACAGATACACATACACATACATACATACATACATACATACATACATACATACATACATACACACACACACACACACACACACACACACACACACACACACACACACACACACACACACACACACACAATGGGAGCTTGGGCCCGTGTTTTTCTCCATAGAGTCTGACATGAAGGGACACATTGATCTTGGAAAGGTAGGGCTGGTGTGCAGAGATGTTGGCACCTGTGCTAATCACTTGGCAAAATTGATCTCAAATTAAAAGTAGGCTCCTGAGGGGAAGGAACAGCACAATAGGACAGTGAGGTAAAGCTCAGGGGGTAAAGGCACCCACCACCAAGCCTGAAGGTCAGGTAGGAGAGACCCAACCCTAAGGTTATCCCTGATTTTTGCGCACACACACACTCACACGCATACACACATGCACACAAAATGATAAATAGAAACCTAATTTAAAATTTTTGTAAAAAGAAACTAGACTGTAGGAAATAGTAATGTCACAGGGAGAGCTTGGAGCCTCCCCATGTGTCTAGAAGAGTGCCTATGTTAAGGATGCTGGGAGAGAACCAGAGAGCAAACAGCTTTCTTCCTTCCTTCCTTCCTTCCTTCCTTTCTTTCTTTTCTTTCTTTCTTTCTTCCTTCCTTCCTTCCTTCCTTCCTTCCTTCCTTCCTTCCTTCCTTTCTTTCTTTTCTTCCTTCCTTCCTTCCTTCCTTCTCTCTCTCTCTCTCTCTCTCTCTCTCTCTCTCTTTCTTTCTCTTTCAGAACTGAACCTAGAGCCTCACACATGCTAAGCAACCCATCTACCACTAAGCTCTATTCCCAGCCCATGAGCTCTTTCCTCAACAGCGTTCATTCCCATGCCTCACCTTTGGCCCACAGCCTGCCAGGGTCTCTCACCTAGAACTGGTATTGGGTACAAATGATGCCCATGTACTTGATCATCTGATGAGGCAAGTGGACCACCACACCTGGTGTCCTGGGCCGATGAGCAGAGTGACACCAGCCCATTGTCCTTTCTGTTCTGTCTGTTCCAGCTGTGCGCTCCCTGGCAGAAATCAGAGCGGAGGATGAGCTGAGTCAGCTTTTCCCAGAAGCCATGTTTCCTGTATGTCCTGAGGGTGGGGACAGTCTGGAGGGATCCATGGAACTGCTGAAGAAAGGTCTGGAGAGTGGTACAGTGCTGATCCAGTTTGAGGTAAGGGGATCCCAGGGCCTAGTCTCCACCCAGTTACTCACATGTGCCTCTGCTGCAGCTGGTGGTAGAGCTGGAGTATGGTCCCATCTCCTTGGCCAAGGTGACTCTGGTTCACAGGCCTCAGCCAACAGAGTCTCAGTGAGGACCTCAGTAAGGCCTATACTCCCCAAGGACTGATAGGGGCCACTCCTCAGGCTCAGAGTGATGAAGCATCAGGTGAAGGCCCAGGACCTCTTCCAGGTGTTCAACTCTCCCACTGTCTTCTAGCAACAATCTGTAGGCAGGGCTGGCCTGTCAGAAACTGAGGATGAGGGGCTCTGAACTTTCCGGGCTGCCAGCAATAGCTCTAAACTCCACAGGAGAGAAAATGTTGGCATCCATAGGATGGTAACATGTCAGCACCCTACCCCCAACTACACTTGGGAATTTAGAGAGAGAGTTGGTATCATCCCACAAGGGCACAGGGTCTGGCCTTCCAAGGCCACAGACCACAGAAACGTAGTCTGCCCTGTCTTCTCAGGAAGGGTGGATCTGTGGTACACGGGTAATGCCTCTGTCTGCAGCCGCTCCCACAGAGGCCTTTCACACAACTCCCAAAAGCAAAACTACTTTCTAGGGAGTTTTGTCCACCACTAACCAAATGAAAAAAAGAACGTGTTCATCTGCCGTGTGTGTTTGAAGGTAAAAGAAAACAGTGTTCATTCGATGAACAGGGAAATGCATGGTGCCTCAGTATGCTGGAGGCTGAGGCAGGAGGGTCACAAGTGTGAGCCTAGCCTGGACCACAGTGTAAGGCCCTGTCTCAGAAAGGGGGAGAGAGAAGAGAAGAAGAATACAGAAGGATCTAGTTAACATTGTTAACACTTTTAACAGTGCCGTACAGGGTTGTTCTCAGCTCGCTGAGTAAGGATAAGAGGAGCTGATGGGATTGAGGAACAGATCTACAACACATCATTGATTAGAAAAACCCTGGGAAAAGACAAGGAAAGGTGGGCAATTTGTCAGATGTATCCGACTGCAGATTGACTCAGGAAGAAAGTGTAGCACAGCTGGCGGGCGCAAAGGAATGCTGAGCACAAAGCCTTCAGCAAAAGGCTTACTTACCTTAGGGTAGCTAGGGCCCAGAATGTAAATTACAGTAGAGCAGTCAGCAGCAGTAAAAAGAACTCCGTGGGAGAAAAAGCAAAGGCGGTTGACCCTCCCCTTCCACCCCACCCCCATCCCCACCAACAGTGGCTTCTCAATTTCTTAATTAACGGTTGTCTGGACAAGTAGCATCCAAGTTGGCATCTTGTGGCGGTGATATTTGGATGAGAAGTTGTGAGATGAACACTCCAGAATAATTGAGGCAAAGACTCCAATCCAGGCTCAGACTCTAGGAGGTTTCTCTTTCTGCTGCTGGGGCTGCTGTGACCTGGAAGGGCATTGGTGGATTATTTGTTCATTCAGCCAGTATATCTGAGGTACTTTGGGAACGTGATGAGGGATGAAGAAGGATGCTTCTAGCCACAAGGAGCTTGTTGTCTAACTTTGGTATCTTTAGGGGCCTGTATTGTGAGACCAAGCAAGACAGGGTAAAATTTTATAATCGTGAATGGATGTTCCCTGGCAACTGGTAATTCCAGTTGATCAGAAAACCCACAAGGAGGCACTGTGGGCTCTCCTTGGGAACTTGGAGCCACGCTCTTTCGCTAACAAAATCCTCCACTGGGCTCTTGGCTGAACTTTGATGTGCTTTTTCCATATAGGAAGCCCCCACAAGGATATTCTTGCAGTGATTTCATCAGCTTCTAAAAGTTTTTGAAAAGTACTTCTTTTTCAGCGCTAGAGGTGCAGTGCCCTGTCTATTGCACCACGGAGCCACCTTTAAGAGTATTTCCTAAAGGGTGAGCCTGTGGCCACTTGTATGGAAATCATGAGGGGAGCCGTGGCCCACAGCTACCAGACATTGGTGTTTTAACAAAGTCACCTGAGAGTGTGTGTGTGTTTAGGGGCACTAATTTATTATTATTAGCTCATGATGTGGAAGTGGGCTTGTGCAGCATGCGGTGTGCATATAGAGGTCAGAGGACAGCCTTGTGATGTAATTTATTTTCTGTTTTGTTTTGTTGTTTTGTTTTTTGAGACAGGATTTCTCTCTGTAGCCCTGGCTGTCCTGGAACTTGTAGATCTGCCTGCCTCTGCCTCCCAAGTATTGGGACTAAAGACGTGTGCCACCACTGCCTGGCTCATTATTTTATTCTGTGTGGGTTTTGGAGATTGAACTCAGGTTGCCAGACTTTGGCATCAAGCACCTCTATCCAATGAGCTGCCTCTCTTGTCCTCACTTGAGGTCTTGTTGCATCAATTGATCCCAGAGAAGAAGGTAGAAATGGTCTTAGGCTCATTGCCCTCTGGAGGATGCCATAACATCATGCACAGTTGGGCAGTGATGGCACATGCCTTTTAATCCAGCACTCAAGAGGCAGAGGCAAGTGGATCTCCATGAGTTTGAGGCCAGCCTGGTCTACAAAGTGAGTTCCAGGACAGCTAAGGGCTGTTACAGAGAAACCCTGTCTCAAAAAACAAAGCAAACAGACAAAAAAGAACATGCACATTTGGGGTTTACGCTTCAGTCTGGTGCCCTTATTTTATGTTCTAGGAAGCTCCTCTCTTAAATAATGTCTTATTGAAATCTAAGATACTGACTGATCTGCAATGGAGCTGCTGGAATCCCAGAGCCCTCTGGGTGTTCCTCACTGCCCCTCAAGGAGCCCTAGGCTCCTGGAAGCATCATGTAACACCAGCATCTCGGGTTTTCCAACACTAAGTGGAAAGACCCAAGGGAAACCAGACCGAACAGGAAACTCCCAGGAAAGGCAGCCCTTTGTGAGCCCTTGCTGTATCCAGAGCATCATCACCTATAATTCTCACCATACCCCTTTTAAGTGGTTTCATCCTATAGCACACAGGAGAGAGGAGAACCTCAAATTGATAGAATGCTCGAAGGCTCATAGTAGAAGTCAGAGAGCCTGACTGGGCCCAGGCAGGGCACCAATACCTCGAGCTTGTTCTTTTAACCACCACGTACACAGGCTTAGGAAGTTGAGATGTTGTTGGCCTGTGAAGTTGTTATTAGAGGCATACACGTCAACACTATCTGGGAGGCTGTCTAGCCACATGGAGCCAGACAGACTTTAAATTCTGGCTCTACCTCTTACCCCTTAACCTCTGTGGCCCTTGTCTCCCCACGTGTAAATTGGGTGTCTCCTGAATTGATTGTAAGGAGTGGATGAGATAAATGCTTAATGAATTGTCTGGCCTGCGATAAGAACACTATAAAAATTAATAGCTGTTATTATTTACAAACCAAGAGAGGCTTCAAGAGCATGCCCAGCCTGAATAAGGTATTATCACTTGGCACTGAGCTTGGAGCCCTGGGCTGTCAATTCCAGAGTCCTAGAATCCTCTCATCTCCCGTGTCCCAGGTCTGAGTCCTCCCATCCTCCAGTACCTTGACCAGTGGGCTGCTCAGCCAGTGGTGGCTGTCCTCTGTGGACAAGTGCAGGAAAAATGTGCTGGTCCTCCATGATGCAGAGTACCTGCCTGAGGCTTGTGGTCTGTAGACAGATCTCCCCACCTCACTCTTGTAAAGCTTATTATAAACATTTTTTCTCATTAAGGGAATCCCTTCATCCTTTTCTGTCTTCCAGTAAACAGAATGGCCCCCACTGTACCAGAACAACAATAATAATTAGCATTTCTAAAGCACTTTGCTGTCCTACTGAGTGTGTTGCGCATGTTTCCGACATGAACTCTCACATCGTCTGTGAAGTAGATGTGGTGGGAATTATTAGAGTCAGTCTTGTAGAGTCTTTTGGAGCTGAAGATTGAAGCCAGGACCTCTTCCACCCTAAGCATGTACTCTGCCACTGTGCCCCAACTACAGCCCAGATCACTCTCTTAGAAACGGAGAAAAGGAGGTTCAGAGATGTTCTGGAACTCATCCAGTGCATATACCTCGTCAAGGGTAGACCTAGAATTAGGTCCATGTTGACAATGAAAATCTGGGGCTAGAGATAGCTCCGCCGTCAAGAGTAGACACTGCTCTTCCAGAGGACCCAAGTGCAGTTCCCAGCCCTCATGTTGGGTGGTTCATAATTTCCTATAACTCTAGCTCCAAGGGATCGGACTCTTCCTCTTATAGCTTCCTCATGTCCCCATACCCATGTATGCAAATCAACACATGGACACACACATGAACATAACTAAAATTAAAGACAAAATCCTAAAATCTAAAATATACCTAGGTGGGTATTGGATACCTATAGTCTGAGCTACTCGTGATGTTGAAGCAAGAGGATCGTTTAAACCTAAGAGTTTTGAGACCACCCTGTGCAGCATAGCAAGACCTTGACTCAAATACACACATAAAAATTCAATCACAGCCGGCTGGTGGTGGCGCACGCCTTTAATCCCAGCACTCGGGAAGCAGAGCCAGGTGGATCTCTGTGAGTTTGAGGCCAGCCTAGTCTACAAAACAAGTTCTAGGACAGCCAGGGCAGTTACACAGAGGAAACTCTGTCTCCAAAACCATAAAACATAAAACAAAGAAACAAAAAAGCCTCCAGTCATTGTCTGGAACTCACACTTACTGGGTATGACTCAACTCTTTCCCACTCTGCTTCTTTCTGGCCTACTGTTAATTCCTGCCTCCTTGGAGACTTGTGGAGTTCACTTGACATAAAATAAAATGAGCCTTGCAAATCAGTAACCTCTTTCTTGGATGAACAGATAGTAGATGGGTGGGTGGATGGGTAAGTGAGCTGATGGATTGACAGATGGACAGATAAATGGATGGATGAATAGATGAATAGGTGGCTGGCTGGATAATTAGATGGGTGGTGGGTGGATGGATCATTAGATGGGTGAATGGATGGATGGATAGGTGGGTAGCTAGAGAACAGTATCCACAAGAGACCTCTGAGGGTCTTTTCCACCCCACCGAACTTTGCCCATTACCTTGCCCATCTTTACCAACACAAAAAATCATCTGTGTCCAACCCCTGTTTCTTAGTTGGCATCTACATTGCCACTCGAGGAACTACCATTAGGGTCAAAACAAGTGACTCCCTGGCTCCTGTGATAATTGCAGGATTTGTATCTGGAAGGGTGGAGGTAGCTCGGCAACACTTCATCAGAGATTGAGATCAGTACATGTTGCAATTAGCAAGGACAATTGCACCTTCCAGATTAGATCTCACCCCTGGGAAGAATGCTTTGAAAAGAATTCCTGCCAGGCGGCGGTGGTGCACGCCTTTAATCCCAGCACTGGGGAGGCAGAGGCAGGCGGGTCTCTGTGAGTTCGAGGCCAGCCTGGTCTACAGAGCGAGTACCAGGAAAGGCGCAAAGCTACACAGAGAAACCTTGTCTTGGAAACCCCCCCCCCAAAAAAAATCCTCTCTGTTGGCTTGGGTGACACACCTCTAGCAGGAGGATGGAGAAGTCTAGGCCATCCTAAGTTACATACCTCATTACCTATAATCTCAGGCCTCAACAAGCTGAGGCCAGGGGATTGCCATGAGTTCAGAGTCAACCTTAGGCTACAGAGTAGGACCCTACCTCAAAAACAGAACAAAAAAAAAATTATTTTTTCTTTTAAAAAAATGTATTATTGTTGTGCATGTGAGTGCGAACACACATACATGCCACAGTGCACCTGTGCTGGCCAGGGGACCAGGGGGACAGTTTTGTGGAATTAGCATCTACTCTCATCTTTATGTGTATTTGGGGGGAGTGGACTCAGGTCACCAGATTCTATGACAAGCACCTTTATCCACTGAGCCATCTCACTGGCCCAGTTCTTGCCTTTCTTTAAGAGAGGAAAAAAGTGAGCTGGGTGGTGGTGATACACGCCTTTAATCCCAGCACTCAGGCAGAGTCAGGCGATCTCTGAGTTTAAGTCCAGTCTGGTCTACAGAGCTAGTTCCAGAAGAGCCAGAGCTACATAGAAACTCTATCTCAACCCTCACCCCCGAAAAAAAAAAAAGAAAGAAAGAAAGAAAAAAAAAAACAAAAGAAAGGAAAAGTAAAGGGCATGGTGGCACACATTTAATTCCATCACTCAGGAGGTAGAGATAGGTGGATCTCCATGAGTTCCAGGCCAGCCAGGGCTTCATGGTGAGACGCTGTCTCAAAAAGAAAAAGAGGGAGGGAGGGAGGGAGGGAGGAAGAATGAAAGAAAGAAAGGAATAAAGCCTGCAAAGATGAGTGCGCGATACATTTATAGAGGAAAAGGGACGTCTCCATTGTCTCCCGGAAAGGGCGAACAGCTAATGCTTCCACCATATAGTACCAGGAGAACCACATCTTGGCGCCATTCTGAGAATAGGCTCTCCTTGGCTTAATTACATGGCGCCATGTCTAAGAAAGCCTGACTTGTCATACTTCAATCATGTGGCTTCCACATTTTGTTTTTGTTTCTGTACTGAGGATTAAACCCGGGGCTCTGGGAGAGCTAGACAAGTGCTCTGCTGCCCAGCTGCGTCCCCAGCCCATTTGTTCATTTGTTTGTTTATTCATTCTTTTTTTTTTTTTTTTTTTGAGCTGAGGATTGAACTCCGAGCCTTGCGCTTGCTAGGCCAGCGCTCTACCACTGAGCTAAATCCCCAGCCCTCATTCTTTCTTTTAAAGTTACTTTGTTTTTGAGTGTTTTGTCTGTATGTATGTCTGCACTACATACATGCCTGGTGCTTGTGGAGGTCCAAAGTAGGGAGTCAGGTTCCCTGGAACTAGAGTTACAAATGGTGGTGAGCTAGGAATGGACCCCGGGTCCTCTGCAAGAGCAGCAAGTACTCTTAACCACTGAGCCATCTCTCCAGCCCCTGTTTAATTGTTCTTGGAGAAAGGAACTCATTAAGTTTTCTAGTCCGTCCTTAAGCTCACTGTGTAACCCAGGCCTTAGCCTTCCAGGTAACGAGGATTGTGGCCCAGGACCCCAACCTGGGCATGAGCTTCTACTTTTTTCTTTTGTAAAGTAGCAGCTCCCAACACCGCAGTGTTTTTACTAAGCAACTACTGTGTGGCAGCCACAGTGCTGACCTTCAGCTCTGTGTGGTTAATGAAACACAATCCCTGCACTCATGGAGGGGACAGTTGAGTGGTGGCTATGGGGTGTAGACAGCAGGCATCTTTAAAGTCACCTCCGACACAGACACTAGTTGCACTTTGCGCTCTCCTTAGCCAGGATCACCTCGTCTCCTCTCCCCACCTTACCTTTCCCTGTCCCTTGTCACCTGTCCTCCCCCACCCTGAGGTTCGAGGCCTTCTCTGCTCCTGCTGGCGGTGGCTCTCATTTGCGATGCTGGCCCTGGCCATGGCCTCTGACTGGAGCCTGTTTCGTGACTGGGAAGGCCTCATTGGAAGAGCAGTGACCCAATCATAACACCCTAGCTGAATGGCAAGAGTAAGTTGTCTAAAGTGATCAGAGCACCCTGATGCCAGGAAGCTGGTGCGAAGCCCTGTCTCTGTCCAGCTGTCTGTACGCGCTAGAGAAGGCCAGAGCTGGACATGAGATCATCGTCACTTAGATCCCTCTGCTCCTTAGCATCTCCTTTCAGCCAACATCCTCATCATTTCTCCTCCCCTCCAGAGCTTGGACCACACTCTGGTATGATGAGGGTGGTGCACTGTGGGACCTAAATAGTCAGAGTTTATCGTAACAGTATGCAGTTGTATTCCCCTCCCTAGTGACCCTGCCTCTCAGGCCCCCTGATTCTAGGACAGAAGTCAGGGACTGTGCCCTGGAATAATCAAAGCAAAGTATATTTTTCTAGTCCATTGTTCTTTGAAATGCCTCATCTCTCATTGTGACCACCACGGAGACCTAACTCACTCCCCATCGTGTCTCCGACCTGGCTCACAGCAGGGTCTTCACAGCCACCCTAGGGTCCTGAGAAAAGGGGAAAGTGAGTGCTTACCACCTGCTCCTGTCCCTGCTGAGACTGTGTTGGAACCCCATTCCCAGTGAACTGCTTCCATCCTAGCCAGCATCAGCCTTTGCAAAATGCATGCAGACTTGAGAGTTTCGCCAGGCCTCCTCAAGGCCAAACCAGACTCGATTTGTATTCATTCACTCTCCTTCTCGGGAAGTTTTGTGATTGTTAATCATATAAATAGGTTTTCTGCTGTTCTCCTTTTCTGTGTGTGTGTGTGTTGATTTTAGAGGTTTGTTATAGATTCATAGTGGGAGCTTAGGAGGGAGAAAAAGAGAGAACCAACGAGAGCTCACAGAGCTGTGTAGCGGGAGGGATCCCAGGTCCTCTTTATTTGGGGCTAACAGTCTCAGAGGGTTAGAGTTCATGATCACCATCGTAGGGGGCATGAAAACAGGCAGGCATGGCTCTGGAGCAGTAGCTGAGAGCTCACATTTTGAAACACAACCTCAAGACAGAGAGGCACTGGGAATGTCTTTTGAAACCTGAAAGCCTATCCCCAGGGACACACCTTCTCCAAAAAGACCACACCTCCTAATCCCTCCCAAAGAGTTCCGCTACCTGGGGAACACATATTCAAATAGATGAACCTATGGGAGCCATTCTTACTCAAACCACCACAGCTACATTCAGGCAATTTTTAAAAAGTTACTTTGTGCCTTACTGGGCTATCAACAGGTCATTCCCACTGAGATATGTGTAGAATCTTATGATAAATAACACATTATGCTTGGTCTATGCTTGTCTGCCAGAACGCAGGTTGATTGCATTTACATTTCTGTTATTTGAAAATATATGTATCTTCTTACCTATAGGCTAGAGGTGCTGGTTTGTATTCATTTAATTGGATTTTTGCTTCCACATAATTAATCAGTTAGAAGAAAAATGGTATTTAGATCAATGTAACCCTGGCTTGTGTACCCTCCTTCTGCCAGTGTCCGGCCAGAACCTCCAATAAATCACAAGTTCATTCCTGGAATGTACTCACCTTTAGACTGTTAGGTGCTGAAACTGCCAAGGTCATAGGTAGTTGAGTTCTTGGAGAGTTGGCGAATTCAAAATGTCAGTAGATGTGTAAGATGCAGATACAGTACCATTCTTATGACCCCTTATCTCCATGTTAACTCTCTTCTGGTAGGTTCTATGCAGTTTGTCTAATGAGAGAAACAGACCTAGCAGATGCCAGTTTTTGAAACAATACAATGCACAGAACTATGGGGGGGGGGGGCGGACGACGTCAGCCTCCCCATTAAAAATGCAAAGCAATCTTAACTAAGGATGTTGGCTACAGCTTAGTAAACTGACCAGTCTCCATTCCTGCAGGGCAATACATTTCAGAGTCCTGGAAACTATGCTCAGAAGCTGTAATTCTGTTCTCAGATACTTATCAGAGTAAGAAGAATACACAATGAGCTAACAACAAGGTAGACCAAAAATTAAAATAAATTATAATAATTAGATTATTGAGCCATTAAAAATCATTGGAGTAGAGAATGTCTTGCAATATGGGAAACAGATACTGTGTAACAACAAGGATGAAGTAGGCTTCAGAACTGCAGCAGTGTTTCCTAGAGCGCTCCCTGGCTATGAGATGCTGAGATCTTTTGGTTTAAATTAGCTTGAGAAGTGTTTGGCTGGTCAGAATTAGAGAAGTGTTTGTATCAGAGGACTTGTCTTGTTAGAGGTTTATAAAACACGGGGTTAACGAAAATTGATATTGAAGCTTTTTCTGAGGAATATTGTGTTAGCTTTTTGTGGTTGTGTCAAATGTCCAAGAGAAATAGTTGAAAGGGAGAAGGATTTGTTTGGGCTCATGGTTTTGGAGTCATGGCCCGTGGTTGCCTAGCTCCATGGACCTGCTTTTAAAGCAGAGCATCATGGGCATGTGAAGCAGAGCTGCTCACCTCTTAGCAACCAGAAGGCAGAGAGGAGATGTCTGTCACAGGCCTCCTTCTTGCATTCCCTTCAATCCTGGTCCTAGGGGATGGTGCCACCCACACTCCCTGTTGCTCTGGCCCTGGTTAATCATCTCTGTAGAGTACATCACATATTCAGAGCTTTCCTTGTCTAATTTAGGTGTCTCTCAATCCAATTGACAATCAAGATTAACTATCACAACTGGGCAGTGGTGGTACTCACCTTTAATCCCAGCACTCAGGAGGCAGAGGCAGGCAGATCTCTGTGAGTTGAAGGCCAGCCCGGTGTACAGAGCAAGTTCCAGGATAGCCATGGCTACACAGAGAAATCCTGTCTTGAAAAACAGAACAAAAAACTCACAGACCTCAAACTCACAGAGATCCACCTGCCTCTGCTTCCCAACTGCTGGGGCTAAGGGCGTGCACCACCGTACTGGCTCCTCCTCTAGTTTAGATGGACACCAGACACATGGTGTACAAATACACATGCAGGCAAAACACTCAAACATAAAAATATTGATAAGGGGCAGTATATACATGCATTGTTTGTTTACTCACAGACTTATGTATATTTGTATACATGTAGATACAGAAAATAATAAGCTTGAAAAAAATGTATGGAAAGACCACCTCAGAGTTGTAAAATTACAATAGTTTGGGTTTGTGTGTGTGTGTTTGTTTGTTTTTATTTTTATTTTAACTTAGTACAAGTCTGAATTTCCAAATTTGTAGTAAGAAAAAAAAAATACCCTTTCCATCATAATGAAGGGGGAAATGGCCTGAGTTCCTGGAGAGTTACTAAGAAGCCCTTGTGCGAAAGGCTTGGTGACAGCTGTGGAAACAGCTGTATAGAAATGATAAGGAAAGCATAGCCAGCTTCCTTTGGTCCTGAGTCTGTCCTCCTACATAGGATCTTGTGGCAAGTAGTTAACCTCCGACTGCCACGTACGAAAGTCCTAATACTTCCACTTTGGCGGTGAGAATCCTGTCAGTACCGTATCACCTGTCCATCCAGTCTGTGCAGAGAACGCTTTATTTTCATTTCTAGGGGTAACTGCATGCGTGAAGAACTATCTCTTTAAGTGAAGTTCCTGTGTCAGGATCACTGTTCTGCTGTGGGGATGTGGTCCCGAAATGGTGAATGAAGTAGTCTTGCTCTTAAGCAAAGAATATGTTTCATTTCATTGAAGTGGAGGAAAATGTGGTTTTAGACTAATTTAGATGAGTCAGAATTCCTCCCCTCCATCCCCCACATCTGCCAAGCAATTGCCATTAAGTAAGGTTTTACCTGGATCCATTGTCTGTGACTCAACCCCTGCCTACCTTCTTTCCCCTACAGATCTTCAAATCTCGAGATATATATATATGGCTTTAGTTGGTTTGTTCTACCAAGATAGGATTTCTTACTGAGGTTTTCTTTTGAAATGTTAAGATTGGGAGGTCTCACCAGGCAGTGGTGGCACACACCTTTAATCCCAGCACTCAGGTGGCAGAGACAGGCAGATCTCTAAATTCAAGGCCAGCTTGGTCTACAGCCAGGAATACACAGAGAAACCCTGTCTTGAAAACAAAACAAAACACACACAAAAAAAATATTGGGGGGTCTCAAATGAAGACCTTTGCCATTAGGATATGCTTTCAGATTTTTTTCATAGCAATGGGGTTTTGTGGGACTTAATATTGTTGTTTTTTAATTTCTTTATTTGTCTGATAGCAACTCTACAGAAAGAAGCCAGGCTTAGCCGTTACATTTGCAAAGATGCCTCAGAATTTGGATAAAAACCGATACAAAGATGTGTTGCCTTGTGAGTATCCGGCCCGATGCCTCCTTCCCCCCACATGAGATAATACTTCCCTTTTAAAACAGATTGTCTGGGAGTCTGGACTGGCTTTCAGTGTGTCTGTAAACACCACCGTCTTTATTGCTGCCGTCTCAGACTCCGAACAGTTGGGGAATAGTGTTTATGTTAATGAGGCAAGCACTGCAGGTGGGGCTGGGAACTGAACCCTTGTTTACTTGGGGTGATAAAAATAACACTCAGAATAATGGGTAAATTTTTCTCTCTCCGGCAGATGACACCACCCGGGTATTATTGCAGGGAAATGAAGATTATATTAACGCGAGTTATGTGAACGTAAGCTGGGAATCTGGGCGATAAAAAAAAGGCACATTGATCTAGTAATGAGATTGGGGACAGCATGGGGGGACTTTGCCCATGACAAAACACACTCCCATTCACTCCATCACTCCAGTACAGGGGCTTTGTGAGAAAATGAGTGATCTCACTTTACAGGTGAGCAAAGTTAGATTTTGGGATATATATATCCCAAAAGAGAAAAAAGGCAGAAGTTTTCCTATCATGGGGACCCAGTCATCATGGGCAACTTACCTGAACGTAGGTTTCTCCATTATCGCCAGAGTCTGCAAACTTGTTCTGTAGTAGACCACATTGAAAACCACTGTTAGGTAGCCAGAAGGCAGACTTGGCCCCTGGGGCCACCGTGGCCAGAACCATGACCTTGCGGGACTGCCCCTGTGAGAACTGCTTTAATCAGCCTTTCCACTACTCCCTTCATGTTACTGTCAGAACTGGAGAGGGCTTTGTGCTGCGGCTGTTGTTTTTTTCTCTCGCTGGACGAGGATACGCCCCTTTCCTGGTATGGTTCAGCCAGCTATTAGAAAAGTGCACAATGGAGAGTCCTGCCCAGCTTGTGCAGCCGACTGTCGATGACGTCTTACCTTTCTCCCCATAGATGGAGATTCCTGCTGCTAACCTTGTAAACAGGTACATTGCCACTCAGGGACCCCTGCCACACACCTGTGCACAGTTCTGGCAAGTTGTCTGGGATCAGAAGCTGTCTCTTGTCATCATGCTGACCACTCTCACAGAGCGAGGGCGGGTAAGTGACACGACTTCCGGTTCAAATGTGTGGAGACTGTGCTGTGTGGAACCTGAGTCTCGGGGCTGGGAAGGGCCTCCTCGTGGCCTATCCATCTCCAAATGGACACCTGCAGGGATAAGAAGGAACTCAGCCTCCGCTTGCCCACTTCCTCAGGGGGATCCATTAAAACAAGTCAGAAGGGCTACGAGATGGCTCCACGGTTAAGAGCACTGGCTAGGGGTTGGGGATTTAGCTCAGTGGTAGAGCGCTTAGGCCCTGGGTTCGGTTCTCAGCTCTGAAAAAAAAAAAAAAAAAAAGAGCACTGGCTACTCTTCCAGAGGACCTGGGTTCAATTCCCAGCATTCACATGGCAGCTCACAACTACCTGTAGCTCCATTTCCAGGGGATCTAACACCCTCTTCTGATCTCCACAGACACTAGCACCTACGTGGTGCATAGGCCATGGTGCATGGAGGCCGCACACTCATACGCATAAGATAGTAAATCTACAAATAGTTTTTAGAAAGACAAGCTAGGAAGCAGTACTTCTCCCTTCACCCCACCTGCCCCGGAACCACTGTGCTGCCTGTGGCTCTGCCCACATGGAGTCAGCGTCTCACCTCACATAGTGAGATTGTAGTCTGCAAGGGCAATGTCTCTTCCCTCTGATACGCATGCCCTTGACTCTTGGCACCTCAGTCTAGCACTAGGCCAGACTGGGCTGAAAACAGTTCCTCCTGACTAAGTCATTCCCTGACCTTGGCTTTCCTCGATGTGCACTGGAGACAGTAATAGTGCCCCACACACACACCTTGGGGCACTGGGGAAGACTGGACAGTGTATATATAAAGAGCTCAGAGGACTGCGTGTCTCCAGTGTCCAGCAGACGTGGTCATCATCCTTTGGATTTAGCTCGTTTAGCTGCCTTGCTTCTCTGCCTTACCCTTGACTCCGACCTTCGAGTCACTCTCGAATTGATTAGAATCTCTTCATCCCATGTATCAGAATAAAAACGTGAGAAGTCCTCCTGGAGACAGGAACTTCTTCCTGAATGCTGTTCCTCAGAGGCATACTGTTGGAGCAGCTGCTAATCCTGCTAAAACTCTGCTCTTACCTCCTGTTTTCCCGTCTTGTGTACCCCGTTACTGTGAGAGGCTGCAGCTCACCTGAATTCCCCTTGATCTATGGTTCATCCTGTTTTTAAGTCTGAGAGCCTCATTCTTGTCTGTTTTTGTTTTAATAAGAGACAGAGGGACTGGAGAGATTGGCTCAGAGGTTAAGAGCACCGACTGCTCTTCCAGAGGTCCTGAGTTCAATTCCCAGCACCCACATGGTGGCTCACAACCATCATAATGAGGGCACCCTCTTTGGTGTACATAATAAATTAATAAATAAATCAAAAAAAAAAAAAGAGAGAGAGAGAGAGAGAGAGAGAGAGAAAGATGGAGTAACTTGGCCCCTTTTTGATCTTAGAGACTCCTAGCTCCTTAAGCTAGCTCACAGTACTGCCCCTGTGTTTTCCTAAAGTGCCTGCATCTATCTGGTTATGTGGCATTTTGGGTAAGAAAACCGACCCCTGAGCCAGACAGGGTCAGTTCCTGTTCTCACTTCCTGCCTGTGTGATTAAGGAATCATGCAAAGCAGCACCCATTTTGTGGGGAACTAAGCTAGTTGCTGTAGGAAGCCTCTTCAAAGAGTTCTTGGGACATGGTCATTTTGTTGTTGTTATTTTTGTGGCTTTTGTTTTATTTGGGGGGGAATAGATTTTACTCTCTATATAGCAAGTTGGTGGTATTCCTCCTGTCTCAGCCCTCCCATGTGCTATGAGGGAACACGTGTGTTGTCATACCCACAGGATCACAGTTAATGCTATACACATGTTAGCCAGCAGTATCAATAATATTCATTTGAGTTTACCTTGATGACTATTACCAGAATTGCACTGTATTTGTAGCTTTACTTTCTTTAAACAAACTTACTTTTGTTTTGCTTTAATAATCTTTCAAATATGTTTCTTAAATATAAATCCTGTATCATTTGCCAAAAGTAAAAGTCTGTGTAAAAATTTCAAAAAGTATTAAGTAGAGCCAGTATGGTACCAAATACCTGTAATCCAGCACTCAAGAGGCAGAAATACCAAGATCAGGAGTTCAAGGCCACCCCTTGCTGCATAAGTTCAAAGCCAACTTTGGCTACATTGAGACCTTGTGCTGTGGGATGTTCTGTATGCTCTAAATGTGTTGCTCTGATTGGTTAATAAATAAAGTGCTGATTGGCCAGTAGCCAGGCAGGAAGGATAGACAGGACAAAGAAAGAGGAGAATTGGGGGAAGTGGAAGGCTGAGTCAGGGAGAGGCTGCCAGCTGCCATGATGAGAAGCAACATGTAAAGATACCAGTAAGCCACGAGCCACATGGCAACTTATAGATTAATAGAAATGGGTTAATTTAAGATATAACTGCTAGCAAGAAGCCTGAGCCATTAGGCCATACAGTTTGTAAATAATATAAGTCTCTGTGTGTTTAATTGGGTCTGAGGGCCACAGGAGCCGAGCAGAGAATGGATAACTTCAGTTACAACCTAAAACAAACAAGAGAAACAAATATAAAACACATATTAAAGTCCAAGTGTTCTTCTCTCCCAAGCCCTCTATCTAAGGCAAGAAACACTCACTTCATTTTCTATCATGTATTGTGAAAATAGGGATAGAGTGTTCAAGTGGTCCTAAACCCAGGTTGAGGCTCTCTTGACTCCCACGAACAAGAATCTGCCTCCATAGCCGGGCAGTGGTGGCACAGCACTTGGGAGGCAGAGGCAGGTGGATCTCTTTCAGTTCAAGTCCAGCCTGGTCTACAGAGCGAGATCCAGGACAGCTAGGACTGTTACACAGAGAAACCCTGTCTGGGGGGTGTGGGGGGGATCTGCCTGCATTCCTGGTAGCCTCCAATTCTGGTGTGTTATCAATAGCAGAGATTCTTGTGCTCTGCCTGCCTGTATTTAGCCTTCTATTCTGGAACTTCGGGTGCCCAGACTCCACGTTTCCATAGGAGCAGTTTGTGGAGCTGACACTCCACTGTTCCCTGAGGTCTTTGAATTCGTGATGTAGTTCCTGGGAGCACCGGCTCGCTGGGGTCAGACTTCTTGCTGTTTGAAAATCCATTCTTGCTTTTCCAGCTAGAAGTCATTCTTCTCCTCAGAATAGGGAGCCCCTGAAGGAATGCCAGGTGACAGATAACCAGCTCTGGAGGCAGCGCCTCCTTCCCTCCATCTGCTTATTCCAGCTTGGGGGGCGGGGGTTCCTTTCTGTGATCCGAGAAACCTCACCCTCATCCATCCGCTCTTCCAGGGCCTGCCCTTCAGCTCCAGGCTGCAGCCGGCCTTTCCTGTCATCTGAGGTCTCCTTGTGACCCAGTGTGTTTCTTTGTTTCCCAGCCTTTGCTTAGTGTAACTCGCCACCCTGCTTCCATGTGTTAGAGAGTCCCAGGAGGCCTGCCCATCCCCTCAGCATCCCTGGCCCTGGCAGCTTACTTCATTGTTCATCAATAGTTAGAAACCTGCCTGCTTCCTTCTCCTGTTACAGACTCCCTGGTGACCTGTACCCTTTGTTCTCCAGGCCCAGGTGACTGCCCTCTCTTCCCAGTCATTCCAGGTGAATGGCTTTGCCCCTCTTTTGCTGGAAGATGAACTTTCTCCGGATGTCGTGCCTGTGGGAAAATAGGTCTCCCAGCAGGTGTCCACTAGAGTCCATGCCCTCCCTATGCTGGCCTGAGTCTGTCAGTCTCTGTGTTCAGGGGACCACCTGCTGCATCTCTCATCACCTGCGCTCAGAGAGCTTGCAGCCTGCAGGGTCACTGACTCCTGTCCTTGTTCACCTCTACCGAAGGTGGTTTTGGATAGGTTCTCTATCGAGGGCTTGAAGGAACCATTCTCCCTTGCCTTCCATCAGATGGTTCTTTTCTTGGCGGGGGTTGGTGGTAGCTGTATTTTATACCTACATATGAATAATGTGGCTCATCTTCTTTGCTGCCCCACTAGTCACTTAAAGCACAGACTTTGAATAGGACTGTAAGGTTCCAATTTCCACATCACCACAAAGTCAATGCCTTGTCTCGAGTGGTTCTGTGTATTGAGAATGAATTTCTGGGGAGCTAAGCCCCAGTCTCCCATTGTCTCCCTGGACCAGAGACAGTGGATTTGTACTGAGTACAGTGAAGCCCACGACTGTCATGAGGTTGACAGGAAGAGGTTTGGGGTGACACGGACCTCCCTTGCAACTCTGTCTGTGCTCGATAAGGTGCATATAGAGGTTAGATGGCTCCCTCCCCATGGAGCTGATTTCTGAGTCTGGTTATTCTCTGGATGCCTTCCATCTCGTAACCCCCAGGCCAACTGCTTACTCTCTGCTTGGACACATCTACCTAGTGCCGTTACATAAGGTGATCCCAAAGCCACCAGACAACCCCTTATGTGGACTCATATGGAGCTCATCCCCCTGAGTGTACCATCTGAGCCAGAGGCACAGTCTACTTGGCCACCCACACGAGCCATCTGAAGCAGGTCCCGTCTCTTCATCCACTCACCAATGTTTAATGCCACTGCTGCCTATATGAGCCGCACTTTGTCCATCCACTTTACCCTCAGCTGGGCCTTGCCAGAGGGTCTGGGCCAGCATTTCCTGCCCATTCCCTGAAGTGGCTCCTAAATGCACAGAGCACACGGTTGCCCTTCTCCAGACCAGCTGGGGCCCTTGGTGCTGCTCTCCGGAGTGGTCTGCTGTCCCCTAGGTGCCCTGGTGAGCCTCTGCATTCTGCCTCCTTTTCCTTCGGCCTGAATGATCCGTCCTTGCCTCATCCATTGTAGACTTTTAGTCCTGAGCTCCCTGACCACTCTGTCCAGGACATCTGTCACTGCTGCCTGACCTGCCCCGACCTGTGCCTGTCCTTTCTACCTGCGTTACTCCGACTGGATTGGCAAGCACCCAGAGCATAGTGCCATAGCATCGCTGACTCATCAAACCCTCCCCCAAGGATGCTTGTTGACCAACTAAGTTAGCAAGAAATCAAGAGCTGATGATACAGCCTTCTTAATTGGACCCACGGCTCTCCCACAAACCCCATCTGGCCCATCTTCCTGAGACATTCTTCCTCTGCCAGGAACCCAGCCTTCAGCAAGTTCCTCTGGTCCCCTAAAGCACTTCCTTTCCAAAGCCATTTTACCGTCACCTTTTCTTCCCGAATCCTCTTCTCAGAGTTACTGGATGGCCAGGACCAGAAGATGAGAGCAGTCTCATTAGCCTACTGCGCCTTGTGGAGACAGTACCGAGTCCTTCTGGCAACATCTGCCAGTAGCTGTGGCCTTCCAACCAGCTGCACTGGCCATTGCCCTTCCACAGCCTGCTTCTCTGTGGTGGCAGGCCCCTTTTTCCTCTCATCCTCACGGCCTTGTTGATGTGTACTTACTTGTCCCTTAGAAGGCATCAGCCTGGAATGAACTTCAGGCTCTGTCCCATAGTTCTTGTGACCTGACACTGGGTGAATCTTCTGAGCCTCAGTTAATCCAGTCAGAGTCACCGTTCCTACCTCAGGGAGTGGTCTTGAGGCCAATATAAGCAATGTCCACAAAAGTACCCCCTGGGACTTAGCAGATACTATTCCAAAGATGTGGGGCTTCTGTACCCCTCCCCCAGCAGGCATGAGAAACGGGCTCTCAAGATACATACTTCGTAGAGCACATTAACAGGATGGAGAGCAAGGCCCTTCATAGACTTCTGATTCTTGCACTGCACCCCTGGTGTGTCCAGATCCAGCTAGACCTCAAATGAGTCCTGTTCCCTGCACATTCCCTGTGGATAAAGATCCTAGGGAATGCAGGTCTGTGTAACTGTGCCTCACACAGAAGTGTTTTGCTTTGGAGGGGATCTTACCCTGGCTGTCCTAGGGCAGGACTCTGGGGAGCCCATGGGGCAGTGTCTTCTCCTGTGTACACAGGTTCAGATGGACAGACAGACAGCAAGCACTCTGAATCTTGGAGAGGCAGAGCGTGACTCCTCTCCATCCAAACTGTTTCAGTAACCCTTTAAGTCCAGCCCCCACAGCATACTTTAATTTCAGATATTCACTGTGGCATTTGAGAGGAATAGGAGAGCTGTTTCCCAACAAGTCCCATGTGTCTGTTGGCTAGACCACCTTTTCTGCTATAAACAAATGTCATTTTTACTTACATGGGTACCAGTCTAGATGTGAGGGAGAATTTTTTTTTTTCTCTTTAAGGTATGCATGATGGTACATGCCTACAGTGCAAGCTCTCAGGAAGACAAGGCAAGAAGGTGGCTTGAGCTAGCTGGGCCAACCAGACATCCATCTATAATAATAATAATGTGTAATTATGATTGTTAAATGAGTCAGTATTTGGCAGAGTAACTATGAACAGCCTAAGCTTGCACTGGATGTGGAAGTCAGGGGTAGGGAGCTACAGTGGCTTATGGAAGAGGCCGCAGGCTTTGGAAGGGGAAATAGAACATGGGATGGTCGTCACAGTAGAAAGCCACAGCTGCCGTATCGGGAGACACTGGGACAAACCACAGGATGAATGCTAGACTGTGTCACAGCAGCTTTGTGGCCATGGCAGGCCACTGAGGGCACAGTGCACTGGATTCCTCCTTTGCTCTACGGGAAGTCTTGGCTCCATTTGGGAATTTTCTTTCTTATTGGTTTTTAATTGTTTTAATTTTATTTTATGTATATGAATGTTTTGCCTGTATATATGTCTGTGTATCAGTGTGTGCCTGGTGCCCATAGAGGCCAGAAGAAGCGATCAGATACCCTGGGGCTGGAATTATACGTGGTTGTGAGCTGCCATTGTGGGTAGTGGGAATTGAACCCTGGTCCTCTAGAGAAACAGTCAGTTCTCTTAACCTCTGGCCCATCTCCCCAACCCACCTTTAAAAAATATTTTACAACTTTTATTTATTATGATCATGTGTGTGTGTGTGTGTGTGTGTGTGTGTGTGTGTGTGTGTGTGTGTGTGTGTGTGTGTGTGTGTGTGTGTGTGTGTGTGTGTGTGCCCAACATGCTTAGAGCACACATGTGGAAATAAGCATTTATGGGAGTCAGCATGCTCCTTCTGCCGAGGATTCGGGGGACTGAACTCATCATCAGGCTTACACAGCAAGTGCTTTTACCCACTGAGCCATTCACCACCCTCAGAGGGGCAGGTGCAAAGTCTGTATCCTCTGTGGTCCCAGACCCTATTTCCTGTGAAATCATTTGAGTTTGTAGGAGGCACTGTTCACATGAAAAAGGATAGTTGTCTCAGCTTGGAAGTTTTTTAAACGGGGACTTTGGAGGAGCCTGACCAACGTGATTCAGTTAGTAGTTAGTGTAGCTGCCCTAACAAAGGTATTGATGACCACTGTTGACCTCACTCACAAGCGACTCCACACTGCGACCTCCCTGGCCTCTGTCAGTGTATGAAAACCTGAGACTCAAGGAGGTCAGGGCTTTTGGAAGTCAAGTGGCCAATAAGTGGAGAGGAAATTCTTCCAGTAGGGCCATGTCTGACACCCAGTGAGCTTGTTGTAACTGTCCCAAGGCTCCTGTGAGGTGGAAGATGAGGAGCATTGAGGTAGGAGAGGCTGCTAAGAGCAGAGGAGAGGCCTGAGGAGCCTGGGCAGAGGGTGGGGGGCCCCTAAACCCAGGCCCACAGCTGTCCCAGTGAACAAACCATAGAGGGGAAGTTGGCTCCCTCCAGGCTGCAGCCAGGGCTGACTGGCTTCGGATAGGCTGACCCACCCTATAATCCCAGGCCCTATTGCTCTCCCAGTGAGCAAACCTAGAGGGTAAATTGACTCCCTTCTTCAGGCCCTGGGCACAAGTGGGTCTCACCTGAGTTTCTCCTCTCCTGTCACATCTCCTTGAACAGATGTGACAGGATGCCATGCACTTGACTGCCCTTGGCGATGCCCTACAGAAAAGCCTGACTTGTATTCTCTGCTTTCTCATAGACCAAATGTCACCAGTATTGGCCGGATCCCCCTGACGTCATGGACCACGGCATCTTTCACATCCAGTGTCAGGCAGAGGACTGTACCATTGCCTATGTGTCCCGAGAAATGCTAGTTACAAACACTGAGGTGAGCAGGGCTCTGAGGGGCATGGTGGCGGGGAGGCCCAGGCATTGCCCCTGTGGGGTTTCGTGTAATGGCTACAGAGTATGTAGATGGGGTGATAAAAATGAATTTCTGGAAGGAGGTAGCAGTGATGGTGGCCCAGCATTGTAATTTTACTTAATGCCAGTAAACCTTACCTCTAAAATTAGTTTAAATGGTAAACTTCATTTAACATATGTGTGTATTGAGGGTAGAGGTCAGCAATCGAAGGTGTGTTTAGCCACGTGATAGTAGGGGCCCCTGATTGTTGTGAGCAAGAAGGCCTCCACACCAGACATAAGTGTGTGTATGCATGTATGCAGAGGCAGCAAGGGTGACCTGACTGTAGGATGCAAGGAGCAGATGAAAGAAACAGCTGGAGGCAAAAGAGGTCAAGAAAGCTGTGTCTTGGGGGCAAGAGGGATGTTCTGGGAGAGTGGGAGCTTGATGGGAATTGACTGAGACCATAGCTGAGCTGGGCACAGAGGGACAAGAGGACACTGAGGAGAAGGCCACCCTGGCTGGTGTCCAAGGCAGGCTCATTGCTTTGCTGACTCCCTGACGCCACCTCTTCCACAGACCGGGGAAGAGCATACAGTGACCCATCTCCAGTATGTAGCGTGGCCTGACCACGGTGTGCCTGATGACTCCTCAGACTTCTTGGAGTTTGTGAAGTACATGAGGTCCCTGAGGGTGGACAGTGAGCCTGCCCTAGTTCACTGCAGGTACTGAGCCTTACGGCATTCTGTTTGAAATGGTTCTGCCCCTTGGGAAAGACCAGGAGAAATAGGGAGACACCAAACCCACCATTACCCCACAAAGTAATATGAACCTGTAAAACTATGCTTAGTTCCTAACAATTTCTAAACACTTGAAACGTAACAAACTCATAAACATGTAAGTGCAGCTGGGTGCTGAAAAGGGAAAAACCTCAACCACACCTCTTTGTTCTGAAGTTTCTGAGCTTGACAGCAGGCGTGACTCAGAGAAGGAGTGGATTCTGTGCTTCATGGATGGGTGTCTTCTTAAGTCCGAGCCTTAGGACCTGTGGGGATGGGCTTTTTCTTTTGACAAGCTTAAGATCACACCTGAGTGTGTGCTTTCTATTCTTGAAACCAACATCAGGGCTCACCCTGGGACAGACCTTGATGGGGGGGGGGGGGGGTTCAGCTCGGCCTTGTCAAATGGTGCCCAGGCAAATCCCAAGTCTCTTTTTCTCTCTCTCCTCCCTAGTGCTGGGATAGGTCGAACAGGTGTGTTGGTCACTATGGAAACAGCCATGTGCTTAATTGAGAGGAACCTGCCTGTTTACCCACTGGATATTGTCCGGAAAATGAGAGACCAGCGCGCCATGATGGTGCAGACATCAGTAAGTAGAAACTCAATAACAACAAATAAGAAAAAATGGTAGAAGTTGGCGAGGTATAGTGGCACATGCCTTTACTCCCAACACAGAAGACAGAGGCAGGTGAGTTTGAGGCCAGCTTTGTCTATATAAAGCATTCCAGGCCAGTCAGGGCTACTTACTGAGACCCTGTCTACACAACAAAAACAAAAAGGCAGAGATCGACATTCCCTGAGCTCACACAGGAGCCGCCACAGCCATAGCCAGGGGCATTGTGAAGAGAACGAAGTTCAAGGGAACTGCGTCAGTGCCTAGACTCACACAGCTTGTCAGAGCCCCGGTGACTACAAACCCCGGTCCCATCTACATGCGTTCTGTTTACCTCTAGCAGATCCTGTCTGCCGCTCAGCCCAAGAGCAGCCCTGCTTGCATCCCATCATCACCCATCAGAAGAAAGCAAAGTCATTCGGGTTCCCTCACCGTGGGCTGTCTCCTACTTTGTCAAGCCAGGGTGCCCAATATGACAAGAGTCCTTAGGAGGAAATGATCTGCTTGTCATTTTGAGCTGCAAGAAGAGCAGGGTATGGTTGGTGTAGAAAGAGCATGATTCAGGCTGGAGAGATGGCTCAGAGGGTAAGAGCACTGACCGCTCTTGCAGAGGTTCTGAGTTCAATTCCGAGCAACCACATGGTGGCTCACAACCACCTAATGAGATCTGGTGCCTTCTTCTGGCATGCAGGCATACATGCAGATAGGATACTGTATGCGTAATAAATAAATAAATCTTTAAAAAAAGGAAGAACATGATTCAGGCCTCTTCCTCACACACTGACAACCTCTGGGTAACCCCTGAGTCCCTCTGTAGGCCTCAGTTTCCCCATTTGGCAGATGGGAGCTATTCTGCCTTTGATCATTCATTCACCAGACAGAGTTGTCCAAATAGAAGACACCCAAGCTTGGGTTGAGTAGAATTGGCTTGGTTTGTAATCTCAGCCTTGATGGGCAAAGCTCCAGGGGAGTCTAAGAATGTTCTAGAAGAATTTTTAAGAATGAGTTGTCAAAGACAGAGAAGCAGCCTCCTGGCAAAACCCCCAGGGTGGGTGAGAGAGTATAGTTAGTGAAGCAAGGAACGGAACTCTGTTCTAACCAGTTCGGAGCAGTCACAAGCAGCTGGACAGAGGCTGTAAGATTTCCATAGTAGATTGTGAGTCCTTGTATAGCTGGGAACTATAGTTGAGAAAAGCCCAGCTCAGGCCAGAGAGATAACTTAGTAAGTACAGATGCTTGTCATCTGAGTGGGACCTCCTGAAAGGCAAGCTGTCCTCCCATTGCCACACAAACAGCTAAGGAAAAGAAAAAAAAAATCATCTACTTAAGGTCATTGTCTGCCCTGTTTTGAAGTTTGGGAGACTAAATAAATGCTGGTTTTTAAAACCCCAGCCAGCCCTGGTGGTGCAAGACTCTAATCCCAGCTAGTCTAGATGTTGAGGCAGGAGGGTTACAATCTTAGAGCCTGCCTGGACAATTTAGCAAGACTTTGTCAACCTTCTTTATCTGTGGCTCTACATCCGTGGATTCAAGTGGTAGCAGATCAAAAGATATGGGGAAAATGTTTCAGTATAAACATAAAAAGACTCAAGCTGGGCGGTGGCGGCGCATGCCTTTAGTCCCAGCACTCAGGAGGCAGAGGCAGGCGGATCTCTGTGAGTTCAAGGCCAGCCAGGTCTACAGAGTAAGTTCCAGGACAAGCTCCAAAGCTACACAGAGAAACCCTGTCTTGAAAAAAAAAAAAAAAAAAAAAAAAACGGGGCTGGAGAGATGGCTCAGGGGTTGGGGACACCAACTGCTCTTCCAGAGGTCCTGAGTTCAGTTCCCAGCACCCACATGGTGGCTCACAGCCATCTGTAGTGGGATCTGGCGCCCTCTTCTGTATGCATAGTAAATGAATAAATCCTAAAGAAAAAAAGAAAAAAAAAACATTTTTTTTCATTTTTATTCCCCACAAAAATACAGTATAACAATTCACACTGTATTTGATATTAGAAATATCAAGAGGTAATTTTTGTTTTGCTTTGGGGTTTTGGTAGTATTTACAATGGGGATTGTTTTAGACTCACTGTGTATACCATTGGCCTAGAACTCAGAGATCCACCTGCTTCTACCTCCCATGGGTGTATCTCCATGTTCTGCCAAAAAGGTGGTTTTTAAAGTATACAGGCTGTTATGTTGAGGGTGCTCAGAGGCTATAAGCAAATACTGTATCATTTTATATAAAAGGTTGGAGCACTGAGGATTTGGGTGTCTATAGGGAGTTCTAAAATCAATCCCTCATGGATACTGAAGGACCTAATAGCATCTTTCCCTAACTCACTTAAGAAACAAAGAATCTAGATTCCTTGTCCCACACGCAAATCCCAGCCCACCTGTGACCCTATCCTTCATCACTCAGTCCCAGCCCTTGCACATGGCCCGGTATCCAAGGCCAGGACAGCGGGGTCCATGTACACTTCTCAGAACAGACCTTTCTTGTCAGGACTTCCACGTCAGTGCCGACCTTCCATCAGTGACTTTTCTCATGGCTGTGGCCAAGTGCCTAACAAGCGCATGAGAGGAAGGATTTAGTTGTTCTCACAATTTGAGGACAGTCTATCATGCTAAGGAAGGCATGACAACAGGAACCAAAGCAGCTGTGTTTAGTAATCAGAGAGAGAGATGAACGCTGATCCTTCACTCGCGTACTTCACTGCTTTCCTCCACCCATGCTTCTCCGAGGGTAGCCCCCCCCCCCCAGTCTGTTAAGATGTGAGTTCACCTCACTCTTCCCCAGCACGAGGCCCAGAGTTGGCACAAGGGAGAAAATATAATATGAATGCCCCAGAGACACTCTCAAGCGTGGTGTGAGGCAACAGTCTTGGGGCTCTGGACTTGACAGCTGTCTTTCCTCTTCCAGAGCCAATACAAGTTTGTGTGTGAAGCGATTCTTCGAGTGTATGAAGAAGGCTTAGTCCGGAGGCTGGATCCCAGTTAGGACAACTGTGAAGCGTTCATTCCTCCTTCCCTAGGGCGACTTCCTGAAGAAGGGGACGCACATTCCCCTGGAGGCCCCCAGAGATGCTGGTCACTGTGGGAAGGAATGAGCTTATTTGAACCCAGGCACTTTAAATTTCAATTTCTGTGGAAAAGGTATCCTGTACATAGGAACTGATGATGTAGATATGCATGCCGCTATGATTTCTTTGGGCCCAGAGAAATAAGCAACAGGGGATCTCCAATTGAAGAGATCTGTGTTTCTCCCTCAGTATCGCCATCCCCTGTCAGCCAGCAATACTGTTGACTCTTCTCCCGCCAGAAGCCAGACAATGTGGCTACTTGTGGTTGCTCAGGTGTTTCGTGTGTTGATCTGTGTGGGACTGACTCCAAGGGCTGAACTTCCTTGGCTATGGGTGTCCATTACTCCTGACACCAGGGAAAACTCAGATGAATGTACCACAGGCAGGGTACAAGGGACTTCAGGCCGGAGGATGAACAGGGTCTATTCTGCCCTCCCTCCCTCCCTCCCTTCTCTGCCTCATCTCCACCCCTTCTGCGCTCATGTTCCAAAGCACCCCACTCCCCCTACCCCCGAATTCCTTTCTTCAGGATCACACCCAGTGCCTGAACCAGTTTCGTAATGTATGTTCAGGTGACTTCTCAGCCAAGACTGGGAACTGGACTCTGTTCACGCTGAGTCTTAGCTTTAGAAGCAGACGAGCCTCTGCTCACCCCTTACCGTGCACTCAGCCGCCATGACTGGAATCGCCGATTGCCGAATCTCTGTGTGGATTGCTGCTACTTCAAGCTCTCACACTTGAAACAAGATGGTTTTCCTGGGGATGGGGCAGGGGTGGCAGGGAGGATGGCATCATCCAAATAGCATCCAGAATTTTGGACCCTTCTGAGAAAACGGCCTTCTAGTAAGTGACCGTAAGAAACACTGCTTCTCGAAGGTGTCATGTGTGTGTGAGACGGGTGACTTTCTCAGGATTCCTAACTGGATTCAAATTACTGTTGAGTTTATGTAAAGAATGAGTCTCTGTACAGAAGAGCAAATGTGTGCATTCACCCTTAGTTACAATGGTCTCCATTTCATTTCAGAGGAGAGAATCAGACTATCTGAATATAAACACAATTTGATGTTAATTTATTCTAAGTACTCTGGGATTTTGATTGTCCTCAAGAATTCTGCTCTGTGAATACCATGGTAATTTTTTTTTTTTAATTTGTGGCAGAACTGTAGCGAATTATTATTTAAGGAAAAATAAATTACATGAATGCTTTAAGGTGATATTTTAAATAGCAGTTTTTGTGTATCCAGAAGAATGTCAGCAGGTTCCTCAGTGGTACTTATGGGAAAAGGACACTTCCATGTTATCATGTAAGGAGATTAAGCTACATTGATACTTAGCAGGCACTGAACCAATTAATACATTTCCTAGTTGCAAGATGGGTAAGGACCAGTGCAGAGGAGCCCAGGTTTCTGAACATTCTTTATCTGCAGGTTCAGCAGATAGGTATCCATCTACTTCCCTCCTGCCTGCCTTTAACCCACGCATATCTTACTGCTCAATGATGTGAGTGGGATTGTGCAATGCCCAGTCCCCTGTATAATGAGAAACTGGAATGGTCTCCATACTCAATACCAAGCAGCCCTTAGCCTAAGAACCTGGGGTCTCTGCCTATTATTTCCTTCTGCATAAAGAGAAACAACACTTGGAACTTGAAGGCAGAATGAGATTATACTAGGAAATTAATTTCCAGCCTGGAATATATAAACCAATGCTGCTGAAGACCTAGGAAAGTTGACTTCTCTGTGGCTGGCCCAAAAATGCATCAGAAATGTGGAGCCCACTGGGTTTTCACAGAAAGGTGTTCCAGAGGGAAAAAGCCCTGAAGACAGAGGACTGATTCAGCCTGGATTCTGAGAACGCCCTCAGCAAAGCACCAAAAGAGGAGGAGCAGAGAATGCTGGGTACTTTTCTGGGATATCAGGCTGCTTAGCAAACCACCGTTGTTTGATAGAAATGTTTATCACCACCCTGTGTGCAAAACACTTGCGAATTCTAAATGTCCTTGGAGATGGTTTTATTATTTTCTAGAAACAAGTTGTTGAATGTGGTCACGAAAATGCTGCTGTTACACTTACATAATATTCCGTGAAGCTTGAAAAGGCTGCAGCTGGTTTCTCTGCCATCGTGCCGGGCCCACAGTTCTGACACAGCAGACGAGCAGACATTGCCAGAAACAAAGTCTGCAGATTCCTGGGAAGGACGAGACAAGAAAATGACCTCAAGGAGCAGAGGAACACCCAAGTAAACAGGGTCGATATTACCAATTAAACACCAAAGATCTGAGCTCCACATTTCCCTGCATCCCACAGTTGCTCTCAAGAAACCATGTTTTATCCTAAGAACTACTTCAGGCTAAATATTTTGCCTGGGAAATTTGGCTGGATGTGAATGGAGAAGATATTTATAACCTGCATTCTAGCACCTTCCAGAAGGTCAGATTAGACACCCCAATGTGCTGGCTTTATCCAGATGGGTCCCCTGCTGGCATCACTCTCTCGAACCCGTACATGGTGAGAAATATTAAGTGAAGTTTATTTAGGGTAGGGAGACAGGGTGGATGGATCTCAACCTTGTAGCAGTATATTTAGTTTCCTCCCACGGTCATTGTTACTTAAAGATGCTTTGAGACTAGTGTAGATTCTCTCACAGCTGTGTTCCTGGTTGATCTCTCTTCCCCTCCCCCAACCCCCCTCCTTAAACATTTGGGGGCAGTGAGTAGCTTCTTCATCCTCTCAAGGCAACAAAGAGGCAGTATCAGCAGGGAAACATTGTAAGAGGCAGGACTTGGTCCAGACCTAAGGCTTGCGGAGATGCTTTACCCTCAGTCCTCAGTTAATTGGTGGTTTGTGTGTTTGTTTTTGTTGAAAGGGGCTGATGATGGGGTGGCCTAGATGAGCTCACAAGCGATTCCGGGAAACAGTCTAACCTTAACCAAATCTGAAGAGCTGACCTAGAGAAACATACCCCGTTCCTGTGACTTGTCCCTGAGAGGCTGTCTCAGGCCTTGTCATTGTGGAATCATTAAGAGAAAGATTGCCACCCTCCTGGTTCTTGCCTGTCATCCCAGATCAGACCTAGCAAAGAGTCTGTCACACTCTTGATAGCTCTCACGCCACTGGAGCACCCAAAGGATTGTGCTAAGCCGTGTTTTGTAAAGTCTCTTAGTCATCAGCAATACGTTTTTCTGTAAATGTGGAATGTTTTTCGTTCTGACTTATTGTCGGGTACTCTGCTGAAAAAGAGTTTGATTAATATAAAAGCATTCAAGCTATTCAACACCATTACTGTCTGTCAACATTTTTATTTGTATGTCTGATTTCTGCCCCTGCCCCTATCAACTCAAATGCTGTCTATCCATCTTACCACCCCCCCACACCTCCACCCCCACTTTTTGGTTATGATTTTTCATGCAGTATTTGGCCTTAGCATTCACATTGAGTGGCCAGTTTTTTGGTTTGGTTTGGTTTTTTTGCCGGAGCTGAGGACTGAACCCAGGGCCTTGCGCTTGCTAGGCAAGCACTCTACCACGGGTGGCCAGTTTTAGTACAGAATTGTGTCAACTACTGTGAAAGCAACAGCTTGCACAAAGCCCTACCCTTCATTCTGCAGGGATGCTGAATGGTTCTGTCCCGGGTTCCCCTAACTTGCTCTCCCATCTTCTCTCCCTTCCTCAAAATGCAGCTTCTACCTTGATGTCCAGGCACATTCAGGAGCTGGACAGCATAACAGGAAGGGGAAGAGAAAAGCAAGACCTATGTCCCTAATCCTATAGACAGATCCCCTTCAAGGGGTTAAGTTTTAATGCCAAGAAACCATATGCTGAGGCTAGGGATGTAGCTCAGTTGATAGAGTTCTATGCAAGTTGATAGACGGCTTGCGTTGCATGCATAAAGCCCTGGGTTCAAGGAAATAGAAGCAGAAAGACCAGGAGTTCAAGGTCCCTTCGTTACATAGCAAGTTCAAGATCACCTTGGACTACATGACATAAGACCTTAGTGAGATGGTTTAGTGAGTAAAGGTACTTACTGTTGAGCCTAATGACCTGAGTTCAATCCCTAGGTCCTACTGTAGTGGAAGGAGAGAACTCTGCAAATTTTTCTGATCCCTCCCCACCCCCCCCCCCACCCCCACCCCACCCCACCCCCACCCCCCAAATGCTCACACACAAAGTAATAAATGTCAGGAAAATGTTTGAAAGGCTGTGTGTGGTGGCACACACCTTTATCCCCAGCACTCAGGAGGCAGAGGTAAGCAGATCTCTATGAATCCAATACCAACCTGGTCCACATAATGAGTCCCAGGCCAGCCAGAGACAGGTGAGACCCTGTCAAAAAGAAAAAGGAAACAGTGTGCCTAACTAAAATTCAGGTGGTCTATTTTTGAGAAAGAATTCAAGGGACAGTGGACCCTTCGGCCCCATGTGATCACTTTTTGTCTCCCCATGCAAACAACAAACTGAATGTCATCATGTCATATGACTAAAAGAAAATTGCTTAGGAGTGATTTTCAGGCTTCTCGGTCTACTTTTGATGTGTGCGGATTTTTGTTTGTTTTCTTTTTTCTTTTTGTTTTTTTCGAGACAGGGTTTCTCTGTGTAGCTTTGCGCCTTTCCTGAGACTCACTTGGTAGCCCAGGCTGGCCTCGAACTCGCAAAGATCCGCCTGGCTCTGCCTTTGTTTGTTTTCTAAGCCCCGGTGACTTGAAAACGAATGGTAAGTTCTTCTCACATGATTTGTACAGAGCAGTGAAGTAGACACGGGAAGCAGGCATTGAAGCTATGGGTGAGCAGGCAACCTAGAGTCACATTCTACATTGTCAGCAAGCCCCACCACCACATGGGAGGAGCAGAGCTCCCTGGCAGTGGCCAGTCTGTTGAACAGAACCTGACAGTCCAGTACTGCCCTCGGAAAGGATTCCTGTCCTTCCAAAGTCACATTCAGAATGAGACTCCCAAATGGTGGCCTTGGGTCCAGCACCAGTTTTCTAGCTTGCCCACTTTTGAGGAAGACTTGGAGGTCCATCCAGCTGCTCTCAGAGTTCTGGAAAACAAGGCTTTCAGATTTTTCACAGTCAAAGATCTGGTCTTGATTTCATCCCAGATCCTCTAGCTGTGCCTCTTCCATTGGAATCTGATGGCCTCCCGAAAGCTTAGGTTGAAAGGCTGCCCCCAGATGTGGCTTTGAAGCTTCAAGGCTCACACATTTTGACTGGAAAACCTTGCTTACTGCCCTTGTCTGGTGTCTTTCCACTTCAAGGCCATTGCTATTGATAGCCACACTGGAGAGGACAGAAGAATTGGCACTTTTCAATGTTTGGAGGTGTTAATCAACTCCAAGTGCAGGCTACCAACTGCCAGCTCCAGAGCAAAGCACGACTCCTTCCTGTCTCTGACTGGCTTTAGTTCCTCCCACTTTCATGGGACCTTGTGAAAAGCGAAAAGGGGCGACATCCACACTTCGGCATCCTGCCACCATTGTCTCTGTTGCTCTGGTCTTAGTATGTAGCCTACCTTCAGGGTGGCACAGAAACTGATTTCATTGTATGTATTTTGGCATTGCTGACCTGCCAAGCCCATGAAGCCCCTGGCACGTTGTTAGTTTGTTTTTTGTTTTGTTTTGTTTTGTTTTTTTGTTTTTACATATCCAAAAAACCAAAGCAAAGGTGGCTGGAGCTAAGTAGTTTCCCTCTTACAAACTCGGGTTCCTGGGATTAGAAGGGGTTGTAAGCCACCCAATATAGTGTTGGGAACCAAACTCAGGACCTCTGAAAGCAGCAAGTGCTCTTAACCGCTGAGCCATCTAAACGGCTGAGCCAGCCCTGAAATTTGGTTCTGTTGAATAGGGGGATGGTTATGGAGGCACAATTGGCAGCCTACCCTGGAAACACCAATCTCTTTCCATCCTCTTCGCCAACTTACAAGAGTCAGTCTTCATTTCTGACCACAGCCAAATCCTGGCTTGCCCAGGCCTTCCATACCAGAGACAGGCATAGGATGGGCCTGTGGGGAATTGGCAGCAAAGGTCCCCAGAGAGATAGATAGTAGCAGAAGGGATAGAGGTAAGCTGGCATCACTTATACCTGTTTCTAAGGAAGGAATGAGGGCCAGTCTGCCCCATGGCTGGCAGGTGCTCAGAGGGAGAAGCTAACAACAGGACTATTTCTGGATGGCAGCTGGATGGATGTAGATGCCATAGACAAGAACTAGACACTGGGAGGAGATGCATTGTGCTTTGGACCTGAAATCTAAACTAAGGACTTTCATAGCTCATCTCTGGAGCTTCAGTCAGCTATCTTTTCATGAAACTTGCAACTATAAACACTTCTGGGTGGTGTTCACCCCAGCTGTCCCCAGAGGTGATTTTTGTACCATTCCTACTTACATATTAATCTATTCAAATTGTGTTGATAGCCAAATCTAGTTATTAAAATGCCCCTCTCATAGGGATGGAGAGATGGCTCGGTGGTTAAGGACGCTTGCTGCCCTTCCAGAGGACCCCATTCAGTTCCCAGCACACACATCCAGCGGCTCACAACCTCCTTTAACTCATCTCCAGAGGTTCTGATGTTCTCTTCTCCCATGCGTGCTGCCCTTGGCCCAAGTTCTAGTCCCAGCACCCATGTCGGGTGACTTACAACCTGTAACTCCAGATCCAGAGGATCTGACCACTCTGGCCTCCTATAGGCACTTGCGCTTAGATGCACATGCACAAAAATAAATAAGACATTTTAAAATTTAATGTAGCCTCTTGAGCGGACATATAGTTGTCTTACTTGAAGAAGGCTGCTGTAACAAGAACACTGAAGCTGGGTGCCTTGAACAATCGACACTGATTTCTCATCTTTCTGGAGGTTAGGAAGAACAAAATGAAGGTGCTGGCTGCTTGTTCCCTGGCTGGCAGAATGCAGCCTTCACATGGCATCCTTCGATGTCAGCAAGAACCCCCCTTGGGCTTTTCCTTTTCCTTTAAGGCTGCTCAGACTATCATGAGGACTCTCCCCTCCAACCTCATCTGACCTGTTCCTCCCCAGAGGCCCCATCCCAGAGCTGGCCTGTCTTAGTTACTCTCTTGTTGCTATGAAGAAAACAGCCTGACGAAAGCATCACAGGGGGCAAAGTGTATGTGGTTCACAGCTTCAGGTTGTTGCTGGAAAGTCAGGGCAACAGACACTGCTCATATTATATCTGCAGTCAGGGCGGGCGGGGGGGAGCAATAAATGCCTGTATGCTACACTCATCACTCTCCTTTTCATTTTTTTTAAGATTTATTTATTGTGTATTATGTATACAGTGTTCTGCCTGCATGCCAGATCTCATTACAGATGGCTGTGAGCCACCATGTGGTTGTTGGGAATTGAACTCATGTCCTCTGGAAGAGCAGCTAGTGCTCTTAACCACTGAGGCATCTTTCCAGTCCAAAGATTTATTTATTTATTTAGTACACAGAAGAGGGTGCCACATTACAGATGGTTGTGAGCCACCATGTGGGTGCTGGGAATTGAACTCAGGACCTCTGGAAGAGCAGTCGGTGCTCTTAACCTCTGAGCCATCTCTCCAGCCCCTCCTTTTCATTTAATACAGGAGCCTCAGCCCGGTTAAGAAAACCCACAGGTCAAACTAATCAAACTAGACAATTCCTCACACTGAGACTCCCATCTAAGTGGGGAGATAGCTTCAATGTATGTGTTGATCAGTCATCTAGCTTTTCGTAGTTATCCTAGTTATCTCTAGAGGCCCAGATTCTCTCTGACCTTCCTCTCCCCACCTCACCTCTGGGTACCAGAACTCTTAGAGGCCTCAAAAGTGCTTGGAAGTAGGGCTCACAAGTCGACAGCAGGTTGGGTTCTTAGCCTGCGTCCTCTGTTGGCTGGCAGTCTTGGCACATGCACTTGGCAACGCACATGCATTCATTTTCTCTAATAATGCTCAGTTCCCAGTGTAGACGACCATACTTCCTTCCCCTGTGGGGGTGTAGATGTATGCTCTCCCACCCCACCCCTGCCTGGTCTAACTTACAGTCTCTATCCCAGACAAGTGGCCCCATGGCCAGCCTCACATTCTCACCATCTCTGCTCTTCATAGACAATACTGTGAATGTTGTCCCCCCAGAACTATGCAAGGTGACAGCTTCCTCACATAGACCGTAAGAGGTACTAGGTCATAACCTGAGCTGTCCTGAGACCCACAGATGACTCGAGAGCTGGAAGGCTCTCAAGAATAAAGAACTTAGACCTTTTGCTCCAGCTGGAAGGCCATTCATTTTGTTAATGAAAGGCTACTTCCCCACCCCCTGCATGCACAAGGTTTGTTTTTGTTTGTTTGATTGTGTTCATGTGTATTTGTGTGATATGCGTGCTTGTATACATGTTCACACGTATGTGAGCACACTCACATGAGCAGATGCACAAGTTTGTGTATGTGAATGTATGGAGGCCTGAGTTTGAACTTGGTAGCAGAAGTCTTGCTCAATCACTCTCCACCTTATTCACTGAGACAGGATCTCTCAATGGAACCCAGAGCTCACTGAGAGAGCTAGTCTAGCAAGCTGGCTTGCTAAGGATATCCTGTGTCTCTTGCCTTCGCAGCACTGGAATTAGAGGCCATCATGTCAGCCTGACAAGATGTGGGTTCTGAAGAGCCAAACTCCTATCATTTGCATGGCCAATGCTTTCTCCAGAGTAGTCTCCCCAGCCCCTCAACTGTTTGTTTTAAAGATTTATTTTTATTATATGTGTGGTTTTTTGCCGTATGTATGTCTATGTAGCACATGAGTGCCTGGTGCCCAAGGAGGCTAGAAGAGAGGATTAGATCTCTTGAATCTGGAATTAGAGATGATTGTGAGCTGCCATGTGGGTGCTAGGAATCAAACCCAGGTTCTCTGCGAGAACAGCCAGTGCTCTTCTTAACCGCTGAGCCGTCTCTCCAGCCCCGCCTTCCATTATTTTTCATGTAGCCCATTCTGCCCTTGGGCGGGTGGCAATTCTCCTGCCTTTACTTCCCAAGTGCCATTGTGCCACCATGCCCCACCTTGATGGAAGGGGCTTTGAGGACTTGATTGGTACTTGCCAATCTTTCAGAACTGGCAGTTGATCACAGCAAGTCCACAGTCCCAGCAGGCGTCTGCAGGATATTAGATCATTCCTGGCAACTTTAGCGTGCGTTCCCTCATTCTGTGCCAGACAGACAAATGCCAACAACATGAGGAACTTATCTCCCCTGCCCTCTTCCATCTCAACAAACTAAATGGGCATGCCTAGGAGGGGACATCTAGAGTGTTGTAGCCAGGAACAATGCCAGACGTGTTCCTAAGCCAGGAGCCCATGCCACTACCCCTAGCCACAGAGGATAGTGTGGACCACAGACACCTCCAGGCAGACCCTGCTGTAGACATGGCGAACTGTCCCAACATCTGCCCTCTTACTGTAAAGAGCTGCCATAGCTCCTGCTTCTTGTCACCCCTGAGATCTGGTCAGAATTTGGGGGCAGGCATTTGCCCTCAGCACACGCTGATCTGCAATGGGTACTGAAAATGCACACACTGACATTTCAGCATCTGTAATGTGAGATATGGGAGGTGATCTCCACCCGTAGAATGGAAGTGTCTCCAGATGCAGAAGCTAGATCACCAAAACCCAAGAATCCCTGGAGTCCCCTCCCCCTTTTTTTTTGTCCAATCGGCTTTTGGTTCTGGAGTGTAGGAATGATTCTGACATAGAACCTTATATGAAATGGAAATCCATTTCCCCAAAGACACAATGAAACCTCACCGATGACAATGTCTGTCAGCCCCAGATCTCTGTTCTCCTACGTGTTCATAATACTGTCTCGTTTTCTTTTGCTTCATAAACTAAGTTGCACCGCTGATAAAACAGTGAAAAGGAGAGGAAACACTAGAAAAAATACGCCAGGAGAAGACGAGATAAGCGCAGTGGGAAGGGCACTGGCTGGAGCAGGGCAGCTGCCGGGCCGCGTCCCCAGGATGACATCACTCTGGCCTAGGACACTGGCACTCTGGGAAGGAACTCTGGTCTTAGATTTCACTGAGACTGTAGAGAGAGGCCTGCCTGGCGAGCTTTGGACGTGTGGAAATGAGAAGGAACATTGATAGAGATCAAGGCCAGAAGTCAGGTGGTTAAACAAAAGCCACACTACTTACGAGCCACCATTAAACCCTCCATAACATGAACAGGAGAGTCTAGAGAAACACTTCGTTTGTTTGTTTGTTTGCTTGCTTGCTTTTTGGTCTTTCTTTGGTCCGGTAATTCCTCATTATGCTTGCTTCCCTATGTTTTAGAATGGGAATGTATACCCTATGCCATTATATGTTAGAACTAGGTGATATTTTTATTTTTATTTTATAGGGATTACTGTTATGCCCAGATCTCAGGGGCCCCCAAAAGAACACCAAGTAGACTGAATCCCATGTGTAAAAGCAAAGAGACTTTATTTCAAGCTCGAGCTTGAACTCTGTGTCTGCCTAACCCAGCAATGAGAGTAGAGTGGAGAAACACTTTCTTAAAAGGACTGCTAGCTTGTTGGAATTCTGCCTTTGACTTGGGTCAACATTATCCGGAAGCATGGGAGTTCAGAGGCCTAAGAGCTGGCCTTTCCTTTGTAAGCACCACCCCTACACCAACCTCTTGTGTTTCTCCTAACTTACTTAAGCACATCATCCTCAGGTAAGTCATCCCAGGGGTGTGTGTGTGTGTGTGTGTGTGTGTGTGTGTGTGTGTGTGTGTATGTATGTGTGTGTGTGTATGTGTGTGTGTGTATGTGTGTGTGTGTGTGTGTGTGTGTGTGTGTGTGTGTGTGTCCGCCCATCTGTCTGTCTGTCTGTCCTACTGTGTGTACTTTTAAGCCTTTCTCATCCAGGAGAAAGCTCTCCTCTACTTTCTTCACACTATTTAAGAACAAAGGAAGATGTTCATAGCAAGATGCTTTGTTGTGGTGGTATTTTATTTGTGCTGAAATGTGGTGATATTTTATTTGTGCTTTAATAAATAAAGCTTGCCTGGAGATCAGAAGAAAAAACAAGCATTATAAGTAAACAAAGAAGTTGGGCAACAGAAAAACATGCCCTTAAGCCTATCACTTGGCAGGCAGGGATCTGTCTGGATCTCTGCCAGTTCAAGGCCACTCTGGAAAGAGAACCAGGTGTGGTGACACACACCTTAAATTCCAGCATTAGTTAACCATGGAGGTCTGGAGGTCTGTACAGACAGACAGGAAGTGACAGAGCTGGGCAGGAAGAGGAAGTGATGTAGCTGGACAGAGAGAGCAAATCAGATGGCAGAACAGCAAGGCATATAGGCATGGGTAGACAGGAAGTATCTCGCATTTAGAAGCTGCCGAGTTGGTGAGGTAAGGTTAGCTGTGGCTTTCCCTAATTCCCTGATCTCTCTCAGGCTTTCACCCCTATATCTGGCTCCATGTTTTTTATTTAATAAGACCATTTAGAAATTCACCTACATTTTGTAATGGCCCTCCAAAATGGAAACAACCTACCCATCCTCCAGTTGGTGAATTGGTAAATAAGATGCAGTGAGTCTACTCAGTGGGGTGTCATTGCCTGGTCATTAAGAGCAATGGAATGCTGATCCGTGTTACATGGACTGACCTTAAAAAAGTCATCAAGGGCTGGGAAGATGGCTTAGTGGGTAAGAGTGCTTGTTACCCAAACATGTGGACCTGAGTTCTAGTCCCTAGCACCCACGTAAAAAGCTAGGTGTGGTCACATGTGCTTGTAACCCCAGCTCTGTGTGAGCGCAGAGACAGGATTATTGGACTTTCTGGCTGCCAGCCTAGCTCCAGGTTCAGTAAAAGACCTTGTCTTAAGGGACTATGACAGAGACTAAACCCTTGACATCCTCCTCCTGGCCTCCATTCATGCATACAAACGAAAACTCAAAATTAATTATTTTTAAAAACATGTTAAGTGGGGGCTGAGGAGATGGCTCAGAGGTTAAGAGCACAGACTGCTATTCCAGAGGTCCTGAGTTCAATTCCCAGCACCCACATGGCGGCTCACAACCATCTGTAATGAGATCTGGCGCCCTCTTCTGTATACATAATAAATAAATAAATAAATCTTTAAAAAAATATTAAGTGAAAGAAGCCAGTCACAAAAGGTCACATGGTTTCATTTATATAAGTTGTCCAGAATAAACAAATTCAAGAGCTGCAGAGATATCTCAGTGATTAAGAGCATTTGCTGATCTTCCAGAAGACCTGAGTTCAGGTTCCAACATCCATGACAGGTGGTTCACACCACCTATAATCTCTAGGGGATCTAATGCCCTCTCCTGGCCTCTGAGGGCGCGCACACACACACACACACACACACACACACACACACGTGGCATACACACAAACAGACATATACATACAGCTAAAATTTTATAATGTTAAAAATGTAAGAATAATTTTTAAAGTACTAAGAAAAATCAAATCCATGGGGACAGAGAGTGGCACAGTGGTGTCAAAGGGCGTTAAAGTGTAAACTTATAACCAACAACCCCACATTTAAGGGTCTGACCTAAAGGAATTATGGTGATAATTTATTTGTGCTGAAACGTGATTTTATTTGTATGTTAATAAAGTTGCCTGGAGATCAGAGCTAAGAGCAAGTCATTTAGCAGAAGGCTGGTAGTGGTAGCCCTTAATCCAATCACATGGCAGGCAGAATCTCTGTGTGTTTGAGGACACAGCCAAGCAGTGACCCGAATCTTTAATCCCAGTAACAACCATAGAGACATGGAGGTCTGTATAGACAGGCAGTGACAAGGAAGCCATGTGGTTGGGTTTACAGCCAATGAGAAGGCAGAACAGAAAGGCAGTAAAAAGACAAAGCACAGGAAGGTCTCTCTCTGCAAGACAGCAGCAAGTGGTAAGATAAGGTGGTCTTAGCTCTTGGCTACTGCTCGATCTCTGGGCTTTTAACTCTTTATTTGGCTCTCTGTTTCTTATTTAATAAGACTGTTTAGAATTACATCTGTGTTTGCCTTACAACACTAGGACAGTGTTTATTTTTAACTGTGTGTTTGTGTGAGTGCACATGTGTGTGGGTTCCACGGGGGCCAGAAGGGGACATCAGCTCCCAGGCAGTTGTGAGCTTCTGGGTTCCAGACCCATCTCCATAAAACATGACTGGAAGATGTACACAGAGAAGCTGGTGCTCAGAATGAGGTGGGGGGCTCTTCTAGTTGGCTCTTCTAGGGTTCTAAGGGCCCTGACAGTTTGCTCTGTCCTCCTGTGAGCCCAGCACTGGCCAAAGCACCTTGGCACCCTCTCTCATTGCATAAGACCCTGGAGAGCACCCAGAAGCTGCTCCTCCAGCTGTAAGAGTTACCCTGGTCCTGGCCTGTACTATTTGCATGCAGATTCTATTACCCCAAGGACAAGTCTTCAAAAGGGACAGATTTTTTTTCATTCTGTGTCCCCCTTTAATTTATATTCCTATTGCAAATGTGATTATGAATTAAATGAATACTTCAATTTGGAGAGTGGAGGTCAAACCTTCAAATGGCCTCTTTTACCCCAGCTCTCTTTGCAAGGTGGAGAAAGCTTACATCTGCCAATACTTTAAGGATAAGTATTCTGGCCAGTACCCCACAGTGTCTCCTTGCCCCTGTCCTACAAAGAATGTGACAGTGAATATCCTCAGGATGCCCTCTGCTGTGTCTTCTTTCCTCATATTCACATGTCCCATGCCAACCTGGCCACCCACGTCCAACTCAGGTGCCTTCTCCTCTAGGAAGCCTTCCTTGCCTGCACTTTCTTCAGCCAAAGATCTCTGGGTATCTACACCAGCTCATGTTCAACTTCTCTCCCTCCTAGTAAGTGAATCATCTATACCTACCCCCTGCCCCCCCCCCACACACACGCAGGCACACACACATGCACGCACACGCACACATACACACACCATAATAAATGTCTATCAGATGCATGTAGATTTCTGTGAAACAGAGGGTGACCTTGAACTTCTGACCCTGCTCCCTCCACTAACGGCTTGCTCCACCATGTCTGGTTTGTGCAGTATTGGGGACTGAAGCCAAGGTTTTCAAGCATGCCGAGCTCTATCAACTCTATTAACTAAGGTCAGCTCCAAGGCTGTGATCTTTGTTTTCAATGTTATTTAACACTCTTGTCTCCATTGGGAGACATTTTTAAGAAGCCACAATAAGATGAAAGAACATGGTTTTTAAATCTGACCTCATCAACATTCAGAACACCACAAATACACAAAAAAGTCATCAAGAGACTGAGAAAAATATTTGCAGCCAATATGACAAATTAAAATGAGATTTTTTTTTTTAGCTTAGACTTGGCAAAAACTGAAACTCGCGTTTCTGAAGCATAGTCAATGACAATTTCATGGAAAATATTTAGATTTTGAAAAGCTGCAAAGCAGCAATATTAAGTGCAAACTGTGTGATGAGGGACGTTTACCCTCCATTTTGTTTTGCTGGTGAGATCAGGTCTCTCTACACTGCCCAGACTAGTCTCAACTCATGATCCCTTTGCCTCATCCCCCAGGGGCTAGGATTTGGGTCAGGCCCTACCTGCGGGTTTGCACTTTGTTTCGAGGTTTTGTCACCTGACAAGTGACTTTCAGAACAAACAAGCATTATGTGTAGAACCAGAAGCAGAACTTGATAGAGCCGGGTTTGGTGGTATATACCTGTAGTCTGGCTACACGGGAGGCTGAGGCAGGAGGATCACTTGTGCTTAGAGTTCAAGACCATCTTGGGCAACATAGACTCCATCTAAAAATTAAACAAATCACCTTTGCTGATAAAACTCACTATTGGTTAAGAAATGAGGGTGGGCTGATTGGAACATAAATTGGCACAACTTTCTGGGAGGGCGATCTGTTTATTTATTTATTTATGGTTTTTCGAGACAGGGTTTCTCTGTATAGCCTGGGCTGTCCTGGAACTCGCTCTGTAGACCAGGCTGGCCTTGAACTCAAATTCACAGAGATACACCTGCCTCTGCCTCCTGAATGCTGGGATTAAAGGCGTGCATCATCATGCCTGTCTATATTTTATTTTTAATTGTTTGTTTTTGAGAGAGAATCTCACTTCAAAAACCAAGCTGGCCTCAGAATTGAGGCAATCCTCCTAGTTCCGCCTTCTTGGTGCTGAAATTACAGGCATGTTCAACTGTTTCCAGTTTAGGAGGGCAAATTAACAGTACTTATTAAATACTCTTAAGATATTTACATTGCCTAATCCAATTTGTAGTCATTGATCCTAGTAGCTGGATTAGAATATGGATAAGAACATTGTCTAGTGACTTATTCTAATTACTAGAACGAAAATGACTAAGGAATAAAGCACATTTGAACAGTGATGTGTACCCAGACACTCAAGGCAGAGGCTTCTAAAGTATTGAAAAACAATGTAAGTGATTGATTAACTGAGAATTGTAATTTCTTTCCTTTTTAAAAATTATTTATTTATTATGTATACTGTGTTCTGTCTGCATGCCCAGAAGAGGGTACCAGATCTCATTACAGATCATTGTGAGCCACCATGTGGGTGCTGGGAATTGAACTCAGGATCTCTGGAAGAGCAGCCAGTGTTCTTAACCACTGAGCCATCTCTCCAACCCTTATTTCTTATTAATAAGGATGTAGGTTGATAAATTATGATGTGGTCAAGTGGTAAAAGATTATTGAAATCCTGAAAATACTTCATAGGTAGAAAATTTAAGGAAAAAAGGAAATTGGGGCAATGATGTAAAATTTAGAGTAACAATCTAGATTTCTAAAAGCAGGAAATGAGTGGGAGGCCCTAGGTTTGTACATGTGTGTGTACATGTGTGTGTACATGGACTCAGAGGCTTACAGCAATATGTAATGGTGAATACAGTTTCATTCATTCATAAGTCTAGAGGGAGAGGCAGGTCTTTTTACACAATTGCCGGTGTTTATGAGTGCATGCTTGTTCATGTAGGGGCTATACATGTGTATGTAGGGCAAAGGACAATCTTGGGTGTTGCTCCTCAGTCATCACTTTTTAATTTTATTTTATCTTGTTTTGCTTTGTTTTGAGGCAGGGTCTGTGGTGATTTGAATGAAAATGCCCATTGGCTCACAGGGGTGGCACTATCAGGAGACATGGCTTTGTTGAAGTAGTGTGGCCGTGTTAGAAGTATGTCACTGGGGGTGGCTTTGAGGTTTCGGAAGCTCAAGCCAGGCCCATTGGCTCACTTGCTCTGCCTGCTGCCTGCTGATCCTGACATGGAACTCTCAGCTACCTCTCCAGCACCATGTCTGCCTGCATGCCACTGTGTTCCCTGCCACGATGACAACGGACTAACCTCTGAGCTGTAAGCCAGTCCCAAATAATGTTTTCCTTATAAGAGTTGCTGTGGTCATGGTGTCTCTTCTCAGCAACGGAAACCCTAAGACAGGGTATCTCATTGACCTATAATTCATCTAGTAGGCTAGACTGGCTAGCCAGGCATTTGCCTGTCTCCATCTCTGCAGCACGGGGATACTGGGGACCACTACACCTGGCTTTTTTGTTGTTTTTTAACATTGGTTCTGGGAATCTAACTCAAGTCTTTGAACTTGCAAGGCAAATGCTTTACCACCTGAGCCATCTCCCTAGTTCTTTGCCAAGGTTCTTCTTGCTGTTTGTTTGATCACCAATGGTCAGATCCCTTTTAAAAGGTCTTCGTGCCTTTTAAATAGTGACAGAGTCAGCTGACATCACTAACACACTAGGCTTTGACCCCGCAACTCAACCACCAGTAACCCTGTGAGATGGACCCAGCTGTTCACTGCAGCCTTGGGCTGGCAGCAGATTGGAAACAACCTGATGCTCATCACCCAGATCTGAAAATAATTTTTTATGGTTGTGTTGTGAGAGTTTGAATCCAGGACCTTGGATAGGCTGAGAACTCACCCTACCGCTGAGTCGAATCAGTAAGAACTCAGACCTATACTAGAACACTCTGTCCTCACAAACAAGCCTGAGGAAACTTTTAGATTTTATCATGATTATCCTAAACTAATTATTGATTAATAATCATAAATATCCTATGAGGGTTAGTCACAACTGTCAAATGTTCTTCAAGAGAGTAAGAAATGAAACACCAAAACATTACACAAAGGGTAGAGGAAGTCTGTAAGTGTTTTGAAAAAGTATCATCTGTGTAGGCAGATGTCCGTAGCTCCAGCTGTGGACACTCTTCTGTAGGCATAATTAACTGGAAGGTCACGTGAGGCAGAATAGGAGAGGGACTGTTTTGACTCAGTCCATGATGATCTCCAGTGACCCATAATGCTAGACACTAAAGTCACAATGGGCAACTACAGGCTCTTTAGCATCATTCTGAAAAGCCTGGACAATGTATCCAACCTGCCTTGACTTAAACCCTAGCAAGTGCTTGACAACTTTCTAGACATTAGAGAAATGATGGCTGGAAGCTCAGTACCCTCATCCACAGATGGAGATGATGTGACAGCGCCATAGAGTACCTGTGGAATGAGCCACATAAAATATTTTAGTTTCTGTGTAACAATGCTAACAGTATTATTAGTCCATGACCGTCCTGAAGATGGCCACTCCTCGGGTCAATCAGAAAGGCCCTGCCTGTGGATTCCAGGCTAGCCTGAGCTACACAGGAAGAAACCCTGTCTCAAAAAAAAAAAAAAAAAAAGTAAATAAATACCTAAGTTTAAAAGAATACAGAACTTCAAAGAGCCACTATTGAAGATCTAGTGTTCATAGATTTGCAAAGTATGCCTAGTTCCTGGCTTGCAGAAAGCTCACAAATGTCGTGAACAGAACACTTGAAAAAGGCCAAGTTCATTTTTCTCTCTCATTTCTGATTTATGGGCTCCTTTTATTTTGATAATTGTTTATATCTTTCCTAGAATTTCTATGTAAATCATTTTTTGGGGGCGGGGAGTTGTTTTCAAGCTTGTCTGTTCTCATACTGTTTGGCTCTTGCCTTAAGGCTTGAGGGACTGTTTATCTCTTCAAAAATTTCAAACATGCTGGTTTCTAGTTCTCAAAATTCAAGATCTAATTGTCCCTGCTGTCAAATGTGTGTGGTTTATTTCTTCACACAGTTGTGTAAACGTATTGCACACTCATCTTTGCAGGCTTTATTCTTTCTTCCTTCCTTCCTTCCTTCCTCCCTCCCTCCCTTCCTCCCTCCCTTCCTTCCTCCTTCCCTTCCTTCCTCCCTCCCTTCCTTCCTTCCTTCCTTCCTTCCTCCCTTCCTTCCTTCCTTCCTTCCTTCCTCCCTTCCTTCCTCCCTTCCTCCCTTCCTTCCTTCCTCCCTTCCTCCCTCCCTCCCTCCCTCCCTTCCTTTCTTCCTTTCTTCCTTTCTTCCTTCCTCCCTTCCTTCCTTCCTTCCTTTCTTCCTTCCTCCCTTCCTTCCTTCCTTCCTTTCTTCCTTTCTTCCTTCCTTCCTTCCTTCCTTCCTCCCTTCCTTCCTTCCTCCCTTCCTTCCTTTCTTCCTTCCTTCCTCCCTTCCTCCCTTCCTTCCTTCCTTTCTTCCTTCCTTCCTTCCTTTCTTCCTTCCTTCCTTCCTTCCTCCCTTCCTTCCTTCCTTCCTCCCTTCCTTCCTTCCTCCCTTCCTCCCTCCCTTCCTCCCTCCCTCCCTCCCTTCCTTTCTTCCTCCCTCCCTCCCTCTCTCCCTCCCTTCCTTCCTTCCTTTCTTACTTTCTTTCTCTTTCATTTACTTATTTCTTTGGGAAGGAAGAAGATAACAACTTGTGGAGGTCAGAGGACAACTTTCGGGTTTCATTTTCTTCCACTATGTGAGTTCTAGGGATCAAACTCAGGTTGTCAGGTTTAGCGGCAAGCACCTTACCACTTGAGTCATCTTGAAGGCCTTTTTTGTCAGATTTCTGTGAGTACCTATAAGCCCTGACAGGGAGTGACTTGGCTCAGTGGGGGGGGGGGGGGGGGTCAACTGCAAAGGCTCATCCCAGATGGGCTTGTCATGAGCCCTCCTCTGAGGAGCCAGCCACTCCCCACCTTTAACCTGTTGCAGGCTACTCTGCCTTAATAGTATATGGTCTCAGGGAGGGGCTCGTGACAAGGCCAGGGGCAGAGGTGGACCTCTGTCTCTGTAGCTATGGAGAAGCCCTCATCCTTGCTGGGTAAAGGTTTTCCAGGTTGAGCCTGCTGTTGGGGACCACCCACACCTCTCTAACTGACTCCTCACCTATGCTCTGTCAGGAAGTCCAATGAAGTCATTGGTTCTCCAAAATGAACTTTGGCAGAATTGTGTCTCCGTTTGTTGTTGGGACTTAAGGAGATAGGGTAGATGTTGCTTATATCTCACCCTGGGAAAGAATTTTAACAACCATCCTTATCTAGTGGTTTCATAGACTCTCAGGACCTCTCAGTTTTATCTCTCTGATCAAGTTGTTACATTATTTTTTTTTTAATTTAGAATCCCTATGCCACACAGCAAGTATGACTTCAGACCTCCACATCTGTACATGGTCTGGAGTAAATATGTGGAGTTTTTTTTTTTTTTTTTCTTTTCCTTCCTTTTTTCCCTCACTAGACAACTCCCAGTTCCCATCTTCTAGGCAAACACAGAGCCCAAGGCTGGATTTCTCTTACACACAGATAGAAAATAGTTGCAACCACTCAGCTTTCACAGCCCATGCCTCCCTGGTTCAACATTGATGCCTTTTTTTTTTTTTTTTCATTGATTCTTTGTGGATTTCACATCATGCATCCCAAACCTACATTTTTTTCACTGTGTTTACCTAGTGGGAAGGAGGAATTCTCAGCTCTAATCCTGTTGGTGTTGGCCCCACCCTCCTGACCATGTCACCTCTAAAGCCCCACTTCCTAACACCGTGACGTGACGGTGGAGGACACAGGGATGTGCAGAGAACACAACCTCCAGACACTTCCTTCATCCACACGTTTGATGAGGGAGGAAAGTGCCCCTGAACTCCAGACTGCCCTGATATTTGTAAAGAGAAATGGACCCCAAGGCTTTCAGAGAAGACTAGGGAAAGAAAACAGAAAGGTTCGGGCCTCAGCCGCTTCCTGGAAAGTCAGTCTTCAAAAGCGAATTTCACAACCCTTCAGAAAAGAGAAACTCTGTATGGAAAGCCATGGAAGGAAAGAGTCGGGGGTTGAAACTGTGCTGGCTTTCGTGTTGAGGAATGCCTTTTTCTTGCCACCTTTCATTGTTTTCAACAAGTTCTACTCCTTTCGTCTTGAGGGGAAAATTCATAAGCTATTTTAATGTGGTTTTCCAATCAGCTGGAAGATGACAAACAGGGACTCTTTCTTTCTGTCAGAGGTTGGTGACAAGGAGTGACAGCCATGGGAAGTGCCTGGGCTTGGTCTGTGCCTGGAATTCCTGGAATTTGTTGGCATACCCATGGAAGTGACATACTCGAAGAACTTCCTTCTCTTCTCCTGACGGAGACGTGTGTCTCAGCCGTTCTTCTCGTGTTTCTGGAACACGTGATCATGCCCCGCACTACTATAGCTCCTGTGGCTAAACAGAACTTTATCATGATGGATGGACATGTCCCATATCTGTTCTTTCTAGCTGCGCCTGCTCACTGAGCACTTGAAATATAGCATGATTGGCTGACAGATTTGTTTTAAATTTAAATGTTATTAAGCTCAAATTAAAGAACAATGGCTTCCACGTTGGGCAGCATCACAAACAGCAGATGTGCTGCAGTCCCTGTCTCATAGAGTGAGAATTCTTGTGAGAACATTAAAGTAGTGTAGAAACAGGACTGTGGGGTATGTGGCCGGTTCGTGCCTTTTAAGCAAAACCTGTCTTGAGACAACACTCCGCCAGAAGGATTTGGAAGGTCTGTGGCTGTAAAGAGAGGACACGGAGAGGGGATGGAAACCCCCATTGCTGGGCACTGAAGCTATGGTAACTAAGTCAGCCCATGATCTGGAGCACCTGCTTTAGGGGCAACCTGAGGGCTCCCCATGAAGTTCACATTGCAGTGGAGGGAACCTGGCTGAGGGCAGGCTCCTTCTCTCCTGAAGTCTGCCCCGTGGCCCTCTGCTGCTTCCCTCCCATGCTCCTCAGGTATCTGGAGGTCACGTTCCCTTGAAACTGGGCAGGGCTACCACAGAGCTTCATTTTGAGCATGCTCCCTTCTACTCTGCCTCTGGGAAACTTTCCGAATCAAACTGGATTTTTCCTTAACCGAGAACGGAAGGGCAGAGCCTCACTAGGCCTGATACAGCATTTTGATTCTTTTTTTTTATCCTTTCACACAGTTGTTTTTAGTGACTTCGCTCACTCTGAAACCATCCTTTAAAATGTACGGAGCCTCTTCCTCCCAACATTTCCCCTCCTGCCACCGTCCACAACCACAGCTGACTGGCCTACAGGTAAGTCTCTGTATAAGATACCAGCTCCCAAGATGGCAGGCAGCGGATTGACTGGCTAAGCCTATCTTGCTCCCTTGCAAAAAACCCAAAGAAGGAGAGAGTCTTGAGAGACAAAATTGAAAAGTGGTTTAAAGGCAGCATTGACACTACCAGAGGTCTTGAAAGCTGGACTTGACAGGAAACAGTCGTGCAGAGGTGAAACCGGGAAGTACTGAGTGAGAGGGAGAATAATTCACTCAGTGGTGCTCTAGCTCTGGCTCCAGTTGTAGTGACTGAAGACGCGGAGAAACCACTTGTGAAGAAACTGGCATGTAAGGACTGGGGTGTAGTCCAATGTAGACTGGCATGCCTTGGAAGGCCCTGGGCTTGATACCAAAGTACCAGTGTAAGGAAGTACTTGATCCCAGTACTAAATGGAGGGCCTATCATACATCTTATACTGAGTCCTCTCTCCGCTTCCCTCCCTCCATCCCTCTACCCTTTCTCTCTTCTCATAAAAGCACACCAGTCAATCATGGGAGTGCCACCCTAGTGACCTAGGCTGACATCACTTTCCAAAGTCCCCAGCTCTAAGCAGCATAGTTGGAATAGGTTGCCAATTTCAATACTTCACAAGGGGATTAGATTTCTGTACAAGAAGCTTTGGAGGACCCTCTTCCAGACCATAGCAGAGTCCAAAGGAAGTAACACAAAGGGATGGGTAAGTAGCCTTAAAGATAGCTCATAATTATATAATGCAGTGAGGAAAGTTAAAGAAGCAAACTAACAATCATCAGGAAATCAAGTGCCTGTTAAATGCTGTCAATATATGTATGTCTATACCTACGTGTAACTGTCATATCAACATATCTGGTTGATGAGTTTGAAACTGAAGTCCCAGACATGGAAGAAAGAAAGAGAATGGAAGAGAAAAAAAAAATTTTTTGAAGAGAATTTCAAAAACGTCTAAATTCAAGTTGCTGGATGAACACAAAGCAAGATGACCCTGATCTCGGCCTGTCGCTCCATGAACAAGGTGCAGAGCTTGATGTGAAAGACAAGCACATCCCGGAAGGAGCAAAAAGGGCAGCCCAGATTACACTATGGGACTTATGACTGGGGAAATGGCAGGCTTCACATGCAGAGCTATGGTGGTCAGCACAGTGGGAAACACCTTCACAGAGGCTGCAAGGAAAACAACCCTCCAGAGGCTCAGGCAGGAGCATTGAGCCTGGGGTACTTAGAAGACCCTGTTCCAAAGAAAACCAAGTACTATTCTTACGTTTCAAAAGATGGCTTCCTCCAGACAAGTCTGTACTGTAGGGAATGCTAAGAGAAAGTCAGACCTAAATGAAAGAGGAAATCTCAAATCCTAGGAGGAAAAAAAAAATCCTTTCTGGGGTGGGGGAAAGTGGAAGCGGGAGCGGAGATGGAAACTGAAAGAAAGGATGGAGACTTTAGAAGGAACACCTTCTCCCCTAGGACTGGGGATCAAACCCAGGGCCTTGAGACTCAAGCACAGTAGGCAGACACTCTACCGCTGAGCCACATCCCCAGCCATAAAACAAAGATAGACAAAGCTCATCTTTGCATCTGGAATGGCTGTGGGGTGTGTGTGTGTGTGTGTGTGTGTGTGTGTGTGTGTGTGTGTGTGTGTTATGTTAAATGTGTGTGCTTGAGTAATATGTGTGTGTGCCATGTGTGTATAGGAGCCCAAAGAGGTCAGAAAAGACATTGGATCCCCTGGAAGTGGAGTTACAGACAGTTGTAAGCTGTCAGCTGGGAACTAAACTTGGGTCCTTTGCAAGAGCAGCAAGTGCTCTTAACCACGGAGCAATCTCTCTAGCTCTGGTCTTGGTCTTTTTATTCATTTAACAAACTCCCATCTTAGCATTCAAACTCAGAGCCATGCTGGCTGCTAATATACATCTTTAAAAAGATAAATACATATTTAAAGAAAAAACTCCAAGACAGGCATTTCCTATGTGTTCATCCCTCTTTCCTTAATATAAAGCAAGTCTCCTGCTCAGGGACCCTCCATAAAGAATATCTCTGAAAAGCCAGTCACCTCCTTTTATCCTCAGAGTGCCTCAGAGGCCAGAGACAATGTTTTCTGGCTTTCCATTTCCTGATTCTAAGCCCTTCCCTAAGCTCAGTTGTATTTCTAGAAACTGATTACCAATGGTACCCTCAAACAAGCTATTAACACAGCTCAGCAGGTGAAGTTCCACATGGTGGAAAGAGAGAACTCTAGCAGATGTCCACTGACCTCCACACAGACACTGGCAAGCATGAGCCTCCCCCACCGAAGAAAGACATTCTATAAGACAACCCCCTAACCCTTGAGATCTCTATGAGTTCTTGTTCTCTTTATCTTAACTCAAACCAGTTACTTCCATCCAGAGTCGTAATGGACATACTGGCCTTGCTTACGGAGGCCACAGCTTTACCAGCAGGGCCCCAAACAGTGAGTTCGAGTACCTGTGGAGTTCCTCTCCATTTCCCAGCCTCGATCAAAGTCAGTTCAGGGCTGGCCACGTGATCAGCTCCAGTCAGTGGAACGTGAATGGAAGTGATAGGTTTTACTCTGGGGCCCAGTTAAGAGCCAACCATCTCCCCTACCTCTCTCTACCTATCACAACAATGACGCACTCTTTCCCACATGGTATGGTTGGAAGAAGAAAAAGAGTTCCTAACCTACACTGGACTTGGCATGAACAAAAACACACAAATAAGCCTTTTGTGTGTGTGTGTGTGTGTGTGTGTGTGTGTGTGTGTGTGTGTGAAGCCTTTGAGACTGGGGGGAGGGGCCGCTTGTTACAGCGCCTACTATTAATTACACTAACTATTATACACATTAAATTATAGGTAAGTTACTAATCCCTTTCATTAGGATCTGTTTAAGGTCAGGAGCATGTGTGTGCCTCATCACTCTACCAGTCAGCTGCTACAGCGCCTGGAACATGAAGTAGGCTCATTAAATACGTGTTGATTGAATTATGAGTCAATGAATCATTCCACCTGATGTTTCCGTACCTACAGCAAATGCGCACTAAAACCCAAGAAGGAATCTAGAAACTTCTAGAGCTGGAACTTGAACCCAGAACCTTCTAATTCCAAGCCAAAGGGGTTTTGCATATCACTGTGGTGAATGAATGGTGGGTACTGTGAACTAACCCCAGTATGTGGCCGTTCCATAGACAAACGGCCTGTGTGTGGCTCTCTATGACAATTATTCTGGAAAGCCATTTCTGGGAAAGTGCCCAAGAACTTACATACAGCAGAGAAAAAGACTTCTTTAGACAACCACTGTCATCATTGCCCTGATTATGAAAGGCTGAAAATAACACAAGTCAGAAGCATCCTTGGGGACAGGGAGCATCTGTCTGTTCGCAAATGTCAACATTCCTACTAAACAGTTCCTTAGGAATTAGCAAGAGGGAAGTTGAGCAGGGAAATGCTTACAACCCCACAATAGGGCTCAAAAAGTCAGTGCAAGTTCAGAGTGGGGAAGACATTTCGTGACAGCTTGTGTAAGACTGTCTGAATTAACTGCAGGCTCAGAAATAGTAAAGATATGTCTGTTTCGTGCTTGTCAGAGGGCGCAGAACTGAACTTCTCAGTCTTGAACGGAAGTGAGGAGGTGTTACTGCCATCCACATTTTATAAATAGAGAAACTGGGTTCATAGTAATTAAACTGCTTCCACAAAGCCACCTAGTTAGAACGTGGTTGGTACAAAATTCAAACCCCAGATGCTCTCCGTTTTCCAACATAGTCAATGTGATTCTCTCATTTAGGAGTCTCAGAAACCCATTGAGAAACTGGTTTAGACAAAGAGACTTTATTGACTCCCAGATTCCAGGCAGGATTGAATGACGGTCCCCTGGAAGGGCACTGATGGCGTGAGGCTTCCACAGCACTGGCAACCAGACACCTGAATTCCACCTCAGTCCTCTCTCTCCACTTTCTGCTCCTCTCTATCACTGCCATTCACCTCCTGTTCATGTCTTTCTGCACACAGGAGAAGGCATGTCTGCCAATATCTCTCCTTCCTCGTAGCACTCAGCTCCTGCCAGGGCTGAAGAATATCTGAGGTGCTTCAAGGCACCAGCCTGGTGGTCCAGCTTTGGTCTAGTGGTCCAGCTTTGTGGTCCAGCTTTGTGGTGATACAGCCTAGCCATGGGGATGGCTCATCTCAGAACAAGTCAGACCCTGGTTTGAAAGGGAGGAGAGCACCTTAACAAATAGAAATGGTTGGGCTGCAGAGATGGCTCAGAGGTGAAGAGCACTGACTGCTCTTCCAGAGGTCCTGAGTTCAATTCCCAGCAACCACATGGTGGTTTATAACCACTTGTAATGAGATCTGGTGTCCTCTTCTGGCCTGCAGGGATACATGCTATATACATAATAAATAAATAAATAAATCTTTGAAAAAAAAAAACAGATCAAAAAAAAAAAAAAAAGGAAATGGTCGAAGGAAGAATAAATGCTTTGCATGGAACAGAAAACATGGGGTCAGGATTTACATCCTCTTCAAACCACCATGAGGAAGAGTATTCTGGAAAAGATGGAGGATGTGCTCTGGCTCATTATGGGACCACTACATAGAAGCTTCAGGAAAAACCAGCTGTGGTGGCATGGGTCTAAAATCCCAGCACCCTGTAGGCTGAGGCAGGAGGATTGCTAGTTTAAGACCAGCCTGGGGTGCTAAGTGGAACCCTGTCTTGAAAAAAAAAAAAAAAGATCTTTTCAGCCTTTGGGAGCTAGGTTTTAGGTTCAGGTTCAATGGCATCACCAAGTGCCTCCTGTGCCGACCACTTTCAAGTTTTCTTCCCCTCTACTGGGTCTCCTAAATGACCAAAAATATCTGTCATGAGAGAAATTTCCATGTGAGAAATGGACCAAAATTTTAAAAATTGTTAGGATTATTTTATTTTAGATGTATAAATGTTCCATCTACATGTATGTATGTGTACCATATGTGTGCCTAGGTGCCTATGGAGACCAGAAGGGAGTGTCAGACCCCCTAAAACTGGAGTTACAGATGACTGTGAACCAGGGTCCTCTGTAAGCACAGCCAGTGCTCTTAACCACTGAGCCATCTCTCTAGTTCTATTAATAATCACTTCTATGTGAAGAGTTAGACATTTCCAGGAGCAGGGACTGCCCATACCTAAAAGGGCCCCACAGAAGTCAAATGGCCATTCTCCCAGGATTTAACAATGGTGGAGTCAAACTTTTATTTATTTTATTACAGCCTATGTATTTACTTTTATATTTTGAGACAGGGCCTCTCTTTGTCGCTCTGGCTGTCCTAGAACTCAGTATGTAGACCAGACTGGCCTTGAACTCACAGGGGCTTACCTGTGTCCTTGCCTCCAGAGTGCTGGAATTAAAGGCATGTACCACCATGTCCAGTACAACCTACTTTTTAAATGAGTAAATCTTTATTTAGAACTTTTTTGTTTAAAAATATGTGTACTTACTTTTACTCGAAATATGTTTCTGTTTTGATGATGTAGGGATTCAAATTTCTGGTCATAGTCATTGTTCTGGCACAGTTTACTTATGTACCGTTATTAATTAGTAGTAGTAGTATTTATCGTGTGTATGGTCTGTGTATATGGTATGTCTGTATGCACCAAGGTGAGTATGTAGAGGAGTTAGTTCTCACCTATTTTATGAGTGTTCTGGAGACTGAACTCAGGTTGTCACATTCACAGCACCTTTCCACTAAGTCACCTCAGGAAGATCTCTGGGGCTTTCTGGCTACTGCCTAGCTTGAGGCTTAGTGAGAGACCTTGTCTCAGGGAAATAAAGCAGAGCCCGACATCTGAGTTCCTTTTGTGGTCTTTAGGCTTGGGCACCGCCCTGAGAACCTGCACATATACATGTGTATTGAGTGCTTGGGTGCATGCACATACACACCACACACACACACACACACACACACACTCAACTCTGGAGATCCTCTGTATACCACTCTCTCCCTTCATTTATTTGCCTTTTGTGCTCTGCTCTGGACCACACAGAGCAGACCCGTATGCACTGCCCCACAGTCTCCTGTCTGCGGGCTTCGAGTAGGGAGTCTTGGTGAAATCAGAGTTGGGAGTCCAGTGACCTCAACTGAAGGTCACTCACTATGACTAGGTTTATGCAATTCTTGCTCTTCCTAGGTTTAGCTAACCCTTTCCTTGCCTCTCCTTTTCAGTCTTCGGAAGGTAGTAGCAAAGGTCACAGCGTCCCTGTGGCTCCACCACACACTCATCTTGTTATCTACTCACCCCTTTGTCACAAACCTTCTGAAGACCTTTCTCGTGTGACGATACCGTTGTTTCCTAGGAGACCCTGAGTGACATGACTTTTTCTTGATTTTAAAGTTGGACCCTAATTACGTTTTGCTACATGTTCCGCATAGGTTTTTCAGATATAGACTAAAAATTAAAACCATCTATACCCTATGTGTACAAAGAGCTAACATTTTGGAACATTTCTTTCCAACGTTTCCTCAGGCACACCCTGACATAGATTTTTATTGTCTACATACAAGTTCAACAACACAATTGTTTTACAGGCATTCTCTCACGTCACTAAGAAGACTTGAGTATCATCATGGTTCATACCCGAATATTGTAATGCAATGTGATTATTAGTCCATGTCCACACTGATGTACGTGTCAAATACCACTGCTGTGATGACCATATTTCCTAAATCTTAATCCAAATCTCTAATTCTCTCCATTGGTCTTTCAAAATTTTGATGCCAGAGTGATGCCCAATATATTGTCTACACTAGGGGGCGCTTTTGGGTTCTCCGGAACAATGGTTTTCTGTGGCCTGGTGAAGAATGAAAAGAACCTGCCAGGACTGGCAGAAAAATTAAAGGCATTTAAGGGTTTCCCTTTGCCGCTGGGAAAGCTAAGCTTGATCTCATAGTGAAACAATGTGGGCATTCTCTTCCCAGGTCTGGATCCATCTTGGGTCAGGAACAGAGTTTGTTATTGTGACTGACACAAGTGTGGTCAGGAATCTTTAGATCTGCAGATGACCAACAGGAGACTGCCAAGGCTGCACCGGCTGGCTGAAGAACGTCCCTGGGAGGAGGCCCTTGAAAGGAACCCCACCCTAGCCCTAGGCAGTCACAGTCCCCAGCCCAGAGTGAATTCTCAGAGCTCAAGGCCAGACCTTGTTGTGGAACTCGCTGTACAAGTTCTTGGCAGCTGCTTGAGAGACTGTAGTGGGTAATTGTCCTTAGCCACGGCACAGGGTCACCAGCAAACAAGTGGGTGGCAAGTAGTGATCAGGACAGTGCCGAGGAGGAGGTGGGGGTGGAGGCCCCAGCTCCTGAGGCTGGGTTCTCCTCCTACTTGCTTTGAGCTGACTCTTACAGAAGGTTCTGGTAAAGAGAGTGTCTGCCATAGCCCCTGGTCACTTTAAGACACGTGTAGAAAAAGAGTCGGAGACGGGTGGGGGGTGGTGTCCCTCATCAAGTGGGGCTACTGGTGTGTCAGCATGTACCTCCCGAGGATGGAGATGGCCTTCTCTGTGAACCCTGGACGAAGCATTTTGCCCTCTCTCCTGGATTCATATCCCCCGGCAGGAGCCCTTCCTGGTCTCAGCATATTTCATATTCTCATTGGTGTGGAAGACACACTAAAAGTGTTTCCGTTAAAACTAGAGTCATAGGAAGGGTCTGGGTTGTGTGCCAGATTATTTAGGTGACCAAGGAAAGCAGTGGGATTTCCATAGTTGGCAAAATGGTCAGTAGTTAATGCGGAGACTCACAATCGGTAATGTGAGGAGAATAAGCAACTATTGAATATTCTGCCCTAATGGGGATGTGATATAGATATAATAGGATGAAAGGGTAGATTAATGAACTTAATTCTAAAGAGCAACAACTTGTTTTAAATGTTTTACATTGGTATAGATTTTAGTCTATTGATACAAACTTAATTTTGTTATACTGTGTGTATATTTCTAATCATGTTTAAGGTATTATGTTTATATAGCTCATTTTAAATTGTAATGGATAATTAAAAATAAATTGATAATTAGTCATCTATGATAATCATACTCGTAGCCATGTTAGTTAAGTCTTCTAGGTATACACAGAGATATTTCAGAAAGATAGGTAATCTTCAAATACTTCAAAGACCTACAGAATATGGCATTTAAAATATTTTTAAAATTTAGACTTTCTGGACAGTGAGATATGTCTGTTCCTGGCAGCACTGATTTACTTCAGAGAGGAGGATGGACATTGAAGACACTTCATATGGAGTTTATCTTCACCTTGGCAAAAAATAGCCATTTGGGCAAGAAACTGTTCTTGCCTGGACTGCTTGATCGACTGGACATGCAGGACCCATAGAAAGGTGACCACTAAACTTTGCTTGACAAATTGGTCCTTCAGGTTCCTGCTTCACAGAGGAAACTGCCAGACATTCTACAGGACACTGAGAGAAGTGACCAAGAGACTCTAGCCCTGTGAGCTAAAGACAAATGCCCCAACTTTACAAAGGAGCATTAGGTGACTGTCCAGGCTGCCAGCTGTCTCTGTCTACTCTTGCAAGACTCCTGAAAAATGCTTACATCCTTCTCCCAGTTCTCAGGTAATATTATATCCTTCTGAGGTCTTTGATGTGGTTGAAGACTAGATAGTTATAATTTCCTCAGTTATGATACAAGATAAGTTAGATATAAAACCTTAAACTCACAAATATAAGATAGATAGGATATCTTCTTTAATATTGTAACTGTAATTCTTGCTTGATAATTGTTTTGTTATATGTAATTGTACTATGTAAAAGTTAAAACCTTCCTTAGGAAAAAAGAAAAGGGGAAGTGCTGTGGATATCGCTCTGTGTAAATAAAGTTCTGATTGGCCAGTGGCCAGGCAGGAAGTATAGGCGGGACAAGAGAGAAGAGAATTCTGGGAAGTAGAAGGCTGGGGAGACACCACCAGCTGCCGCCATGAGAAGCAACATGTAAAGACACTGGTAAGCCACAAGCCATGTGGCAAAGTATAGATAAGCAGAAATGGGTTAATTTAAGATAGAAAAAGTAGATAACAAGCAGCCTGCCACGGCCATACAGTTTCTAAACAATGTAAGTTTCTGTGTGCTTTCTTGGTTGGGTCTGAGCGACTGTGGGACTGGCGGGTGAGAGAGATTTGTCCTGAGTGGGCCAGGCAGGAAAACTTAACTACAGGGATGTCTGCGTTAACCCCTGCCCCAAGGCTCAGGGAACAAGGAAGAGGGGTAGAAAAGAACGGAAGGACCAGAGGATTGGGAGGAGTGCTGTGGCATGCTGTCGTCTGGGCATGACATGGCCGTCGCACTCAGGAAGGAACACATGGCAACTATGGTGACCTGCGCAAGATCAATCAACGCTCTGACAGGCAGCACTGACTGGACTCGGTGGATCACCAAGAAAAAGGGAGAGGCTGTCAGTCAGGGCAGGGGAGGGGCTGTGAGGCAGGGCTCAGATGGAGAAGGACCAGGAAATAAGGACATGGGAGTGAATATGATCAAGGGTCAATATGAATAATTGTTTACATGTGTGAAACTCCAAGAATTAACTTAATTCTAATTTTGAAAAAGATAAGATTTGGAAACAGTGGGTAGACAAATTCAAGGGCTTGTGTTGGTCAGTTTTCCATCAATATGACAGATACCTGAGATAACTTATAAGGAAGTCTGTTTTAACTCACAGTTTTGGGGGTTCCAGACCATGACTAACTAGTCTTGCTGCTTTGGGCCTATGGTGGCCCATCATGGCCAGAACATGTGACCAAACAAAGCATTTCACTGTCTGGTTCAGGGGGCTAGAGTCCTACTATGTCTCTTTAGGGTTATGCCCACAATTACTGGCAGACCTCCTACTAAGGCACCTTCTTGAAATTTCCACTACTTCCTGGTAATTCTAAAGTGGGGACTAAGCCTCCCCTCTCCCCTCTCCCCTCTCCCCTCTCCCCTCTCCCCTCTCCCCTCTCCCCTCTCCCCTCTCCCCTCTCCCTTAGGGACAGTTAAGATTCAAATCGCCAAGCCATGCGTGGTGGCACAGATCTGTAATCTCACTACCCTGAAAGTTGAAGAACTTCTTTTTTTTTTTCTTTTTCTTTTTTTTCTTTTCTTTTCTTTTTCCTGTGACAGGGTTTCTCTTGTGTAACAGTCCTAGCTGTTCTGGAACTTGCTTTTGTAGACCAGGCTGGCCTCAAACTCACAGAGATCTGCCTGCCGCTGGCTCCTGAGTGCTGGGATTAAAGGCGGGCGCCACTGCAGTTTGGCTAAAAAGAAGGATTTCTTTCATTTTTGTTTTTTGGTAGGGTCTCACGTATCCCAGACTGGCCTTACCCTTACTATGTAGTCAAAGATGACCTTGAACTCCTAATCTTCCTGCTCCCCCACTTCTCTCCTGTGCTAAGATCACATGTGGCCTACCACTCCAGGTTCCTGCAGTGCTGGGGACCGAACCCAGGACTTTGTGTATGCTAGGCAAGCACTCCACTGACTGAGCTACATCTCCAGCTTGGTTCTCAATCTCAGTTGTACATAAAAACACTTTTTATAAAAAGCCACATGATTAGAAAGCAATTGTGTCAAAATCTTGGGAGATGGGACTCAGGCTTCAGCATCGTTTAGAATACCAGGTGATTCCCACATGGAGCCAAAGTGGAGAGCCACTGGCCTTAAAGTGATAATGAAAGACAGCCAAGGCTTGAATGCATCAGTAGTCCTATAAATTTAATGGCCATATGTCCTGTCTGTACTTGGGTGTTTTATTTCTTTAAATCTTACTTTAAAATGCATTCTGGCCACCATTTAGAAAGCCATTTAGAGGTCTATAAATAAGTTATCATTTCAGCACTTAAGTTTAATGAGGAAAAAAATCCTGTTACTTGTGCTGGGTGAGTTTCATCTGCTAGAGGACATTGCACTGGCTGACAAAACCCAAGGCTACTTATCTTTTTTTTTTTCTTTTCTTTTTTTTTTTCTTTTCTTTTCTTTTTTTTTTTTTTTTTTGTAACTGACCATATAGATGGCCTGAAAGAATGAGCAGGTCAGAGTTCATCAAAGCGAAAACTCAAAGACAACGTGTAAAAGCCAAAAGATGTTGAGAGAAGCATTAAGCACCAAATTCCACATTCTGTTTATAGGCAGCCCCTTAGCCTACAGGAGCTGGGAGTTTGAAAGGGTTAGAGGTCACCCAGATGCTACATGGACACTGAGCAGCTCCTCGGAGTGGCCTTTGCTTGTAGGCAGGGAAGTCAAGGGTCATCCAGTCCCACAGCCTCAGTTCAACCCTCTATAATCTGTCTTCAACAGCCACAGCCCTCCTCTCTGGCTCTAAGAGGGAGGCATGTGAGGAACAGAAGGAGCAAGGAGCTTAGAGCTGAACAGATGTTAACTCACAGCTTGGCTCCATCCCTTGCTGGCTGTTGGCTGGTCATAGGATCTCAAGCTCTTATCACTTCATTTTGCATCTGTGAGCTCATCAAGTGTCCTGAGAGAATGCAGTGCCTCTGTGTTGACTCTGCCTTGTCTGTGGATTAGGATGGCACCAGCTATTCTCCTCAGACCAAGGATTTTGTTTCTTCCACCTGGTTTCATCTTCCCGGGGTTTGACCTCTCCAGGCAACCATATTTGACTAGTTTATTTATGCAAAAGACCAAGTCAAATAAACACTTGGGCTGAGGCAAGAGGGACCCATCTCCCTGCTACTACCCTCTACGCCCACCTGGTTCCTTTGACTACTGAGTAGAGCATTGTTGATAAAGAACCTACCTCTTGGAACTACTACTTTCTTTCCTAGACCACAATGTGTGGGCTAAGATCCTTAATTCCCTGTCTAATTCAGACTGAGCCACTGGGATCCGTGAGGACTGGTCCCATATTCATCTTCTTAAGGCTAGATGACATTGCCTGCCCTGGACTCAAAAGTTGGGCAGTGACCACGATGGAGGTGGACAGAGCAAGGGCATCCTACACCAGCACACTTGTCCTATGTTGGTCTGAGATAGACTCAGGACCAAGAAGAGAAGCATGCAGCTCTCACTGCCTAAACACAGTCAGCACAGAACTCGGATGAAATCAACCGGATTTGAAGCTTGGTGTGGTGGTGTACACTTGTAGTACCATCACTCAGGAGGCTGAGGCAGGAGAGTCATCATAAGTTTGAGGCCAGCCTGGGCTTCAGAGTAGGATCCTGTCTGACAAAGTGTATGAATGTATACACAAGTAGGTGCTCAGTAAGCATTAGTTTTGCCTTCCTGGTTCATCAATACCATTCCTTAAAACATGAAGTTGTGAAAGAATTTCTTTCTTAGAGGGCCCCAGCTCCTCTGATCCATCCAGAGAGTCACTTCCCACTGTGTGGACTCACTGGGCTAGCTGATGAGGCTGCCAGGCCTTTCCACTGAGATACTGATTAGTCAGTTGACTGGCCAAACAAAGCTCCCATGCCAACCAGGAAGGCCAAGGCCCCTTCTGAAGTGCCTCTCAGGGAGGTAACCTTAGTGTGGGTGGGGCTTCCAGGCCTTCCAGTGAGACCTGGGGAGAGAAAATTGTGGGTATTGGGGACTGGGATGAGCTAGTAGCCTCTTTGTTTGGACACTGAAACCTGTCTGCTGAGGTACAGTGACCAGAACATAAGAACGGTACCTGGAAAACCTGCCATACTTCCTCAAGGGTGAGGGAAGGGTGAGGGGAGGAGGGAGAGGGCCCATTTACCTCAGTGGTCTAGTCCCCAGAGAAGCCAGGCTTCTCTGATAAGTTGGAACCAGCTAAACTGGTTCTCTGTGCAGAGCAGTATCTCAGACTTGTTGCCAGGCATAGACTGAGAGCTTTGAAAGTGCCCATCTAATTTCTGCATTTTAAATAGTAGGATTATGCTAAGTAGTGAGAGAACAGGGCTGAGTAAGGGAAGGTGGAGGGAACAGAATTTACAAAGCACCACAGGCACAGAAGAGGTCCTGCACATCAAAAGACAGTGAACGGTGAACCCCAAAATGTGCAGAGGTTGGCAGGAAAGGCCCGTGGGCCATGCAGAAATGACCTCTGGCACACTGATGTCACTTCATGGGTGACAGAGGAGAATGTTCTTCAAATGACTTCTTCATTAGAAAAGCCAACTATAGACTTGGGGGAAAGTCCAAAACTGTGGTTTCTGCATGTTGGCTATTTAGTGTGTGTGTGTGTGTGTGTGTGTGTGTGTGTGTGTGTGTGTGTAAAATCTCTTGATTAGAATTTGAGTTTATCTGCTATCTATATTTTTAAAAACTATTTATTTACTTTTATTGTATGTACATTCGTGTTTTTCCTGCATGGTATGTCTGTGTTGGAACCCCTGGAACCGTAGTTACAGACAGGTATGAGCTGCTGTGCTGGAACTTGAACCCAGGTCCTCTGGAAGAGCAGCTAATGCTGTTAACTGCTGAGCCATCTCTCCAGCCCCTGCTACCTATATTTTTTAAACCACTAGGGATAATTACACGAAAATAAAGAAAACATTTGGAAAATACTTTATTACATTTATTTATGTTATATATGTTGGACCTCTTGATTAAAGATTGAATTTATCTATTATCCATATTTTTAATTTGCCAAAGACAGAAATTTGTTTCAAAATAAATGAAAAAATTGTAAATTAGTTACAGTTATTTATGTTGGTGCGTGTGTGTGTGTGTGTGTGTGTGTGTGTGTGTGTGTACGTGTACTAGCACATAATTTTGTATATGTGAGTGCAGGTGCCCACAGAAACCAGAAGAGGGTGTCAGATCCCCTGGAACTGGAGTTATAGGTGGTTATAAGCCTCCTGACATGGTGCTGGGAGCAAATTTGGGTGCTCTTAACCACTGAACCATCTCCCCACCCCCTCTCCCAACCCTGAGCAAATGCTTTGAAGGGAGAAATTCATTTGTGAAGTTTGGTAAGGCACTTAGTCCTAAAATAGAGCTTGTTGAGGAAAAATCACCACTCAATGAAGTACAGTGGAAACCTCAGCAAGTTGAATAAATAAATCAATACTATTGCAAACACTTTTACCCCACTGACAGGCCGATGAGATCTGTAATTTCTCAGAAAGGTGATACCAGTAGTTCTGAGCCCAGCCCTGTAGGGTAACTTCTTAAAGATCAGTCACACCCACAGTGCAGGAACATGTTCCCATCTGTTCTCTGACAAATTTTATCCAACGGGCCTGAGGATTAGCCACCCAGTGAATTCACCTCCAAGCCCATCCTCACCTCACACCAGCGCACTTGATTTTGACGCTAGATTTTGACTCTGGCTTGCCCCTTGTGAATGTCACGTTGGCTCATTTCAATGAAGAAACACTGGTCCTTTTATACTTCAGGTCTGTACAAATGCAACATTGTTTATTTGCCAAATCCCCGAGAGACTCGAAGAACTAATTAATCTATTAAAGCTTCTCTTGGAAAAAAATCAAACCTTTCAGATGGGAAACCTGGGTGGGTACCATCAGGGTGTTTTGCAATGGGGCTGGCCAGATTGCTGCTCCTCATGTCTGGAGGCTCATCCCAGTGGGAGTGCAGGCTAGGAATGCACATGAGCAAGCAGCTGTTTTGAGGATACAACAAGGGTGAGGAGAGGGGCTGGCAGTCTCCACCCGGCCAGTGACCATTGTCCTCTGCAGTGGAACGTTAGGCCAAGGCCCGTAGAGCTCTACTAGATTAGGGGGGTCCGGGTGGGTAGCGGCAGGTGGGACCTCGGAACCCCAGGGCCTGTCCCTGTAACCTTCCAAACAACACAGTTGAAGGTTGGAGCTTAGCTCAGGTCAGAGAAGCCCCCTATCTGTGACTTTTGCTAGAGGCCACTGCTGATCTTGGTAGGAGGCTCAACATGGTCCTGTCAGAAAGTCTCCTAGGGGTGATAAATATACTGTCAGAGACTGACAGTTGGCCTGGTGGGGTAGGCTCAGTCTTGCTTATTTGTTTGTTTATTATTGTTCTGGGAGTTTTGTTTTTGTTTGTTTTGAGACAGAGTCTCACTTGTAGCCCTGACTGGCCTGGAACTTGTTATATAGACCAGGTGGGGCTGAAACTCACAGAGACCTCCTCGCCTAATGTGGACATTAAAGGTACATATGTGAGCCATACCCGGGCTTATTTTTGAGACAAAGTTTCCAGCCCAGGCTGGCTGGAACTTGCTATCCAGCCAAGAATGATCTTGAACCTCTGATCCTTCTACCTCTACCTCTTGAGCCTTGGGTTTGTGGGCACTGCATCACCACACTAGGTTTATGCAGTGCCGAGGATCAAATCCATGCCTCTGCATGCTACACAAACACCTGACTAGTTTCTTTGAAGCTACAGTCTCTCTTGTTTTCTCCAAACCTTAAAAGCATGAGAATCCTGGAAAGTTTCTCCCTTTCAAGGCTTGACAGGGGCAAAGAACCAGCCAGCCAGCTCAGTCATCTCGGTTGAAAGGATGATGACGGCCACGATGCTGGAACCGACAGAAATCAGAGGACCACTGTACATCCTTGTCTCTATAGAGGAAAAAAGCATCGTGAGAGCTACCCTCCAGGGAACCTCCCGGTGGCGCCTTCATGGAAAGGTGCCATGCTCTTCAGAGGACTAGATTATATAGTTTGGGTCTCTTATGGCTGTAGTTGGTTTTTGTTTGTTTGTTTGTTTTCTCTTTTGACTCTTTGAGGGACCCGACACTCAAGCTCCCAAATAATCACACAGAGACTTATTCTTTCTTATGAATGCCTGGCCTTAGCTTGGCTTATTTCTAGCCAGCCTTTTTTTTTTTTTTTTGAGCTGAGGATGGAACCCAGGGCCTTGGGCTTGCTAGGCAAGCGCTCTACCACTGAGCTAAATCCCCAACCCTTTTTTAAAAGATTTATTTATTTATTATGTATACAGAAGAGGGCACCAGATCTCATTATAGATGGTTGTGAGCCACCATGTGGTTGCTGGGAATTGAACTCAGGACCTCTGGAAGAGCAGTCGGTGCTCTTAACCTCTGAGCCATCTCTCCAGCCCCTAGCCAGCTTTTCTTAACTTAAATTATCCCATTTATCTTTTGCTTCTGGACTTTTACCTTTCTCTATTTCTGTATATCTTATCTTTTATGGTGACTGGCTGTGTGGCTGAGTGGCTGGCCCCTAGCATCCTCCTCTCCTTCTCTTCTGGTCTTTTTGAACCTCCTTCTTCTTGTTTTCTCCTTCTATTTATTCTGTCTGCCTGGCAGCCCCACCTAGCCACTCTTGCCTAGCTATTGGCTATTCAGCTCTTTATGAGACCCACTAGGGGTTTTAGACAGGAAAAGTAACACAGCTTCACAGAGCTAAACAAATATAACATAAAAGAATGCAACACGTCTTTGCATCATTAAACAAATATTCCATAGCATAAACAAATGTAACACATCTTAAAATAATATTCCACAACATATGGCACCAAGTTCAAATCTAAATTGCCCAGTTATCTCTAGATGGGATTTTTTTTGTCTGTAAGATGGGCACAGTGCACAACATGTTAGGGAGAGTCATGAGTTCTGCCCAGAGGCTCTCTCTGCAGCAATAAACTGACTGCTCCCACCTGCACTGTCTCATACAGCATCCCCCAGACAGGAGTGGTGACTGCACACAAGATGCTGTCTTGGGGAACAGAGGAATGGAGGTTTACATTTGTGTTCCATTTAAGAGAAGGCAATGAGTCTGGAAGGATGGCTTAGTGGTTAAGAGTAACTTCTAGAGGCCTCAGCTTTGACTACCAACATGCACATAGAGGCTCAGAACTGTCTGTAACTGCATTTCCAGGGAATCTGACACCCTTTCCTGGCATCTAAGGGCACCAGGCAGGCAAGTGGTGCATAGACATACACACAGGCAAAACACCAATGCACATACAATAAAAATAAGTAAGTAACTAAAATAAATAAATAAATTAGTTACAATGGCATGGCCTCTGTTTTTTTTTTTAATTGTTTATTTCAATTACATAAATAGCTAGTTGTGGAGGTGACATGCAGCTGTAACTCCAGCACTCCTGAGAGACAGAGGCAAGAGGGTTGCTGCAAGATGAGGCCAGTTTTGTGAGTTCCAGGTCAGCCAGGACTAGTGACACCTTGTCTCACAAAACGGGCCTGCACCCCAAGTGCTTCCTTTCTTCCTTGATGGTCATAGGTGGTAAGTGAATGTCACACTCACACTGTAGGAATTCTGCTTGCGTTGTGATGCTTCAGAAGAGTTCAACAGCATTTTTGTTTCTTCTTAGATTCTCGTTTTTCTTGCGTCTTGGTCATTCCAGCTTCTTTGTGCCCGGCAGCTCCGTTGCAGATGGTCTCTCCTCAGTTAACCAGACTACGTTGGCCAGACTTCAGCAGGAAGACACATTGCACTATCTGCATCCAAAAGACTGCCTCTGAGCAGGATGAGGTTGGCATGGATCGCTGACGTGGAGTGTGAGATTGCAAACTGCTAATTTGCTAAAATAATTTGGGAAAGTGCTACTTTAAAACCTGACAGAAGAGGCAGCATTTCTGAGATTTGTGGGAGGCCAAAGTCCAGGCCCCTGGAGGTCATGTTTGCTAATTGCCTCAGTGGCTGTTGGCCACAGAATATTTATTTCTCTCTTGGCCCAGGAAGCCAGCCTTACTCGCTAAGAGTTTCCTACCGTCACTCAAGCTAAACTTTGGGTCTGATTTCTTATCAACTAGAAACTTGGGCATCATAATCTTCCTCCTCACCAAGGAAGGATTCACGGGAGATTTTCATGATTGTCCTTGTAACCCAGGCCGACTTTCTGGTTCACAGGCCCATAGGAAAAGAGAGGCAGGGAATCAATGAAGACCATATTCTGGACTACTCCCCAGCCACCTACAGCTGGTAGGATTAGGGCTGAGCACTGACCCCAGATCAGACAATTCCGTTAGCTGACCAGTGGCCTATGACTTGGCACACACACAAAAAAATGTCTCTCATTTTTGTCACAGTCATCCTCTCTAGACTTTAAGTGAGGAGAATCTGACAGAACAGTTGAGGACAAGAGCAGGGAAAGCCAAATACAACAATTTAGGGAGTTCTGAGCCTGTGCTGGCTAGTTTTTATATCAACTTGACCCAAGGCAGGCAGGGCCATCTGGGAGGAAGAAACCTTTTTTTTTTTAATTTTTTTAATTTTTTTTAGATTTATTTATTTATTATGTACACAGAAGAGGGTGCCATTACAGATGGTTGTGAGCCACCATGTGGGTGCTGGAAATTGAATTCAGGACCTCTGAGGAGCAGTCGGTGCTCTTAACCTCTGAGCCATCTCTCCAGCCCTGAGGAAGGAATCTTAATCGAGAAAATGCTTCTATGGGACTGGCCTGTAAGGCAACTCTGCAGAGCATTTTTTGTTTTGTTTTGTTTTGTTTTTTTGATTGATGCCATCCCAAGTGTGTGGTCCTGTGGTGTCTAAGAAAGCAAAGCGAGTGAGCCATGAAAGCATGTGGTAAGCAGCTCTCTTCCAGAGGCCTTAGCTTCAGATACTGCCTCCAAGGTTCCTGCCTTCAGTTCCTGCCCCAACTTCTCTCGGTGATGGAGTGTGGCCTGAGAGTTTTAACCTGAAATGAACCCTTTCCTCCCCAAGTTGTTTATGGTCACAGTGTTTCATTACAAAAATAGAAACCCTCCCTAAGACAGGGCCAGAGGCTGATTTTTATATAAATTGGATAGAGCCTGAGTCTTTGTAATTTTTAGATACCTCAAGTAACTCAAACATGACTATCCACCCAATTTAGTTTAAAATATACTTGATCATATCGGACAGGGCACTTCTACCTCACCTCATACCTCCCACTTGAAACTTTATCCTCTGCTGTGTCCTGGGCTGTGCTATTGATGGGTGGTATTTGGTACACCAGAGTCAGCTTCCTATTCAATGTTTCTTAGGTAGATTGCTAGCACAAGGATTACCAAACCAAAGAGGTAATTATCTTTCTGTTTATTACCTCATGTTGCCTTCTAAAGGGTTATATAAACTTAGTATCATTGATTAACTGGGAATGTCAGTTTCACCACAGCGCTATCAGCACTGGGAATACTATTTGGGGGCTGGGGAGATGGCTCAGTGGAAAAGCCTTTGCCCAGAATACATGAGGCCATGGGTTTGAGTCCCAGTACTGATTCAAAAGAAGAAAAAAAGGAGTCAGGCTTGGTGGCTTAGCACATAGCACATTACACACATGATAGTAGCATTCTGGAGGCAGAGGCAGAATCATGAGTTCAAGGCCAGCCTGGGATATATAGCAACACCCCAACTCAATAACACAACAAAACAAAAAGTCAGGCCTGGTGCAAGGCTGTCATCTCAGCTACTCCAGAAATGGAAACATGACTATCTCAAGTTCAAGGCCGGTTTGGACAACTTAATGAGACTTTGATAGAAAACAAAAAGCTAAAAGAGGAGTGGGATATAGCTTAATGGTGGGCCTTGCCTAGCATATCACAGACCCTGGGCTCAGTCTTAATACTGAAAAAAAACAAGCAAAGCCACAATAGGGCATGTCAGAAACAACCTCATTGGTATTTAGTTAAAAAAAAAAAAAAAAAAAAAAAAGAGCACACACAAGCCAGGCCGTGGTGGTGCATGCCTTTAATTCCAGCACTTGGGAGGCAGAGTTAGGCAGATCTCTGTGAGTTCGAGGCCAGCCTGGTCACAGAGCAAGATACCAAAACTACACAGAGAAACCCTGTCTTGAAACATCCCCCCTCCCCACCAAAAAAAGAACACACACACACACACACACACACACACACACACACCACCACCACCACCACCACCACCACCACCACATTATTATTTATTTCTTTTTAACCCCCACTACCAACAGAATATAAGTGTCCAAGGACAGGACTGTCAATGCACACAGGTTGTTTTTCATTGACTTAAAGTTATAGAATATGGGTTGGAGAGCTGGCTCAATGGTTAAGAGCACTGGCTGCTCTTCTGGAGGACCTGGGTTCCATTCCCAGCACCCACATGGCAGCTCACAACCGTCTGTAACTCCAGTTCCAAAGCCTCTTCTGGCCTCTGAGGGCACTGTACCACTCAGGACACAGACACACATGCAGTCAAAACATCCACATGCATAAAATAACAAAGCTTTTTATAGGGCAGAGAACATGTAGATATTATAGACCACCCTTTGGTCTGCACTCTCATGCTTTCTATTTCCAAATGTGTGTTTAAAATGTTCGCAACACACTTTTTTGTTTTATTTATAGAATGCTACTTTCTTAAAACTATGTTTGAGTGAAATATTTGAAAAGAGTTATAGTTGGCCCTCATAGCCACAGATTTCATATCCAAAGATGTAACCAGTTTGGAATAAAAAGAAAAAATTCAGAGAGGCAGGGCAGAGTGCATGCTTAGTACAGACAAGGCCCTGGGTTCTACCTCAGTACCCAAAAAGTTGTTTTTTATTTTTGGAGAAAAATGTGTCTTACTTATAGACATAATGTATAGACATTATTTTTTGGTCATTATTCACTAGACAATTTACAATAATAACTGTTTATATGGTACCTATATTTTACTAGGGATGGCTGTAGGAGAGGGTGTGTGGGCTATATGCAATGCTGTACTGTTTTGAGTTTTAGGTGTTCTTTACATATATTCCTTTTTTTTAAAACATATGTGGATGGTTTGCCTACACATGTATGCATCACCTGCATACACTTCCCTGGAAGCCAGAAGAGGGCATTAGATCCCCTGGGACAGAGTTATAGACAGTTCTGAGCTGCTTTGCAGGTGCTAGGGGTCAAACCCTGGTCCTCTGGAAGCTGTTCAATGTCCTTAACTGCTGAGCTGTTTCTCTAACCCCTACACACACTCTTCATACACACATGTATGTTCTGGACGTGCACTTCCTTCAAAGCACGTATTTGCAAACATTGCTCTGCTCGTCTTCTCTGGGCCGTCTTTTCACTTCACTTTAACGTGGGTACTTCCTTTTTCTGTTCTTGTTGCTGTTTTCATACGTACTTCTGATGTCATATCCAAGAAACCACTGCCAAATCTGGTGTCAAGAACATCTTCTGCGGATGGGCTTTCTCCTAAGGCTTAGTGTTTACGTGTAGACCACTGACTCCTTTAGAGTCAGTTTTTGCATGTGGGATTAGGTGAGGATACGACAGTGTTCCACGCACAGTTTGCTCAAAAGACTGCCCCTTTCCTGTTGAGTGATCCTGGCACCTGTAGCTGGAAGTGTTCCTGTGCCCCGCAGCCACTCGGTCCCAAATAAACACACAGAGGCTTATATTAATTACAAACTGTTTGGTCTTTGGCTCAGGCTTATTGCCAACTAGCTCTTTTATCTTAAATTAACCCATTTCCATTCATCTATGTATTGCCACGTGTCTCGTGGCTTTACCTGTGTTCCATTACATTTTGCTCTCCCCCCACCATGGGTGTGTGTGTGTGTGTGTGTGTGTGTGTGTGTGTGTGCTGCAGCATCTCCCCTGACTCCGCCTCCCTTCTCACTGTATCTTTGCTTGGATTTCCCACCTGGCTATAAGCTGCTTTGCCATAGGCCAGAGCAGCTTCTTTATAACCAATGGTAGCAACACATATTCACAGCATACAGAAAGGCCATTCCACAGCAGGCACCCTTGTTGGAAAAGGGCTTCAACCATGTCTCTCAGGGACTTGGGTGAGAAGGTAAATCTGCAATTGAGTGTGGGCTCAAAAGCATTCATTGTCTCCTTCCCAGAGCCAGAAGGGTGGGGTGGGACCCTTGACAGCACCTCCCAGGTAGAAGAGGCCTCCAGCAGTACCCAAGGGCTCTGTGCTGGGCCAGGCTGCTCCCTCTGGATGCCAGCCCAAACAGCCTGGCTTGGGACTGCCCAGACCGGTTTGTAGGCTTCTGTTCCTTGGAGCTGGCTCACTTAGCCATAGCCTACAACCAGCACCACCCCCTTCTTTCTCTTTCTCTCTGCCCTCCTCTCACTTCTTCCTTTTCTCAAGTCTTTTCTCTCAGTCCCAGTGTAGCTGGTTCTCACCACACACCCTAGACCCAAGGTCCCGAGACGCTGACCTTTGTGCTATCCTGCCTATCTGTGTGCCCTTCCTCCCCTGGGCCCCCTGCCAGGCCAGTCAGGTTCCAACCAGAAGGTTCCTATGTTTTTAATGGGTATAAAATTATCGATAATAACACAACCAGTAACGCCAACAATAACAATTGCCATTTATTGGGTACTTACCAAAGATAGTTTACATGCTTCGCATCGTTAACTACCCACAGCAGACCTGTGAGGTCAATATTACTATCATATTCCTGTTACAAATGAGAAACTAAGTCGCAGGGGCTCATGTTCTGTGCCCAAGGTCACACAGCCAGTGTGTGGCATAGTCAGGATTCATATGTTGCCTTGCCACTCATGTTTCTGGCCTAGACTCTGATGCCCACCCCCACTGCCTGACTTTGGATATAGCTCTGTTTGAGAGCCATTGTGTCAGTGTGTGTGTGTGTATGTGTGTGCGCGCACGTGTGTGTGTGTGTGTGTGTGTGTGTGTGTGTGTGTGTGTAAGGGAGTTGGGAGAGAGCTCTACCAGAGATAAGTACCTAGACTTTCTAGTCTCTCCTAGACACTGACGGTCTCTTGAGGGGGCCATGAAAGGCTAAGGAGCAGACGGAGTTAGGCAGCCAACAACTGAAATTTCTGGAACACAGCACCCCACCACTCACAGGCTGGGCTTGATTCTCTGCCCCTCCTGGCTAGACTCACTGATACTGCCTTCCTGGCAGGTTCGAGCCTGCCCGTTCTGAAGGAATTCCCTCCACTAGCCCATGTACAGCAGGGAATAAAGCCATAAATAAGAGGAGCTTCCCCTTCAAAGCCTGGTTCTACTTTGCTTTCTATTGCATCGATAAACACCATGACCAAGAGCCACTTGGAGAGAAAAGGGTTTCTTTTCTCTTACATCTTACAGTCCATTGTGAAGTAAAGTTAGGGCGGGAACTCAAGGCAGGAATCTGGCGACAGGAACTAAAGCAGATGCCCTGGAGGAATGCTGTTTATTGGCTTTCCTTCTTTTTTCTTTTTTGTTTTTCCCCTATTTTTTGAGACAGGGTCTTTCTACATAGTCCTGGCTATCCCAGAACTCGATCTATAGACCAAGCTGGCTTAGAACTCATAAAAATCCACCTGCTTCTGCCTTTAGAGTGTTGGGATCAAAAGTATGTACCACCACACTCAGTATTGGCTTGCTTTCTTCTACAGGACCTCCTGCCCAGAAGTGGCACCACCTGAAATGGTTTGGGTCCTCCCATATCAACGATGAATCAAGAAAATGCCCACAGACTTGTCCACAGGATAGTCTAATGGACGTATCTTCTCAGAGGAAATTCCTTCTTCGCAGATGACCCTAGCTTGCGTCATGTTGACAGAAAACCAGTTACCAAAGTCCTCTTGATCTGAGTAGAAACGGTGTAGGCAGCTACTGAGGAGGAGAACATGGAGCAATTTTACACCTGCCTCCCTGACCCCTTGCAGACCATCCATTGCCATGTGATATGTGTGTGTGTGTGTGTGTGTGTGTGTGTGTGTGTGTGTGTGTGAGAGAGAGAGAGAGAGAGAGAGAGAGAGAGAGAGAGAGAGAGTGAACGCCTCCTTCCTTCTCTGCAGTAGTTCAAGATTCACCCTCTGTGACAGCTGAACACTGCTGCCTCTAAGAACAGAATAGCAGCCTGATGTACACAGGGGATGTACACATGTACACAGGGAATGCGCGTGTACATGGTACTGACAATACCACATACTGACCTGGAGAGGGGCTTTACCTGGGTCCGAAAGGTGAATAAGAATTTACTGTGGGAAGAAGAGAAACTGTATTTGAGAGGGCCCAGAGTCACATGGAATGGCTGGGAAGGCATCTTACTGTGACTGAAGAACAACAATTTAGAGTGGGGATGGGGGTGAACGGCAGAGCCAAGTCCACAGCAACATCCCTAGACGAAGAAGGCCTTTCCCCCAAGGGTAGGTTAAGGGAGTGTTTGGGGGGTGAGCCCTATCATAAACTGTGTTCAGTCTCCTGGGGAAATGCAGGCCAGCCAACATTCTCATGTGGTTTTTGTCCAGTCGGCAACAAACAGCCCAGGTCCCCCTTCCAGACTACTGCCACTCTGTCATCTGCATTGTATCCCTTGTACCTGCCCGCTGAATGACTGTAAGGAGGAGACTGGATTGGCCCGTTGCCCTGGGGGGGAAGGAAGAGATGATAGGCAATGGGTAAGTTAGAAGGGAGAGAAGACAGGGAGGTGGGGGTACAGTGGTCCAGGAGGCCAAGCAAAGGTGTTGAAAATGCTAGGGGTGGGGTATACAGAGGCTGGAGAACGAGGGAGAAGGGGAGAGAGATGTTTCTAGCTTAGCTTCAACTGTTGACAGAAAGGCTATGTCCAACTCCCCACAGCAGCAAGGACTCCTGCCCACCTCTCAGCTCTTCTTAAGAGGAGAGAACGTTAATCTGATGGGTTGGATGCCAGCACCAGGGTGAGGCCAAGTTTACCTGTGAGCTGGGTCACTAAGCGTAAAGGAAAAATGGCATTCAAGAATGTGGCCCTCTGTTCCCCACACCCACACCTGAGTACACTCGCCTCTGCTCTCTTAGCAGCTACTGACTGGAGGAGGAACCAGCCCAAAGCGAGAGAGGTCAGAGACCGGGGAAGGGCACTGGGCAGATGCAGATCAACAGCACTGGTGTATCTGGTTGCTGCAGCCCACAGTGGCTTCGTCCCTTGGGATTCCCAAGGGCAGAGCAGGGAGTGACGGGCAATGCTGTCCTGCAGGACTCCCATTTAGTCTCATCAGAACGCCTGCCTTTATTTCTAACAGCTCAGACAAAGAAAAAACAAGGCTGGAGAGATGAAGGGCCCTGTTTTCAGGGCAGGAGAGAGTGGTGCCTTCCAGGCCAGAAACTGGCTCTGGGGAGCAAAGAACCGGCCCCCATCCCCTCCCAATGAGTCAGTGCGGGAGGAGCTGGGTGTGGCCCCTGAAAGAGCCTGGTTTCAGTTTAGAGAGGCCACAGGCAGGGAAGGAGGCCCAGACACATGGCTGTGGGACTGAAGGACTCCCAAGCCAGCCGGCTGCTGCTTGGTAGCTGTGTGACCTGGGGCATCCACTGCAGCTCTGAGCACTAGTTTTCTCGGTAGACGCCTCCCTGCTGGGATGGGGGGATGGGGTGGGAAGAGTAATTAAGCCTGGCAATAAGTATCTGTGAGAGCTCTTAATGAGCCATAAATCTCTGCAGGAATACAGAGGTGTTATCCTTTTTGTTAGTCCCTTGGGAATGAAAAAACAAAACACCTCTGATAAGCATGTGTCAGGGTCCAGCGCCACCCACCTCCTCTAGCCTGTCTTCCCTGGAGCTTCGGGGAAACACCATTCCTGTCTGTCCCCTAAGGCCCAGCCCACGTTTGTTAGTTAGAAAACCATCTCTTCCACTTTGATACCTTCTACAAAGTATCGGCCTTGGACATACTAAAATGAAAACCATGCCCAACCTTTGCCCAGTCTCTGAGGCCCATCTAGGTGCTGTGTACCCATTTCTCCTGGGCTTACATTTTTATAGAGCTTTGGAGGTCATGGTGTTAGCATTCAGGCATCTATACTGGCCTGCCCTTGGGATCTGGACAGAATACATCCTCAGCTGCAGCCACTAAGAGCACCCCTGTGCACATTCGCTACCTTCCCGTATAAAAGGCGGGCCTGGCCCACCTCCTGTCTCTTTCTCTTCCGCTGCTCTTATCCCCAGGGACCGGTCTCTGCCCTTCTCTCCTCTTTCAATAAACCTCCCATGTGAGCCCTGTTGTATGGCGTGACTCCTTCCCAACCGTTTTAAAATTACAACACATGGAACACTTATTTGGGGCCTTGGTTATCTGTTTGGCCATATAGAGACATCATAAAGAAACAATAAACTTGGTGGGATTATTTGACCATTTCATGGAAGAAGCTGTCTGACTAGAATCAGCAGGAAGTTCCTGTTCTTTTTTCTTCCAGACCCTTCAGGCCTCGATCCTCAGCTGTGCCTCCCTTTGATGTCAAGACGTTTGAGTGGTCTGGCTCTATGTCTACACTGCCCGTCTCCAGTATATCTCCAGTCACACCGCACAGCAGGCCCAGCACAGGGTGCCTAGCAGGACTACTTCCAAGGCTCTTCGCAGACCTGGTGCCCGTCAGTGCTTCCATGGACTGTGGCTGGCTCTACCAGCCTTCTCCTCTTCCCCCAGCTTCTTTCTCTCCTTGACTTGGAGAACTTGAAGTCTCCAGTGGAGTCAGATGGGGAAGGTTACATGTGTGTGTGTGCTGCCTACTCAGATACAGTGTGGCTGTGTCACCTCGGCTCGGGCCCCTTGAGATGGCATGCTGCTTCCATTGGGAACTCTGACTGAGACAACAGTTCAAGCAGCTCCCAGAAGCAGCAGCAGCAGCTGAGATGCCGAGGGATTCCCAGGACAAGGGTCACCTTGTTTTGGACTAAGTTGACAGCAGCTAGGTGTGTGATTAAAAAATATATATATAAATAAAAGTTATGTTTTTTTTTCCCCCCAGTACTGGGTGTTAAGCCCAGGGCTGTGCATATTCGAGGTAAGTGCTTTATTAAGTGTATCCCTAGCCTTTTTTCTTCTGATGTTAACGTCTAAGTTACCCAGAGTGGACTCAAACTTACAATTTTGTTGCCCCAGTGCCCGCATAGCTGAGGTTAGAGGCCTGAACCACCGTGGCCGAGTAATTTGATAGCAGGATTTTTTTGTCTTATGACTTGGCCAAGCAACTGAAGGCTAATGTCAGCCACCAAGGATCCCATAAAAGGGGATAACTACCTGGATCTAGACCTTCCAACTGGAGTGGATCAAAGTCAAGGGGAATTATTTCATCTAAAGGTAATAGCAGTGAGGTGCTATGTAAGCCTGCTTTGACCAATGTGATGACCAAGTTATCTGTGACTATTTAAGTTTAAATGAGATCAGATTAATATTTGGTACCTTAGTCGTATTAGCAGCTTCCCAGTGGTCATTTAAAATTGGCTCATAGGACCTGGCAAGATGGCTCAGTGGGAAAAGGAGCTTGCTACCCATCTTGATGACCTGGGTTCGGTCCCTGGAACCTACAAGGTGGAAGGAGAGAATCAGCTCTCCCTAAAGTTGTGCTCTGAGTTCCACGTGCATGCTGTGGCACATATGTTGGTAATGCACATGCACATGCATGCATGCGTGCGCATGCACACACACACACACACACAATAAATAAGTAAATGTAAAAAAAAAAAGGAGTGATTTTTGTTTAGCTGGGGCTGAGGAGTTGACTCTGTGGGTTGGAGTACTTGCTACACAGGCATAAACACCCAAGTTTGGATCTTAAGCACCCACATAAAAAGCCAGGGCTTGGCAGCACACATCTATAACTCCACCTTTGGGGATGGGGTGGGGCAGGAGGCAGCTACATCCTCGGGGCTTGCTGGTCAGCTGGTCTAGCTGAAAAACTCCAAGCTTTAGGATCAATGAGAGATCCAGACTCAAGGGAATAAGATGGCGTGTGAAAGAAGGATGTCTGATGTCCCTCTCTGGCTTCTACACATATGTGCATGGTGTTTGTACTACCCACAACATGGTTCCCCCCATGTTCTCCCCCCATACACACATACACCAGTTCTACTGCTGCAGAGAGTTCTATTGGACAACACTGATTTTAGTCCAATGGTTGGAAAAGAAGCAAAGGCAGAAAGTATTCTAAGAGTCAATGTTGTGTAGCTATTTTCTCTAGACCAAAGCATTCCCTCCTGGAGGGAGAAGGGCACCTCATAAGACTCAGAAAGCTAAGGCAACTTTATGAGGCTTTTGTGCTCAGAGAGTTATAAGCAGAAAACAGTTGCTGGAGGCTGGGGATGGGCACGGAGCTCCAGGGACGCAGCTTTCGTGAGTTGTTACCTGTGCTGAGGTAGCTCTTCGGTGAGGCAGCTGCCTTTGAATCCCATGTACTCACTGGTCTACCAAGTCCGACTTGGGTAGGATCATTTTCCTTAGTCTACCATCAGTATCTTTTCCAGGGTGAAAGACAATTGTTCACGTCTCCCCAGCCAAAGCCATACATCAGTAGGGGACCAAAGAGTTCACGAGAGTTGTCTAGTGGGAGTGAGCCTAGCTTGGGCGACCCAAGGGCAGGGCGTACTGGGGAGGGAGGCAGGGAGGCAGCAGGGTGAGTAGGCTCTATAATAAATGCCTTCTTTTTCTCTCCGTACCTTGGGTTTGTCTGGAGGAACCATCCTATCAGAGCCATGGGTGTTTCCCCAAGCAGTATGCATAACCTTCAGGGAAGACATGGCTCCTTGGTTGGGAAACCCATGCTCAGGCTGCCAGCAGGCAAACACCAGGCACCATTGCCTTCCAGATGTGATCTCTCATGTCTAGACCCAGGGCTAGATAATAGGTGCTTGGAGTGGATATCTAGGGCTTAAATGCTGAGGCAGAAATCCCAAATGTGATGCAGAACAGGAGGAAAAGGTGGGCCCAAAGCATGGATCTGGGACTCAGTTGCAGACACCTGAGTCCTTCTGTCACGTCTACTTCTGGATTAAAAGCTTAAGTGGCTTACAACTACTCATTCAGTTCTTCATGATTCAGTGACGGGAGTTGCTGGTTATTTGCCTGCAGTCAGGGTTCTTCAAAGTCTGAACAAACTGAATACATCTCTGAATTAGTGACTATGTCCCGTGCTCAGAAAAGAGAACAGAGGATGCAAAGGCGAGACCTAGCACTCGGGAAACCATCCCCATTTTGATTCTGCCCTTAAATTTTGTCATATGATTTATATAGTTGTAACATTTATATATTTATATCTCATTCTACCATCATCTTCTTTTTCTTCAAACTGCATTGCAGAAGAGGTAGGTCAAGCTTCAAGCATGGCCAGATCTAGATAGTTAGAACACATTGTCATCAGAAATCTGTGTTTCCTGTATCTCTGTATGCTAGCACCATCCTCAGGCTTTCTCCATACAATGTCAAGTGGACCCATAAGAAGCAGTGCACAACCAACGGATGCTTGGCATTTCCAATGGAAAGAAACTGCTGCCTGAGCCTCAGAGCTAACCTTCACTGCCTGCCCACTTCTGAGCCAGTGACAGGGCTATGTCAGGGAATGCATCCCTGTGATTGGCCATGCCTGCTCACATGTCCCACATCTGAGGCAGAAGATGGAGTCAGAGTCATCTGGTGGTTCTTAACTTGTGGGTTACAACCCCCCCCCCCTCACTGAGGTCATCTATCCAATATTGTGCATATTAGATACATTATAATTCATAGCAGTAGCAAAATTACAGTTATAATGTAGCAACAAAATAATTCTATGGTGGGGGTCACCACAACATGAGGAACTGTATTAAAGGGTCTCAGCATTAGGAAGGCTGAGAACCACTGCTCTAGATCTTTAAGCCTTTGAGTGAGGAGAGAATGGTTCTGCAGGGTAATTAACTCAAGGAAGAGAAATGGACATTAGCATGGTAGAAACCATAGCTGTCCATTCCATGCTCCCACATGAAAGAGTTTGTGGGAGCTGGGGAGAGAGCTCAGTTGCTAAAATTCTCGCTTGTCCTGCGAGGACAAAGACCTGAATTTGATTTCCAGACCCACATTAAAGAACATTTAAAAAGCCAGCGGTGGTAGCAAGCGCTAGTAACTCCAGTATTGGGGAAGTGGATCCCTTGGCCAACCCTAGCCCAATCAGCAAGTTGCAGGACAGTGAGACAGTGTTTCAAGTGGACATTGTCTGAGGAATGGCATGCAGTTGATCACTGGCATAACCACCCCTCAAAGCCCCCCTGCCTCATGAGTTTTGAAAGGACACAGGCATCAGGGTCCTGAAGACTAGTTTAAGGAAGAAAACGTCATTCAAGAGTGATGCGTTGGGGAGCAGAGGAAATGGCTCAGGGTAAAGTGCTTGCCACATAAGCATGAGAAACTGACTTTAATTCCCAGAGGCTGTACAGAAAAGCCACGCACCGCAATATCCGCCTGTAACCTCGGTGCCGGGGAAGTTGAGAAGACAAGATCCCTGGGACTTCCTGGCTACTCAGTCTATTTCAGTCAGTAAGCTTCAGGTTTGGTCAGACAGCCATCTCAAATTAGGAAGAGAGTGACTAAGGAAAACCGACATCAGCCTCTGGCTTCTGCATGCATACACATATGTACACACACACAAACAGATAAAAAAGAAGGTGCACTCATATGCAGGCAGGGGCTGACTCATATTACTCATAAAAGGGGGGGGTCCAAGAAAAGACTATTAAAATCTTTGAGGGGCTGCTTACAGACTTTAGATAATATAGTCAGGGACACGAGGGTCTGAAAGCTACAAACTGAGAAAGGGCAGCTGTTAGGACACACTGTCCTGTAACTGTGAAATGCAAGTTTGCTCATTGAATGTTGAAATTCTGAGGCTGAAACATCAGTGACAAGAACTACTGTTAAAGTAATGCCTGGGTATCTTATTTCTCCACCATGTAAGAGCTAAATGGAATGAGAGCCATTAGGGGGCAGGTCCTGATATATAGGAATCCCCATGCAGTTCAGGATGGCACTGTCAGTAGCCATTAGATCTGAACGGAGTCACAAGTATGGGAATCCAGGCTCTCCTCACCTCCATCTTCCTCATCTCTAAGCGGAAATGAGACAGTGTACCCTACAGAAGCACCAGGAAGAGGAAGTGGGATCCTGTGACCATTCAACAAGCATTTGATGAGTGCTTACTACGTACCAGCCTGGGCTAGGTGCTGGGTGGGGATATACGGATAATAAGAAAAAGTTTTGCTTTAATGGAGCCTGGAGTCCAACAGGAGAGAGGCTCTGAAAACCCACAGACCCAGACGATGCTCATGAGATGGGTGGCTTTGAAAGTTGTGATGCTCCAAACTGACATCATGTGGTGCACCTGATTCTGTTCCTACTTGGCTGACATAAAGCTATGTACAGATGCAGTGGTTTAAGACAACATGAAAATGTTATTTTACCATTCTGGAGCCTGAGATGGATCTTACAGGCCGAAACCAACATTGCATTCCTTCCTTCTAGACTCTAGGGCGTACCTCACTTGCTTTTTAAATCTTCTAGAGGAATGGTTCTCAGCCTTCCTAATGCTGCAACCCGTTAATAGGTTCTTCACGTTGTGGTGACCCCCAACCATAAAGTTATTTTCATTGACACTTCATAACTGTAATTTTGCTACTGTTATGAATTGTTACGTACGTAAACATCTAATATGTGACCCAAGGGGTCGTGACCCACAGGCTGAGAAACACTATTCTAGATGGTGCCTGTATCCCTTAACGTCTGGACCCTTATTTGGACAAGTGTTGCCTCTGTCACGGTCTTTCTATCACTGTGACCTTCCTGTCTCCTAATAAAGTCCTCTTTGATTCCACCAGTTATAAGAGTGAGCTAATCCCCCCCCCCCTTAGCCTCTTTAACTCAACCATAGACTAAAGCTCCCCTGTGCCACGTCTGGTGAGACCCAACAACGCAAATGTAAAATGCAAAGGTGGACATCTCTGTGTGGCTATTATTCATTCTACCGAGGCATTCCTGGGGACATCCCCAGGGACCAGTCAGCTGACCCAGGCTACACCAGCTTGTGAGCAATCTCTGTTAAATCTGGCATGGAGGGGAGAGCTGAGTGGATATCTAATGGCCCATTGTAGATGCCTCTCAGAGTAGACTGTCACATGGCTGGTCCCCATACTATCATAGAATGAACGCCAAGCAGCTCTCAGAGCCTGAGCAAGCATATTACATACCTACGCCCCCAAATCCATCTACGTGAATGGCGATAAATGGAACTGTCTGGGAGAGTTGGAATGAGAATTAATGAAGACTTGAATGATGAAGTCAGCTAAGACAATGCCTGGTTTTCAATAAATGTCCGTTCTGGAATGACTCCTACATTTGGCCCTTGTCTTCTCTGTTTTGCTGAGGCCACTGCTTCCCCAACTGTGTCTCCAAAACTGTCACTTGCTTGCCAGTCTTGTTACATGTCGCATTGACAGCTCTGAAGGCCAGTCAATGAGTCTGCCTGCCGGTCTCCTCAGCTCTCTAAACCTCAGTTTCCACCTTTGTACAACCGGGATTATAACCTACATGCAAGCAGGCTAAATTAAGACGTATGGGAAGGGCTTAGAGTCGTGTCTGGCACAAAATGAGGGCCTGATAAACAGTAGCGTTCTTCTCCCCAAAGGCCTGGCCTCCTTTCAGCCTCATTTCCCACATTCCTCGTCCAGCAGCACGGGACAAGCCACTTGTCTGCGGGCAAACGCTGAACCTGTGGGCACTGCTCCTTAGCAATTCGCTGTCTCCAGTTTCCTCCATGCGCCCTATGCAATTCATTCTCATGCTCCACTTCTACCTCGCTTCCCAGAAGTCTATCCAACCTTGACCAACCTTCTCAGGAGCAATTGTTTATGCAGGCCCTTGCCTCAATTCTGGGCATGAGCGAGGTCCTTGAAGCAGGGTGTCTCCTAAGGAGTACGGAAAAAGTACTTCCCTTCCTCGCAGGCCTCAGTTTTCTCTTTTGGAGGGAGTCCATTGGCGTGGAAGGTTAAAGCCGCAGCCCTGGCTGAGATTTTTAAAACCGATAGACTTTAATTAAGGAGCAGGGGACCTTCTAGGTCGCCTACTCCACATCTTCTGCAGAAGAGGAAACTGAGTGCTGCTGTGTTTTGATTTTTCCTTTCACAAAGAGACGTGTTGTTCTCTGCCCCAGGAACAAGTTTTCCCAGGAAGGAGGCAGCCTTGTTTTCTTTATCCTATCAAGGAGGGGGAAACTCTGGGACTTCTCTGGGGGGTCCTGTGCGCCCGGAAACACGTGTGTGCACACCTACGTGTACACACGTGAGCGCACCTACAGCAGCAGGGGGCACTCGGGCCGGCAGGGGGCAGCACAGGCCCGGCGCAGCCCCGGGGGAGGAGGGCGTGCTGCAGTGCCGGCGGCGGCGGCGGCGGCGGCGGCGGCGGCGGCGGCTGGAGGTGCAGCCCTCCCAGGTGGGAGGCGGGGGCTGCGGGCGCAGGAAAAGGCGCCCCGGGAGCGGGCGCTCGGCTGGGGCCTCCTCGGGCCGGGCGCGGCGCGAGTGGGAGCGAGCGTGCCGGGAGCACGCAGGCGCTCTGCTCCAGCTGGCCCTCGGCCGGCGCGCGGCGCGGGAGCAGCCCGCAGCCGGGTCCCCTCGCAGGGCTCCTCGCAGGGGACAGCAGCTACGCAGTAGCCGGCACCGACCGACCGCCCCTTCAAGCGCGCAGCGGCGACAGCAGCGGGACGTTCCCCCGAGCCGCTCGCGCGCGCTCTCTCCCGCGCAGCTCCTCGCGGCGGGCGCTGGCTGGGCCGACGCGCCCCGCGGGCGGCCGGAGCGCGGCCTCGGCCTCGGCTGGGGCGGGAGCGAGCCCCGGGCCGCAGCCCGCTGGAGGCGGCGCAGCGCGGCGGGTACTGACGGCGGCGCCGGGCGCTCCCGGGCGGCGGCGCGGCGGCAGCGCAGGGGGCGGAGGCAGGGGGCGCCCCCGGCCAGGATGCTGCGGTTCCTGCGCCGGACCTTTGGCCGCCGCTCCATGCAGCGCTACGCGCGGGGCGCGGCGGGGCGCGGGGCCGCCGGGCTGGGGGACGAGCGCGACGGGGGCCCGCGAGGGGGCCCGGCCGCCGCCGTCAGCTCCTCGGTGCTGCCCGCCGCGCCCGGGGGCAGCGTGTTCCCGGCCGGCGGCGGGCCCCTGCTCACGGGCGGCGCGGCTGTGCACATCTCCGCCTCTGGAGCGGCCAAGGCCACCCTCTACTGCCGTGTCTTCCTGCTCGACGGAACCGAAGTGAGCGTGGACCTGCCGGTGAGTGACGCGGCGGGGCACTGGTAGCCTGCGCCCCTTGGGGCAGAGCCCCCCTCTCTCAGTGTTTCCCTCTGGCAAGCTTTCCGGGCCGCTCTTGGGGGACCCCTCCCCCATCTTCTGCCTGTACTCCGGAGTCTGAACCCTCCTGGACCACCAAGCCCGCGTATGTTGTGGGGCTCAGTCTTTGGCACCTTGCACCGAAGGGTTGCGTCTTCTTTGGCGCCCACCTAGGTTTTTGGGCCTCCCCCCTACCCCATTGCACACTGTCCCCACGTCCCGCGTCCCTTCCCCTTGGCGCAGGTGGCTGGCATTCCCTGCCAGTATTGGCCTTCCCATGCTGGCTGGGTTAAGTAGAATTTTTTAATGGATGCAGGGCTGCTCGGGGTGTATCTCGCTTTTGGTGTCAGGCCTTGATGAGACACTGGAGAAGAAATCTTTGCCGGCTGCCCAGCAGGTGCCCCAAGTTTGGAAAGACGGTTAGGGATCAGTTTTACCTCTCTGTCCTCTGCCGATCCCTTACGGATGGCCTCCACTCCTATCCCAAAGAGCCCCCTGCCTCACAACCTCGCAGGGGGCGGAGCGACTTGGGAGACAACTCTCAGGCCAGGTCAACTTTGAACGGGCAGAGGCCTCGGTGTGCTGGGAGTTGGCCCCAGTCCCCTCTGGATTGGCCTCCCGACTCCCTCCCACACCCGGCAGTGTGCGTGGGACGTGCAGGACATCCCGGGGTGGCAGCGCCGGGGCGTGTGTCCGGGCCACACACCCACAGGTGGTTGCACTGGGGCCCAGTTCCAGTGGCAAGCTAGGCCAGTGCCAGTATCTCCGGCAGGGAGTCCAGCCACCAAAAGAGTCTTTCTGGCCAGAGGGGCCAGTCAGAGCCAATCAAACCCATGCAATAACGGTGCACTCGGCGCTGCGGCAGACAGTACCTTCGGGAATCTTTGGCATGACTGAAGACACCGCAGTAATTGAGCCTTAGATGAGTTACAGATTGTCCGGAGCATTTAGGCCTTCCTGGGTGGCAGGGATCTTTTAAATTTAAAGAGAGAACTCTTTAACCTGTAAGGGTTTCAGATGGGAAAAATCAGCCTACCTGGTCTGGGCTCTAATGCTTCTTCGTGTGGGTTTAATTTGGAGACAGTTTCAATTTATGGTAGTTTAATTTTGTGGTTCTTGTGCTCCGTAGGAGAGCATTTTGTCATAAAAATATTCTTGCGGGGCCTTTTCATAGAAAAGGGGCCAACGTTCCCCAGCCCAGAGCTGTTGTCTTTTCCAAAGCGTTCTTGTCACTGCTCCCCAAGAATGAGGCTCTCCAGCTCTGATGCAGCTGGGGAGAGGCAGCCTGAGATCGGGGAGCAGAGGCGAGGTGAGTGGGCAGCTTGGGTTGGGAGAGGATGTGGCGCAGTTTGCATCTGGCAAAGGAATGCTATCTTTGGGAACTTTGCGGCACTCCTTGCCCGGTGATTTCCTTGCCTGGTCCCCAGGGATAATTGGCTTATAAAATGTATTGCTACTGTCAGGGTTGTGCGACAGGCTTAAGTGGTGTTTCTGAGATGAAAAATTGCAAACGGAGTCAAGTGCCTGTGTGCTAAATAGACCCAAACAGGTACACAAATGAACAGGTTGGGATGCTGGCTTACCGCAGCTGGTGGGGCCATGGGGGATGGGCACGCAGGCGTCTGAAAAGGATTCTTCCCTTTTTATAAAAGGGCACAGAAGAATTCCTCCATCCCGGGTTTCCTTTTGATGGCAGATATTTTTGATGCGTTTTTAAAAGATGTGTGATTTAGTGAACCCCGGGTTTTATTTATCCATACAGATGTAAAAACCATGCACCAGGTCCATAGGCAGATAAAAAGCGAATGCTGGCTTTGTTGTGTGAGCTTTCAGGGAGGAAAGATGAAGAAAAATTACCAGTAAACATGGCTCATTGATTTAAAGATTTATTAGATATTAGAATTGCATCACTCAGTCTCCTCCACCAATCTTCCCAGAGCTGAGTGTAAGTTCTTGTAATTAATTCTCCCAGTTAGGAGGTTTAGCGCCAGGCAGCCGGCTCCCATGTGGATCTGTAGTGTTTGTGCTGTTCCTTAGACCCACTTTCCTGGATTCCCTCTCTATGCCTCCTTCTAGGCATCTGACCCCACTTGGGCTTGCTCTGCTGTTTCTGGATTTTTACTGCTTCCTGGGCTCTGGCCTTGCCTGGCTGCTTGTCACACAGACAGGATTTACCTTTGACCTGATACCCCTAAGCTTCCTTCTGTATTGGATCACTTTTATAGAGATCCGGCTGGGGACCTGGCCAGTCTGACTATGACTCCTTTGTAATTAAAACCCTCGGGTGGCTTTAGCTTCAAGAATTCCTTTGCTCACCATACAAAAGTGGTGATGTGCTGTCATAATCCTCTTTATTAGTCTCTCTCAGGACAGACACGTGTGTTCCTAAATGGCCTCAAACACAGTAACACCCTCAGTATGACCAGGCTGTGGCACCTCAGTGCAGTTACTCATCATTTATGGGGTGTCTCGAATGGGCTAAGCTACTTGTTGTGAACACAAAGGTCAGTGAAGTATGGCCTGGAGGCTCTTGGAAGACACATTTGCAAAGATGGCTTTGTGTTCTGGGTAATGCTCATAGGAGAAAGGCTCCCTAGTGGGATGCCTGAGAAGGTTGAAATGGGGGGTGTGGGGTGTGGGGTCAGAAGGACTTCCTGAAGTTTTTGACGCTTGGAACGATAGGATCTTAAATCCACTGTCACTTGGCAAAGCCATGGTCCAGTTGTCTTAGTTAATCAAGGAAGATGCCACGGTCATTTTCCTGGTGAGTCCCCTCCAACAGACATAGAGTTGGGTTGGTCTAGTTGGTTGAATCTGCTGGCATTTCTGGTTCTGAACCCTTCATGTAGATAGTACTTTCTGAGTTGTGGATAAAACATTAACAAGAAGGTCTTTAGAACCCCCACCTATAACATGCCGTCCAAAGCGGGCTCGGTATACGAGTCTAGCCTCGGGGTGATACTCAGAGGGCCACCCTGAGCCATTTCTTTTCAGAAACCTGGCTCTACCATGGAGGGCACCTCCCTCCTGTTCCTCCAGCCTTGCAGCAGCAAGTCAGGTGTGGTCTGGTCTGAGGGAGCCAGGCACTTTCCTTCTATGAATGTGGCTGCAGATGCCACTCATTGGTGTGCTTGGCAGCGGCACCCACTGTTGACTAAACCCCTGGCATGGCTTGTGCCCGGGCCGCTTCTCAGCCCCGCCTCTGTTGCCTCTCTCTCTCTCTCTCTCTCTCTCTCTCTCTCTCTCTCTCTGTGTGTGTGTGTGTGTGTGTGTGTGTGTTGCACGCGCACCTCTGTTCGATCTTTCAGCAGCCCCGTGTGCAAAGCTGTTGGGACGGTGGCTTGCCAGTTAGCACTCCCGCCATGCCTTGCAGGGGAAGGCTGGTTGGCCAGTGTAGCGTTTGGCACAGTTGGTCTCAGCGTATCTGGAATTTGGCATTGACTCATTAGGGTACTGTGTAAACATGGAGAATTTCAGTGTTAACCTTACGGCTTCACCATGCCACCTTGGGCAGCTTCAGCTCTTGGTTTCCCTGTTCGTTAAAACGGGAAGGTGAAATGATTAAAAACAAATTACAGTGCCTCAGTAAGCAGCGAGACCCTGGAGGGTTGCTGGAAAGTTATAGTTTCATAAACTTCTCATCTTTTTCTTTGGGATGTGGAGAAGTCTTTTGAAAAATTGTAATATGGACTTTAGAAAAACACATGTGGGCTGTACCAGGCAGGCTTCCCATTGTTTAGTGGAATAGGAAGCTGGATGCTGTATGAGGGATGCTTTTTTTTTTTTTTTTTAACCACTCTGGAAGAGAAAAGAAGCCTCTGCATAGCCTCTTAGGGGGCCTGGTAGAATACACGTGGTACGGCATTAACGATCATATGCCTTATTTGGGAATTGAAAGTACATACCCATCCAAAGTGTGACGGGCGACTGAATTCAGAGGGCATAAAATGACCTCCCTTCAGTCGCTCCCTGAAGAGCTGGAATGGGCTGCTCTCAGAAGGCACAGAGCAAGCTAGGTTGTAGGATGCAGGCATTAGCACCGCCTTCTCACCCATGCAGTTAGAAGTAAGGCATGTTTTCTCAATCCCTGTAAAATTCTAGCAAAATGACTCTCTTAACTTCAACACATGTGAAGTTCATCAGGTCCCAGTGATTCTCCTGCCTCAGCCTTCCTTGGTGCTGCTGGGACTACAGCCATGTCTTAACTGTTCTCAGTTCATCTGAAGGGAGTGGTGCCTGCCTGCCTGCCTTCCTCCTTCCTTCCCTCCCTTCTTCCCTCCCTCCCTCCCTCCCTTCCTTTTTCCTTCCTCAAATAAAATTTGCAGAGCCCTTGGAGCCGGAGACGCTTGAGCAAAGGACCCTGGTTTGATTCCCAGCATCTACCTGGCAGCTCACAACTCTGTAACTCTGGTTCCAGGGGACCCACAGCACTCACTTGGGACACAAATGATGCAGAGACATACATGCAGGCAAAACACCTGTACTAATAAAATTAAAAATTAAACCCACAGAGTTCACCATTAGCATTTCGTGATTCAGTATTTTAGGGAACAGAGCTCCTGGCTGTTCATGGTCCTCCACTGAAGATGAGGCTGATAAGTGCTGTCCTTCACACCTTCCAGTAGACTCTGACTCTGGTGACAGACAAAGGCAACCGCACTATGCATTAAACCCACTGTGGGCGTGCGTGCGTGCGTGCGTGCGTGCGTGCGTGCGTGTGTGCGTGCATGTGTTGGAGGTGGGGCAGTCTTTGGCCTGGGTGTTGGCCTGTGCTGCAGAGAGTCACCTTTTGCTAGAGTGGAGTGGAGGCTTGGCTGGAGGATGCACTAGATGCCAGCTATGCTGCGGCAGTACTCCAGGTGAAGGGTGAGGAGGGCATGGCTGGGAGAGGGGGCAGAGGGCCCAGGGGCAGGTCACAGGTGGAATCAGGTGAGTATGTGAGGAAAGGGCCAGCTGCCAATGTGGAGCATACGTGGAGGACAGGTCTCCCCTCAGCCCCCATTGTTGGAAGGATGAGGTAGCGCAAAGGAACCCCCAGGTCTGACTGCCTCACGTGCCTTGCCTGGGCCAGGTCTTTTCCTGTAAATAGATGTTGGTGAATGGTGGCCCTGTGGCACTTGTCCCATCCTTTGCCACACCTTCAGTGGGACTCTTGGGTGTCTGTCCACATGGGTCATGAGTTTGTGTTGTTTCTGTAAAGGATGCCTCTGTTATAAAAGGTGAGCTGAGTTGGGGGTGAGAGAAGTGAGTGGTTGGCATCTTTCCCTGGTAGGAGGTGGTAGAGACTAGATCCTAGAAGCTGGTGCCACACTGGTCAATGTGAAGAAGTGTGTGTGTGTGTGGGGGGGTGACTGGTGAGTTGGGGCTCCCCTGGTCTCTTCCAGGGCCAGTAACATGACTCTCCAGAGGTACAAAGCTCTGAACAAACATTAACTTGCTAAGCACTTCCATGTGCGTGCACTCACTGAATTCTGTCCCTGGTTTTGAAATAGCAGAAGGCCATGGGGGTGAGCTTTCCCCTTTACATTCTTGTGTGGAAACTTAGAAAATTTCTAGCCTGGTAACCACAGAGATCCTCCTCCTCCACCAATGTGTTCTTCCCACCACTGGACCTCTTTGGCTGGCTACAGATGGCTCCGTCTGCTATGCTGCTCTACCCAGAGACAACCCCTCTTCAGAAGGGGTCCACACTCTGTCCATCACTTTCCTGGACAGCTTTCTGCTGCCAGGGCCACCTGCTGATTCATCAGGGCATCTCCTCTGGCTGGTGTGTAGGCCCCACCCCCTCTTTTGTCTCAGACTTCGAACAGGTTGCCAGCAGAAGGATTAGAAAATATGGAGAAGCCAAAGATGGTAAAACAGATTCTCAGATTTCATGAGAGGTTGGAACCACTGGGAACATTGTCCCGGGGCTCCATCTTTACTTTTTAATCTTTATATTCATATGGAAATGTGTCGTTTGGATGGTGAACTTAAATGGGCCAGTTGGAAAGGGTCCATTGACCCTGATCTTACAGTGAGGCTGTGCGCTCTTGTAAGTGCTCTTGTCAGTCCAGGAATGTACTGCAGAGTGGTCGGTGCTTGGAGCTCACTCCCTGGGTGAGCAGCAAGCTTGGAGCCCTCCTGTCTCCCACTCCTCCTCCTGTTGGCTGCTTAAAGGTTTTAGTGATACAGTCTCCAGTTCCTTGCCTCTGGGATCAGCTGCGAGAGGGTGACAACGGTTACTTTTAATTGTTAACTGAGACAATGTTGAACAACCCCAGAGGAGCTCTCAGTGAGAGATTGACTGGATTGGCTTGACCTGCGGGTCTGATGGGGGGGATGGAATGGGGGGGAAGGATTGCCTTGCTTATGTTAATTTGATGCAGGAAGACCAGCCTCAATGTGGACAGCGCTGTTCCCTGGATTTGGGTCCTGAACTGTGTGAGAGGAAGCAGCGGAAGCAGTAAGCAGGCTCTGGACTGTGCATGGGACTAGTTGCTTCAAGTTCCTGTAACCTGGAATTGTGAATGAAATCAACCCTTTCTCTCCTAAGTTGTTTTTTGTTCCTTAACTTGCCAGCTAAGCCCCCAGGCTCTCCTGTAAAACTCAGGGATAAGGACAGGCAGCCTTTGTGAGCATTCTGAAGGATAATCCCAGGACCCCTGAGCATGGAGCCAGGGAACAGAAGTGCCTCTATGCCACTATGCTAGGGAGGGTGCTGTCTTCGCCTGTCAGCAACGTCCGGAAAAGCTCCAGCTTTTAGAGCTGCTCTGTTGGATGTGTCCCCTGCACCCCAGTGTCTCGAATCTTGTATCTTCTGCAGCCTCAGTGGTTCCTCTCCAGCTAACTGTATCATCTCACCTGGCTGCTTGATTTTAATGTGCATTTATGAAAATTGTTTTCCTATGTGTTTTTGCTTGCATAAGGCACATTTTCTAGAGTCAACAAAGGCCTATGGAGCTCTTCCAGAGTGTTGGAGGAGGGGGTGTTTCTTGGGTTCCTAGTCCGAGGTAGACATGTAACCCCACAGGAAGCAGTCCAAGGGAGGAGCCACTGAACTGGGTGGTAGAGGTGGAAAAGCTTTGATGCCCACAGTGACTGGGGCTGTCCCAGAGGATGCATAGGGGTACAGCTGCTGTCCTTTGCTGGAAGGTATCTGGGCAGCAGGTGCAAATGCATGGAGAATGGGAGGGAGAGGGGGAACTCACTCCTTGGGGGGCAGGTATGGAGGGCTGTGAACTCTCACTGTGTCCCTGGGTCTTAAAGGAGTGGGTGAGGGACCTTTGAAGTACATGAGAGCCTGGATCTGTGCTCAGGGCTTCCGGGATTACCCTTCTGGAAGCTTACAAAGACTGACTGCTTTTCCCAGAGTTTTACAGGAGAGCCAGGCTTGGCTGGCAAGTTAAGAAACCTGCCTGAAGCCACATAGCTAGCAGGGTCCAGGTTCAGGCACAGACTGGAGGAAATGTTGGTCTGAGAACTCTGGCAGCTCACCTGGATATGGAATGAGTGGATGGCTCTGAGCCTGCCCCAGGGGTCCACAGGTGCCTGGGGACCCCAGAGTCTCATGAAGATTTCTGCCTTTGAAGGCCGCTTAGCACCTCCAGAACTTGGGTTCACATCTGCAGTGCATTGATTGAGTGCAGTTTCTTAAAGATGCATGCTGACCTGAGTGCCATTCTTCAACATCTGGGCTAAAAAGCAGTCTTCAGGAAGAAGAGCCCAGTGGGACAACATTCAAACTGTCATCCAGAAAGCCGTCTCCGTTTCCCCATCCTGCTGCTGCATAGCAACTGTTGGGGTGCCCTTTGCTCTCTTTAGTCTTTGTGCTTTTGTACACACGTTGATAAGCACGGCGGCCTTTGTTTTGATTTGTTTTGTAGCCTGGGAGTTGAACCCATGGCCCTGTTCGTGGCTAGGCAAGTATTCTCCATTGCCAAACCTGCCCCTTTCTTAGCAAAATATTTTCCAGCTGTTCAGGTTTCCTGAGCTTCTCACCCTCTTGGTACTGCTCTGGCTGACTTAAATCCACCCTGCCTCTCTGTGTGTGGCAAGTGAGTAATACCTGCCTCTGCCTTCTCCGTCTCCGGGGGTTGGCGGGTGATGTGTAGAGCATCTGCTCTCCTGCCTGTTAAACACCCTGCCTCCCAGGCTCACGGAATTTGTGTCATCTCTTTAAGGCCTTGTCTGGCAAGGCCTTCCCTTCCCCTTCCCGGGGGTCTCCAGAGAGCAGATGTCCGCAGGCCCTGTGCCTGGTAAATGTGGTCCATTCAGATTCTGTCAAGGTTTCCGGGCTCCTTTTCCGTTGTTTGCCCAGCTGGCGTGCACAGGCGTGGTTCTTGTTTCCTCACTGTTCTGGGTAGTGCATGTCCCTGGCTCTGCTTTGCCACTCTCTCTCTCTCTTGCTCTGGAGTTTGGGTTCAGTGTGCTGCTTCTGAGCAGTTTTTTTTTTTCCTGGATCTCTCCCCCAGTCCTAGCTGGCGATGTGCAGCTTTTTTTCTGATAGTTAAGATCTGGAAGAGTCCTCGGGACCCCCCAGTGATTCCTTGGCACCCAAAGTTGAGCTTGGTCCTAGTGTGGGGTCACCCACCTTGCTTTCCTCTCTGAGCTTAGCGTCCACAAGTGCCTGCAGAGGTGACATCCCTCGGCGCTGTGATGCTCTTCCAGGCCCACAGCCTCATCCGACTGTTGTCATCCGTGTCATGGCCTTAGCTTTTGACAGGCCTGGAAGTACCTATTCACTGTCTGCTCCCTTGTTCGGCTGCACCCACCCTGACTGGAACTTTTCAGAACTCATAAAGCAACAGAGAGCCAACCGTTTGAACAATTTTTAAATGTATAGCCAGTATATCATCCATCTCTAGAGCTTTTTAAAAATCTTCTTAAATGGAAACTCCAGCCCCATTTGAACACTAACTCTCCATGTCCTTCCCCCCTCCCTCCCCCTCATCCTTCTTATAGGTGCTGTTGAGATGCTGGAAAACAACTTGGCCTCGTATTTAATAGGCCAAGCTTACCCTTCCTAGCTTCCAGGCCCAACTCCTTTCTACTTTTTGTCCTTTCGAAGTTGACTGTTCTCATGTCCTTAAGTAGACTCCTGCAACATTTGCCTTGCTTGTATCATTTAGCAATGACCTTCCCAGCTGTAGCCTGTACACAGCATACTGTTTATCCTTTTACCCAAATCAGAGAATTGTATGAATTTGGGACCTCTCAGTCCTCCCATTCAATAGTGCCCTCTTTGGAGCTGTGGATGCCCTCAGCCCTTAACTCCTGTTCTTACTTGATTTTAATTAACTAATTATTTTGCGTGTGCTTGGGGATGAGAGGGTAGGCACATGCCATGGTGCATGTCTGGTAGGCCGAAGATGCCCTGCAGGAATTGGTTCTCTGCTTCTACCTTGTGGCTCCTGGGGATCAAAATCAGATCATCAGGCTTGGCATCAGGCACCTCCACCTGCTGTGCCCTTCCCTCCTGATTGGTGGATTTCAGGCATCTGTCTCCCTGGGGTCCTGCTCTTTTTTCATTCTCTTCTAACACTGTCTCAGTCTGGTGGTGGCGGGAGGGGAGGTGACGAGCCGGTTCCCTTACACTTTTGTCAGGGTTGCCCAGGATCGGCAAGTCTTCTCGAGCACATTCAAGAATGAAATATAACTCCAAAAGGCTTTTCCTTTTGGTTTTTTGAGACAGGGTCTCACTTTAGCCCAGGCTGACCTAGAGCTCACTGTGTAGCCCATTCTGGTCTCAAACTCACATCAGTCCTCTTATAACCTTATCCTCCCCAATGCTAGGATTGTAGGTGTGAGGCACCATGCCTGGCCAGACATTCTGTAACAGGAAGAATCTGAATAAAAACAGTGCAGTGAAGATCCTTCTACTACCACCCAGCTTAAGCACAGACTGGTCCCCAGTGCACATGGCTCTGAAACGCTTTGCAGACCGACTACATTCCTTCTCTCCCTCCCGAAGCTCGCCTTTCATCCTTCTTTTTGTTTAAGGACTTTCCCTAAAGCAGGACATTGTTAGTTGCTTGTGCTATGAGCTGAGGTGGTTTTTCATTTAGCCTGTGCGCATGAGACCCATCCATGATGATGAGGTACCTGGGGTGCTAACTGCTCTACACTTACTCTGCTGCATAACTATAATGGAATCCGTTGATCCTTTGGGGATATTTGGAATGTTTTCAGTTTAGAGCTATATGGAAAAAGCAAAACAACACTCACTTTGTCGAGTTACCTTGGTCCCCAGGTAAGCATGTGCAAGTGTTTCCTCCAGGAGGCATGGCTAGCAGGGAGGGTGGGCTGGGTCTCTTACTACTATGCCAGGTTGTTTCCCAGCATCCCAAGAGCACCTAAAGGCATCTGTGATCCTCCTCTACTGTCCGGCATTCTGCAGCTTTTTGTTTTAGGTCTGCAGTCTAGGGGGAGTGACATCAATGTTGGGATCTTCCTTTTGTGGAGCTGGGGACTGACCCAGGTCCTCATGAATGCTGGGCAGGTATCCTGCTACTGGGCCAGCCCACCCCCACCCCACCCCCACCCCGCCTTCACTTTCCCCCAGTGATGGGTAGGATTAAGCTTCCAGTGTTAGTCACGTGGATTCCTGCTGGAAGGCGCCGAGATTTCTGCCCGCCTTTGGTGTCATTGTGCTTCCCCATTGTGCTGTGACCTTTCCCCTTCACGCCACCTCCTCAGGGAGATGGTCTGCTAATCCGGTCCCTTGGAGAACACACCGCGGACAAGCTTCCTTGCTGGCTTCTCCTCACGGAGGAGGAGGAGGAGTTACTGTTTGACTCCTCTGTCACTCAGAATGAGCTGCTTTAGCAGATGCTGGGGCTTCCGGTGAGCAGTGGTGACACGCGAGTCTTGGCTTCCTTGTGCATTGTTTGTGTACGTGTGTGTGTGTGTGTGTGTGTGTGTGTGTGTGTGTGGTGTGTGTGTGTGGTGTGTGTGTGTGGTGTGTGTGTGTGTGTGTGTGGGGTGTGTGTGTGGGGTGTGTGTGTGTGTGTGTGTGTGTGTGGTGTGTGTGTGTGTGTGTGTGTGTGTGTACATGAGTGCACCTGTATGTGGAGGAGGCCAGAGGACAATTGAAGGTGCTATTTCTCAGGTGCCATCCATCCTGTTCTTTTTTTAAAAAAAAATTCTCTCTCTCTTCCCCTTTCTACCTCCCCCCTTCCCTTTCCCGTGTGTGTGTGTGTGTGTGTGTGTGTGTGTGTGTGAGAGAGAGAGAGAGAGAGAGAGAGAGAGAGAGAGAGAGATGTGTGAGCACACGGGATGCAACAAGCGTGTGGAGTGTGGAGGTCAGAGGACAACTTTGTGGACTCAGTTCTCCCTCTTACCCTTACTTGGGTTCTGGGATCAAACCTTCAAGCGGGTCCCCGGCTTGCATAGTAAGTAAGCACCTTTACCCAATGAGCGGCTCTGAGGCCACAGTCTCCTATTGGCTGATAGTCTGTTAATCTGGCTGGACAAGGAGCCCCCAGGACCCATACTTAGCTTTTTATACGGGGGTCTGGAGATTGAATTTTAGATCCTCATGCTTTTAAGGTAAGCGCCATGCTGACTGACCGGTCACCCCAGAACTGTATGATGGGCTCTAAGTGTATATCATGACAATTCGGTATTTACCCAGGCGTACTGTTACTCATTTATACCTACAGCTCTAGCCCTCCCCAGCGACTCTACGATAAGTTTCACATATGCCAGTTCAAGCATATACTTCATTAGGTGTCCCTGGAAGAGAAGGCTATACTTTAAAAGGTATCCACAAGTCTGCAGAAGCATCTCAGTGTAACAATTGCATTTTAGTATCACGTATTTAGCTAATGTCAAGATTTTCCTCGGGTTTTTAGCAAAGTCTGTTTATTGCATTTTGTTGACAGTCTCCATGAGGCAGTTGTTTAGACCTTTCTCCTCTTTCAGTTTTCACATTTCAGCATGTATCTGTTGAAGAAGCTGAGACGTCTGTCCTATGTATGTCCCTTGTTTTCTGGATTTTGCTATATTTGGTCACCCTGGCAACGGGTTGCGTTTGAAGCACCTGAGCCAGGACATGTACGTCATTAGGATGAGTTCTGATGCTCAGAAAGGGTGAGTGGAGATCAGTAACTACATCTGATGTAGATGCTCAGGGGGAAGGCCTAGGGTGGGCCTGCAGGATGACAGAAGACTCCCGGATGAATAGAAAATACCACCGAGAAGCTTGGGGCCCTGAAGGCAAGCGGGGGATCAGCTTTCATGGTGGCTGGAACAGCATATGCAAAGGCACTGAGGCTGGAAAGAACATGTTCAAGCTTCTGCTCCTTGCTGTGCGTCTGCCAGTACGCTTAACCATCTCCCACTGATCTTGCCTCATGGAAGAGGTCCAAATTCCTCTCGGTAGATGTGAGGAAGGAATGTTTTCTTTTCTTCTGTCGACTTTCGGTTTCATCACCAGCTCCTTGACACAAGGCACTCCTTTATCCTGTTCTCTCCTGTCTGGGTACCCTTTACCCTCCCAGGAGGCCCTCTGCAAGCCCTGTCTATCTCTCCCAGCTGGATAGGCCAGCGTGTTTCCAGGAGCACAGAGCAAAGGAACACTCTCGACAGTTGGAATAACGGAGTCGTAGGCCTCATGGAGCCAGTGGAGACCACCTGCTCCAAAGCCTGCTTCTAGGTTGGATTCACTTTTCCAGACACCTAGGAATGCTCACTGCTCTCTCCAGCCCATGATGAGAGTGTAAACAGAGTAGCTTCAGGAAGGCGGGTCTCTCAGATTTTCTTGGTGACACTCACTTAGCCTCTCCGAGGCTCCACTGTCTGCCTCTTCTAAAGCAGGCAGGGTTCTTCCCAGCCATGGGCGGGTTCTCCGGCCTATGATATGGACAAGGCCTTCCTCCAGGCACCTGATATTTGGTAAAGGCCCAGGAGGGTTAGTTATTAACCTGCCGTGAACCCTCACCTGCCCACCCCAGGTGTTTCATCAGCCGCTAGCCTTTTATTGCTCCTGGCCTGAGCGACCCATCCTGTATCTGTTAGTCAGCATCAGCACCTCTTTGATGACAGCAAGGGTGGCTGGTCAGAGTTCAGGGAGGGCCCCAGGCTGGCTTGCACCCGGGGTCCAGGTCAGGCCATCAGTGGCAGATCCAGTAGCATGAGAAGACTGTGGGATCAAGACTGTCTTAATGGGAACAGGAGGAATCTAAGGTTGGAAGTGTTTTCCTAGGATACACTACTATTCGAGAGCTAGGGATTTGTTCAACTTTGAATCCAGAAAACCTCAGCGGTGTGGGGAGTGGAGAGACTCACTGCTCCCCCTTATTTTGTGGCTGAGCAAAATGAGTCTGTAGCCTCATCCAAGTGTGGAGGTGCATGTCTGTGATCTCAGTCTTGAGGAGGCTGAGGCAGGAGGACCATTCATTACGCATTCTGGGGTAGGCTTGATGACATCATGAGACCCAGTCTCAGAAAGTAGTGACATCTAAAGTAGAATCTACAGTTCCTTCATTAAAGAGGCCGCTAAAGGAAAGCAGAAAGTTTGTACGCTGTGCGTGTATGTACTGGGTGTGTATGTGCTGGGTGTTGGTATGTGTGTGCTGTGTGCGCTCTGTGTGTGTGTGTGTGTGTGTGTGTGTGTGTGTGAGAGAGAGAGAGAGAGAGAGAGAGAGAGAGAGAGAGAGAGAGAGACAGACAGACAAACAGGTGCCCGTGGAAGTCAGAGAACAACCTGGGGTACTGGTCCTTGCCCTTCACCTTGTTTGAGACAGAAACTCTTTACTGTTTGCTGTGTGTCTGTCAGGCTAGCTGGCCTGTGAGCTTCCTGGGGCTCTGTGTCTGCCTCCCCTCTCTGTGTGGGAGTGTTGGAATTGCAGATATGTGTTCTTCTGCCTCTGCTTTTTCACGTGGGTTCTGAGCATTGGAACTCGGGGCCTGACACTTGCACAGTAAGAACATTACCCACTGAGCCCTTTCCCTGCCTTGTGCTCTCTTTAAAAGAAAAAGGATTGGGTGTGCTAGAATTACTGTAATGTGCCACTTAGTTTCTTCACTCATGGAGAGGTGAGCCTTCCCCACTCAGGAGTTGCCCAGATGGCCAGTGTATTCCACTTACCAAGAGACCTGTTCTATTTTAGCTCTCTCATTTATCAAAAGAAACACGCCTCAGAGCCCCTCGCTTATGTTAGACCCTCTGTGGGGATGGCAGATGCTCAGAAACAGGGCTCTACTCTCCAGGAGCTCACGTAGGGCAGGGTCCAGGGTTGTCCTTGACATGCTTTGTACATTCTCTGCCCCTCCTAAAGAGGAGGCCAGATGACTTGCCTTGATGTCCTAGGTGAATCTGTCCCAGACTCTAGGACTCTAGGTCTTCACTGAAAGGACAGAGCTCAGTGGGTCTCTCCTTCCTAGTGTCCCAGACTTCCTAGTGTCCAGAAAAGTCCTGGCTTTTTCTGGAGCTAATGAGTTATGATAATATTGCTTAAAATTTTATTTATTTATTTTATGTGTATGGGTATTTTGCCTACATGTATGTCTGTTTATCATTGGGCAAGCCTGGTGCCTGTGAAGGCCAGAAGGTGTGGAATCCCCTGGTACTGGAGTTATAGATAGTTGTAAGCTGCCATGTGGGTGCTGGGAATTGAACCTGAACCCTCTGGAAGAGCAGCTAGTGGCCTTAACCACTGAGCTATCTCTCCAGCCTCTGTGATTTTTTTTCAAGTTTCTTACATCCTAGACTCTCCTGGGAAGCTTTTCAAAGTCCACCTTCTGGAACACACCCAAGGTTCTTGGTAACCCCAGGATGGCTGGGGCAGAATGCTGTCCTCAGAATGTTTCAAGGCTTCTAGGCAATTTCTTGGACATCATTAAAATGGAGAACTAGTGTTTGACAGGTCCATATCCCTTGCAGTTCTCTCTGTGTGTGTGTGTGTGTATCAGGTTCTCACCTTCTCTAGTTTTATTTTGTACTTTGGTATCTCTTTGGCAGAGTTGTGGATGTTCTAATTGTAGAGAGCACTTCACAGTAAGAATTTGGCCCCATATCCCACAGCTAGAACCAGCAGAACCAGACTTGAAGCATTTTCAGGTGCATAATCAACAGCCCCATGGTCTGTGCCCGTCACCCCGAAACCCCTGAGCAAGTTCCCGCTCCTCACCCAGCCTTGCCTTTGGCCTCCCTTTTGTTGCCTGCCTTTCTCCTCTTCTTCCTTTTGGGAAAAGGTTTTGCTGTGTAGCTTAAGGCTGGCCCGGAATTCACTGTGCTATCTCAAGCTGGCCCTAAAGTCATGGCAGTCCTCCTGCCTCAGCCTCCTGGGTGCTCCAACGGGTGTTGACTTCTTTTTAGTTGCTTCTTCGTGGCCCGGGCATGTCTGCAGGCTCATCTCAGATGCTGCCATGTTGATGGAGCTTGTCACTTGCCCCCCTCGCTTGCTGCTTCCCTTTCCTGCCTGGGAACTGGCGGGACACTTTTGCTATAGGCAGACCTCACGCTTTCCATACAATAGTTGTTCTTTATGTAGTGATTAGAATAGTATATAGCATTGCCGGCCTTTTATTTTTGCAAATGATTTCTCATTGTGGCAAAACTGGTATGACATAAAACTTGCTGTGAATGACATCTATTATATTCAATGTTGTGCACCTTGTACCCATTAAGCGGGCACTCCCTGGTGCTCCTTTGCTCTAGGCAACCTAATCTTTTGTCTTTGTAGATTTGCTGAGGTTGGGCATTTGAGGAGAATCCTACAATGGGTAGCAGTTTCTGTCTGCCTGCCTTGACTTAACATAATGGCTTTAAGGTGCACCAGCCATTTTCCTTGTTCAACCTCCTCCGCTTTTCTTCCGGCTTATCGTAGGCCTGTGCCTCAGCTAGTCCCGCTGGCACCCTTACTGTACACACGAGGAGATGGAAGCATGGGGCAGTCAAGCAGCTCCTAGAACGCACAAAGTGAGCACACACAGTAGTGAGGGTCCCTGGCTCCTGCACTGACCTCCTGGTGTCTCCTCCTAACCTTGACCTTTTGAGCCTGGGCCAGGTTTGGCGCTGTAAGCTCAGCATTTAAAGTTGAAGGGTAAGAATGAGACTCTGAAGAGAGACTCTGTAGCCTACACATAGCATGTGCCACAGCTCTGGGGGGAGAAATCACCCGCCATGTCCTGCAGGGAGCTGCTGAGAGAACTGTCGCTTCAAGTGCTTGGATGGGGTCAGTTTTGTTATAAGTGTTCCCCCAAATGTTCGTTGTGGAGCATTGAGCTCTGTGTATCGTGTGGTAAGCCAACTGGTTTGGAAGAGCACTGTGTGTTGAAAATGAGTGATGAGAGGTAGAGGTTACCCCAGACAAAGGGTGTCTCCTGAAAGCTGCGTTTGCTCTGTATCAGCAGAGCTCCAAGCAGTGTGCAAATCCATCCCAGAGTCACTCCATAGCTTTCCAGTGCTTTACAGGCAGTGCATCCCTGTTTTATGGACGAGGCACCAGAGGTGTCCAGCAGCGAAGAGTCTTTCCTGGGATCTTGCCTCTAGAATGGGATTGGGCTCAGGAAGCCTGGCTTGAGCTTTTTGTGCTTCATCTTTAACTAGTTCCTTTAAAAATTCTGGGAGGAGTTTGGTGATGTGGCTCAGTCCGCAAAGCAGTGGTTCTCAACCTGTGGGTCGTGATATCCTGCATTTTAGATGTTTACATTATGATTCATAACAGTAGCAAAATTACAGTTATGAAGTAGCAACGAAATAATTTTGTAGTTGGGGGGCGTCTTCACAACATGAGAAACTATTAAAGGGTCAAAGTATAGGAAGGTGGAGGACCACTGCAGGTGTTTGCTAAGCGAGCGTGAGGACCTGGATTTGGATCCGTGATGCTGTGTAAAAAGCACAGGAGTGCCTGTCTGCAATCTCAGTGCTGGGAAGCCAGAGACAGCCATCCCTGGAGCTCTCTAGCCTAGATGACTCGGGGACCTGCAGGTTTCGTGAGAGAGACTGTCAAAAAATAAGCTGGTAACACTCGGGAGAGCAGGCCCTGCACCTTGAGTGGCAGCACAGCAGAACCAACCCCTTTGGCAGAGGTGTGGTCGAGCCAGTCCTGATACTGTGAGCATGGAAGAGCTGTCCCCATTACTCGCCTGTCATGTGGTGGCATGGGCAGGAGAGAGATGTCATCCCTCCCTCCTTGCCCATCAATGCCCGAGGCCGGTGGGAGAGCTGACCCTGAGGTCATAAGAGTGGGAGAACTAGTCCTGCCCCTCATCAGCTGCAGCACTCGGGAGTGTGGCCCCTATGCCATGCCTAGGCAGCACAGTACAGCTGGCCCTGAAGGTGTAGGTGTGGGGGATCCGACCCTGAGTACGTGAAAACAGGAAAACCAGCCCCACCCCTTACTCATCACGGCAAAGGGTGAACTCACCAAGGCAATGCAAGAGAGTTCATCCTGGTGGTGAGGACAAGGGAGAGCTGGTGGGCTGATCAACCCTGCAGCTACTCAGACCCAGAACCAGGGTTATGGCTTGGCCCATCCCAGTATCCACCTGACCCGTGATCTGCTGAAGCATGTGAAGGGACCAGTCCTGCAGACCCAAAGCTGCAGGATCTCCATGACACAGGGCAACAGCAGGATAACCAAGAGGAGTCAGTGAGGGCCCAGTATTGATAGTGTAGCAGAAACCAGAGGCCTGGAACCAATGACTCTTTGCAATGAACACCTGCAGGTAAACATATACGGATAAAAGGGTTTACTGTATGACTCACTATGTCACACTACAGCTTCCATGAGAAGATCCCTCCTTTTTTCTTTTCTTTTTTCTCTTAAGTTTTATTTGGGGGGGGTGGAGCTGCAGGGGCAGAGGGCAGATATGCAGGGAGGGAAATGAATGGGACCGAGATGCATGATGTGAAAGACACAAAGAATAAATAGAAAGGAAGTTTTAAAAAGGCGCAGGTTGAGAAATAAAGCAGGTAATGAGGAAGGGTGGGGTGGAGGGCGGGTGTGGCTATAGGGTGGGCAGAGGACATAGGAGATGAAAGAGGAGGAGAGACTGAGGGCCTCTGAAGGGAGAGCAGGGACAGCAAGGCGTGGCTGAGGAGAGATGAGAGAGAGGATGACCCACCAAAACAAATTTGTTAAAAGATGCGTAAAGATGGGGCTGGAAAGACGGCTCAGCAGTCCCCGCCCCCGAGGACTCAGGTTCTTTTCCCAGAACCCACATGGTGGCCTCACAACCATCTGTAACTCTAGCACCACTGACCTCAGTGGGTGTCAGGCGTGCACATGGTGCACATACATGCACACAGGCAGAATGATCATACACATAACAAGTAGTTCTAAATTAAAGGAAATGCCCTAATTATATCTAATACTTGGTATGATAATTTAAAAGTCATGAAACAAAGTTTAAGAAGCGATTGAGGAAGAGATCTGATGTCATAGTCTGACCTCCACACCCACATCCACCCCCAGTCCCCACATTTTTCGTACACCTACACATACATGACCATCTTCCAGCCCCCTTTGGGCAGTAACATAACATTCCTAAGACCATGAGAATTGAGCAGTCTGGTTGCTTACTAGAAAAGGAGGAAAATACTGCTTCCTATTAAAAGAGATGTTTATCCCATCATGACAGTTCTGTGCTTTTAAATCAAGAGGAAGAACTTTTTCCTCAGGATCAGTCACAAAACATGCAACCAGTCCTCCTGTTTATACTTTTAAGAAGTTAACTCATGGTGGCACATGCTGCCTCTTGTAGTATTGGAAAAGCTGAGGGAGTCTGGTCCTTGTCATGGGGAAGGGGACCCTTGACTTGTCTCTAGTGATGCAGGAATCCAAAGGGGCCCTGGTAGAAAGGACACTTATGGGCGCATATGGTGCACAGTAGGACAGAGGGTTGGCCTGCAGCCTGCAAGCTTCTGTGGATCTTCCTGAGTGCTTGCAGCCTCCTCCTGAGAAACCTATGAGGCACAGAGCACTCACTGTTACTTCCATTCTCTGTCATGAGCTGAATCAAGCCCCTTCCCTTCTCTCTCACCTTCATACATCAACATCAAAGTCCCCCTTCCTTAGGGGATAAGGTCTTTCAAGAGGCCATTTTGTTAAAATGAGGGTGTGGAGATAGTCCTCAGTCTGTGGCTGTTGTCTTCATTCGAAGAGGGGATCAGGACACAGACACTCAGGGACCACTGTGAGCATTCAGGAAGAGGGTGGGCCTCTTTAAGCCAAGGAAAGAGGCCCCCAAACTAGCCCTGTTTCCACCTTGCATAGGTAAGAAGTACATTTCTGCTGTTTCAACCACAAGTCTGTGTTACTTTGTTCTGACAGCTCGAACACGCTTGAGCAAACTAGCCCAGAGGCGACCTGTGTTCTCTTACTCCTTGTGGGCTAGCTCTTTGGCATGCCACCATGCTTTTCCCATGACCACAGCATGAAGCAGAATGACAAGTACTGTCCCAGGTGGACAAACGAAGCTTTGTGGAATCCAGTGGAAGAAAAAGAGGCTTTGGTTGGAGATAGTTTTTCGGGGGAGGTGACAGAGCCGGTGGTCCAGGCAGGAGTAGCCTCTCCGAGGAGAGCATGCAGCAGTACCTCCTGGAATCCCGAGGCTGGCCAGATGGGGAGGAAGGCAGTGGCCAGGCGCTGTTGTAGAGTTAGGAGTCGCAGGGTGCCGCTACACAGCAGGCAGTCACGGTTGAGCTGATTGCAGTTGTCAATTAGTCTGGTGCTGGGAGAGTGGGTGCGTGCTTAGGGGCTATGGACCTGGAAGCCAGTGAATTTGGGGACAGCAGTTAGTGGTGGAACTTACAGCAGACGTCACCCTATGTTTTGTGCATGGTAAGTTGCTGAGATTGAGAGCCCAGAGAAGGAACACCCTGAAGAAGGGTCCACTGGATCTTAGTTTTTATAGGGTGTGTGTGTGTGTGTGTGTGTGTGTGTGTGTGTGTGTGTGTAATATACACACATACATTTATTTAAGGTGTCACAGACCCTGGGTTTATTCCTGCTTGGTTTCCATGAGGCCAGCACAAGGGAGCAGTAGGTCAGACCTCCCAGGGAGAGATCTCGGTAGGTTTGAATGGAACCTGTGGCCAGGAGGACAGTGGAGGAAATGGAAGCAGCACAGCCATAGCCCATGTTGTGAGACACTTGCTCCCTGTCAGGCGCCGGCTGGCTGCCTCCTGTGAACTCTGAGCCCGGGGACCTGAGCACAGGTGTCATGTCACTGTCACCAGCAGGTACAGGTGATCAAAGAGAGGCCATTTCTACTCTCTGCTCTGTTGCCTTAAACCTGGAAGCTGTCGACACTTTCTGAAGAGAGAGAGAAAGCCAGACAGATATTTATTGAGTGGTGTTGTGTACGCAGACTCAAGCCAGGTACCGAACCGCGTCAAGGCTGACTATATAAGGTCCATCTTTCCCCCAGGTTACTGCCAATTTGTGAGAAACAGTGCCTTCTGCAGTTGTAGAGGACACTTTGGGTTTTATATGGTTTTACCCGTGAATTGCTGAGACAGAACACCAGAGGGAAAGAGACCATATCAGTCCACTTTGCTTTGTTGAGGATGGCAAAATCAGCTCTGTCAAGAGTACCGGGACAGATGCTCATGGACGCCGCAGGTGCAGAAGCTGGAGTCTGTGACACAGACACATAGAACCGTGCCTCTGAGTCCCAGTGGGGATTCTTCCTATCTGAACTGTGGATTTCAAGGCTTTATAGGTATTTATAGAGGTAAGCACAGGAAGGTGATAGAGATGAGCCGATGCTAGCTTGGCTTAAACACAATCTTGCCTTCCTTCCTTTCTTTTTTTAAAAATAAGACATAGGCCGGGCGGTGGCGGTGCATGCCTTTAATCCCAGCACTCAGGAAGCAGAGGCAGGCAGATCTCTGTGAGTTCTAGGCCAGCCTGGTCAACAAAGTGAGTTCCAGGACAGTCAGGACTGTTATATAGAGAAATCTTGTCTCAGAGAACAAACAAAAACAAAACAAAACAAAACAAAACAAAAAAAGATGTATGTTTCATTGTGTTGCCCAGGCTGGGCCCGCGTGGCCGTCCTGCCTCGGCCTCTGTGGCTGGTGTACACCACCGTGCCGAGGTCAGAATGAGTTTGAAAACCCATGTAGGTTTTCCTGCCATGGTACTGAGTGAAAGTGACCTGACGGAAGGGTTAGCCTCTGACTCCATTTCCGTGAAGTTCTGAAGAGACAGAACTCATCTGTGCAGGAAGCTAATCAGAATAGCTTTGCCTCTGGGTGGATTGGGAACAAGGGCTACACAGATGTTTGTGTTTGTCAGACAGCTCAGATGTGTGCATTTCTAGACGACTTAGTGCCCATCCCAAAAAAGAAATGTTAAAAAAGTCAATGGAGGCAGAGTCTGGTGCCTCCAGGGGAGGAAACGATGGCATGGAATGGTGATCACGGCTAAAGCCCAGGGACTGGTGTGTACTCTTCCATTGACCTTTTGTTTGAAATTGTCCATGATGTAAATTTTTTAGTGGTGTAAACAGAGGCAGTTTATTAGGAAAGCCTGTTTATTGAGGCCTCCTTGAGGGTGGGAGTGGGCTAGTGAGCAGGAAGACAAACCCAGAAAAGCCAGTGGGAAGCTTTCTTGAGAAATAAGCAGTAGATACAGTCCTCCATGGACTCCTCCCTGGAAACCTGCCTGCTGTCCCCAGAGGCCGGCACAGGGGACCATGCCAGTCTCCCTGGCTGTAGTCTGGCTTTGCTTGCTTTCTGCTTTCCTGGGCACCGTGAACTTTGGCTTCTCCCCGCTGTCATCTGCCACTGCCCCAGCCTTTTTCTGTCCCTTTGATCAGGCCCCAGACTCTGCCTCCGTTGACTTTGAGCGCTGCACCGCCCATCATCTAGGCTCCTTATCTCCTCCCTGCTCTGTGGTTCCAGGGCTTTCTCGTCAGCGGCTGAGCACACAAAGGGTGGATTCACTGGATCTCATTTCTCTTCCTTTTAGAATTGTCAAGTGCCACCTGTGCCTTTGGTCACAGATGCAGGCTGGGCTGCGGATCCGAGGGCGCTCTCCCAGCACTCTGGGGAAAGATAAAGGCCCTGTGGTTCCGTGGGCACTGACTTCAAAACAGACACAATGCCTCTCTGGTGCTGAGAGAAGGTGGGCAGGGATGGGACCTGGGATGAGGCACACGGAAGCCTCTGGCAGGTTGAAGTTAAGCTGGGGAAGGTTTTGGTTCCTGTCCTAGAGGGTGGCTACCCGGGGTGTTCACACTGGGGAGGTCTTGAATGTACCTATACATTTTCTATGTATGTCACACTTCAGCTTTTTAGAAAAGTCAACTAGAGGTCTAAGCAAAGTCTTTTTTTTTTTAAACTATCCATTTTCTATAAAACTTTGTATTTCTAGATTTTCTTCAAACACTAGGAATATGTGATCTGTAAGCTGCATTGCCTCAGAGTGGCAGTTGACTGGGTCTGTGTGGCGACCCCCTCCCATCCCTTCATATTAGTTTTCTGTCTCTGCACCATCCACTAGAAGTTGCTCAGAATGTGTGACAGCTGTATTATTGATTGTCCCCTGTAGCTGGAGTTTTTCTCTCTGGGTCCCGCCAAGCCCTGGTAGCCAAGTCCTGGCAGTCCCACAGCCCACTTTTCAAATAAACACATAGACGCTTATATCATTTAAACTGTCTGGCATTATGGCTCAGGCTTCTTGATATCTAGTTCCTATATCTCAAATTAACCCATTTCTATAAATCTATACCTTGCCACATGGCTTGTGGCTCACCAGTATCTTAAATGTTGGAACATGGCGGCGGCTGGCAGCGTCTCCTCCTCAGCCTTCCTGTTCCCAGAATTCTCTTCTCTGCTCGTCCCGCCTATAGTTCCTGCCAATCAGCACTTTATTTATACAGAGCGCTATCCACAGCAGCCCCCCTTCTCTAGGTTTCTTTTTGTTTTGTTTTGTTTTGGTTTGGTTTTTCTAGACAGGGTTTCTCTGTGTAGTTTTGGTGCCTGTCCTGGATCTCGCTCTGTAGCTCAGGCTGGCCTGGAACTCACAGAGATCCGCCTGCCTCTGCCTCCCTGCTGGGATTAAAGGTGTGTGCCACCACCGCCTGGCTTCTCTAGGTTTCTTAGAAGGCATGGGTGTGGGGTGGTTCAAGTCTGGTTTGGTGCCAGGGCCTCGGGGACCCATGCCATTCCAGGTATGTTCTGGCCAAACTGGTGGAAGTTGAGGTTAGTTTATGACCAACCTGGTCAGTTACTATATTTGTTCTTAGGTGTTTAGTTCTGTCAATAATTTCCTACATGTGCGTTCTATTTTAAAGTCACATTTCACAAATAGTCCTAGTTCAAGCTTGTGCCCTGCTTGGCATTCCATTGTCCCTTACAAAAATGCATATATAATTGGGATGTATTTTGTCCTACTTAATGGCTGGGCAAGACTGACTTTGTATGGTGAGCTTGTGGCCAAGATTTTAATCACAGCAGCTCACATTAATTGCAACCACGTGCCCCAGAAAGACATTCTGATGCTCTCTGTTCAGACCCAAACCTGAGGGGAGACTCTGAGTCTCACACCTTCCTTTTCTCCATGTGGACGTGTGATTCTCTGGGCTCTACCACTGACTACACTCCTGGCTCCTGTCTGACTTCCCATAGACGGTAGTAACTTTTGCTTTTCTTTGTTTGTTTATATTGAAACAAGCTGTCCCCATGTAGCTCTGGCTGGCCTGGAACTTGCTAAATAGACCAGGTGGGCCTTGAACTCCCAAGAGATCCATTCACTTGCTTCTGCCTCCCAAGTGCTGGGATTAAAGGCGTATGCCACCACCACCTGGGTACTTTTTCAATTTTTAAAGATTCATTTATTCTTATTTTATGTGTATGCATGTCTGGCTGCTTGTATGTAAGTATACCACATGCATGGCCGGTGACTTTGGAGGCCTGGAGAAGATATAGAGCATAGAGAGTCCTCTGGAACTGGAGTTACAGGTAGTTGTCAGCTGCCATGTGTGTGCTGGGAACTGAATTTGGGTCCTCTGCAGGAGCACCAGTTTCTCTTAACAGCAGAGTCTCTTCTAGCCCCTGCATTAAATAAACAACAACAACAACAAACACCAAAGCAAAACACTACAGACTCACCACTGCCCACCCGAGAAAGAAAGAAAGGTCAAGCGTTAAAGCCCATCTATAAAAACAGCTTCATGTGTGTGCCTCTGTCATATGAACGCACAGAGATGCCTCCGATGGGTTAGGTCTGTTTTAATAGCCAAGCTCACCGCAGACGGTGTTAAAGGAAGAAATTCATGGGCTTCCCCACTCATTAACCTTTTTGAAACTTACATACTCAGTGCTGAGTAAACCACTCTCTGTTCTGTGCATAACAATTGGCGTGGTCCCGAAAGGACTAAATACAGGCTAAGTTGACCACCGTGTTTATTACTCTCTTTTATATAGTGTCAGAGAGCCAAGGAGCATCATGTCCCATCATAGACCTTCCTCCCCTCTTCTCCAGGATTTCCCGAGGTCCTCCTGATGTTTGGCTGTGGGTCTCTGCATCTGTTTCCATCGGTTGCTGGGTGAAGCCTCTTGATGACAGTTGGTCTAGGCAACGGTCTATGAGTATAGCAGGATATCGTTAGGAATCCTTTCATTGACTTTTTCCCCCTCTTTTTCCAGTCACACTTGGTTCTATCCTAGGTCTCTGGGCTGTCCAGCCTCTGGGTCCTGACCCTCCAGGCTATGTCAGGAGTGGGTTCCCTCTCATAGTATGGGTCTCAAGCTGGATCAGTCATTGGTTGGGCACTCCCATAATTCCTGCGCCACCTTTGTCCCAGCATATCTTGTAGGCAGGACAAATTATAGATCAGATGTTATGTGGCTGGGGTGGTGTCCCAATCCCTCTACTGGAAGTCTTGCTTGGTTACAGGAGATGGCCACGTCAGCTACATATCCACTAGTTGGCTAGGGCAGCCATAGTGATGTGCCACCTGCTGGGAACCTTAAACCATAGATGGCTGCTCTCTTCCAATTCTGGGGCCCGGGGCCAGAGTTAAGACCACAGTGCTGAGAGCAGTGGTTTCCTTCAGCCCCTGTCCTTGTTGGGCGTGGCTACTCCTGCTTCCTTTTCCTGTCTTCTCAGACGCTTTCTTCATTCAGCTCACACACATCCCCGTGTCTCCCTGTGTGTGTCCTGGCCTGTCTTTTCCTCCCCTCTCTTCTCCCTTTTTTCACACACACTAATTTATGTGGTGTGTGTGTGTGTGTGTGTGTGTGTGTGTGTGTGTGTGCGCGCGCACAGGTGCACCACAGCATACGTGCGGAGGTCAGAGAACAACTTTTAGGAATAAGTTTTTCCTTCCACCATGTGGGTTCTCAGGATTGAAATCAGGTCACCAGGCTTAGCAGCAAGACCTCTATCTGTTGAGCCATCTTACCAGCCTGTCTCGTCTTTCTATAGACACACCAGTCAGGTGGAATAGGGCTCATCATGATAGCCTCGTCTAACCTAACTACTCCTTTAAACACTCGGTTTCCAAATACTGTGGCATTCTGAGGCCGAGGCTTCAGTGTAAGAATTTGAAGGTGTCAAAGTGCGGTTTGGCCCACAACACTGCTCAGTCACATGACCTTAAGAAGCATATCCCCACCCTCTGGTGATAGGCATGCTACCTGAGGTGTGTCCTGTGGGTGAGCCCTGGGCAAGGCCCTGTTAAATTCATCACCTAGCTTCATAGAGTTGTTAGAACATCTTTACTGGCTATCAGGACTCCACCCAAGCTGAACAAGAGTCAGGACTCAAGACCTAAGCCCATGTACTCATTGCCCTCTGTTACTAGGCATTCAGTCAGATCCGAAAATCTTCCTTCACAGTTGAAAAGTGTGGTTGGACTCGGGTGGGGTTCCTGTGAGGCTGGGTTTAGGGAGTGCCGGGTATGAGGCGGCATTAACATGCCTCACTTGTGTGTGTGTGTGTGTGTGTGTGTGTGTGTGTGTGTGTGTAGCCAGTAGTTGACAGCTGGTACCTTTCCTATAATGGTTCTCCAACTTTTTATTAATTTTAACTTTTTAGACAGCTTCTCCGACTGAACCTTAAACTCAACAATTTCGTGAGGCTGCCTAATGAGCTTTGGGGATCCACCTGTCTCTGATCCACATTCCACACCCCGACCCCAGCGCTAGGGTGGTGTGGATGTACTACCATGCCGGGCTTCTTTTTTCTTTGTGCCTGCAAGACAGGCGCTCCACTGGCCAAGTAGTCTATGTAGCCCTCATAGCACGGTTCACTAGGCCTCAGTTGCAGGACAGTCAGTTTGAGGAGACATCTATATCCACCACAACTTCGTTCTTTCCGCTCACATTTCTTGGCTGGCTTCTGTGGGGGATATGCTATATATTTATTGATGTGGACTTATTTGCTTGCAAAATTGCATGGGGAGGGAAGTGTCTGCAATCTGGCAGCAAAAAGTACTTCTGCAATTTATTCTCGGGGCTGACTCTCTCCTAGTGGCTTGTCACTCCCCCCCCTCCTTAAAAAGACATCCATCATTTTAATTGCATGTTACTCTTTCGTTGGGCACCAATTTATTTCATTTTATTTTTGCTTTTTCCTGTGGTGGTAGGCTAGCTGCCTCCCCTTGCCCTGCCTGCTGCTTGGCTAAAGAGGGTGGGGAGGGGGGAGGAGAGGAGGAGAGAGAAGGGGGAAGTAGTTCTCCAAATCAAGCACTTCTTACAGTGATAGAGTTTTTAGCACCAAGTATCTGGTTTTCCAGTGTCCCATGTTTGGTTCTTAACCTTTTGGGAGCAGAAGGCAGAGGATACCTCTTGCCTGGCTGACCTAGGTAAGACTGTTGAAGACAGTCTTAAGGCTGTTGGTATCCTCAGAAGGCTTGCTTTCTATTCTTGGCTCCAAAGTAGACACCTGGAAACTGTGGCCTACCTGCCTCCTAGGCTTTGTCTGTCCCATCTGTCAAATGCAAGTTTCTAGATCACTCCTTGGTTATTAACCTGGTAACTTGGTTGTTAGACCAAGGCCCAGGTACTGTGGCCCTCCAAAGCTGCCCTCATGGGACCTTGTCCTGTTACACTGCATGATGTCTTACTCTACTTCATGAAGGATGATTGTCCTTTAGTTCAAGGTCAGAAGTCAGTCTTACATCCTTCAGAACTGTTCTGAGGGAGAAAGACATTGATTCCATGATATGAGGGATAAGGAAAGGTAACCCATTGTGTCCAAAGCTAAACATTTATTGCTCTGCGTACTTCCCGTAACAGGACCTCATTTTGTGTTTGGGAAATTAAGCACAAAGTATACAGTGGATCACCTGAACAGGCTGCACAAGGCCGTGGCAGTGGATGGAATGTGACTTGAGGCACATTCTTGGGTGTGTATTCTTAGGTGTACATTCTTGGGTGCTAAGTTAGGTCTTCGTACTATATTTTGCTATGATGATATGGAGGCAGATTAATTATTCGCAGCTTAGAGTAATCTTTCCTATCTACATCCTACAACCTGCTCATCTTCACAGTGGTTATGGGAATCTCCTTTCCCAACCAGTAGCCCTGATGCTCCAAGACAGGGCTCAGCCTCCGGTTGTGGTCACAATCCAGTCTCTAGCTCTTTTGTACCTGGTGAGATTTTGTTAAAATTCTTGCCCTGGGAAAATCTGAGTATAAATAGAGACTACAGGGAAGTAACTACAATCCCCAGCATCTCATTTCTTATTTCCTGAATTGATCGATTGATTTTGCAACACTAGGAATCAAAACCATCCTACACAAGCCCCTCTACTTCTGTATCCACACACCTGGCCCGGTGTCTTGGCTATTTTAAAGCAAATCTCATAATTTGTTTAGCCTTTTCTTTCGTAATTGGTCACTTCTAACAAATATATATGCAATAGATGCATCCATATGTCATTATCATGTTCAATACAAAAATAGTGATTTCTTTTTGGGGGGGAGGGTTTGAGACAGGGTTTCTCTGTGTACCCCTGACTGTCCTGGAACTCACTCTGTAGACCAGGCTGGCCTTGAACTCACAGTGATCTGCCTGTCTCTGCCTCCCAAATGCTGGGATTAAAGGCATGCGCCATTACCACCCGGCCAAAATAGTGATTTTTTTTAGTGTCACACAGCAAATAAAAACATAAGCAGTCTTCTACATTTGTCTACAAAAACCTTCTTACTGTTTTAGTTTTTTCCCCCCTCACTTGATTCAGAAGCCACTGTAGGTCACACGTTGTGTTTGGTAGATCTGTCTCTGTTAGCTGGTGCAGCATTCCAATTTATCAAGCTCTTTCCCTGGAGCTGGCTCATCGTGTGTCTAAGGCAGCCGCAGATAGTTAAGCAGTTTTCTCCTAACCAGAGTTAGTGGCCTTCTAAAAGGTTCCTAGTTTCTCTTTTCTTTTCTTTTTTTAAGTATAAGTTTGTTTATCTTACTCTCCTTTGTTTCCAAGCAGGTGATACTCGAGTTAGCCTCACCGTATGGTGTTTCTTGAGAAACTTGGCTTTAAATTTGAAAAAGAGTTGATAGGTATGAAATCTTTCCTGTACACACATATGCCACACACACATGTTGAGTCTGTGTCTGGTTTTTACTTCACTTATCTGTTGTTATATAATAAACTTCACAGAGTGCTTTGAGCCTTAAATGGCCATTTCTTAAGGGTCTTTTTTGTGGATTATGGTGGTCAAGAACTGAAGCAGAACTCAGCTGGCAGCACCTTCTGCTCCTTGAGGAATCTGCTAAGGCCCCTTCAAGATGCTCAGTTGAATGATAGTCCAGGATGGGGTGGGACCCTCATGTGTTTGATTGACTGGAAGGCTGGCTTGTAATCAGAAGGTTTCTCCAGTTCTGCCAAGCCCCCACAGTCTTGTGGCCCACTTATAAAATAATCACTCAGAAGCTTATATTAGTTATAACTGCTTGGCCATTAGCTCAGGCTTATTACTGACTAGCTCTTACACTTAAATTAACCCATAATTCTTACCTATATTTAGCCATGTGGCTTGGTACCTTTTCTCAGTTCTGCCTTGTCATCTTGCTTCCTCTGTGTCTGGCTGGTGACCCCTGACTCTGCCCTTCCTCTTCCCACAATTCTCCTCATCTGCTCGCCCCGCCTATACTTCCTGTCTGGCTACTGGCCAATCAGCATTTTATTTATCCACCAATCAGAGCAACACATATTCACAGCATACAGAAAGACATCCCACAGCACTGGCCCTGCTGGGATAGTTGATAGGAACATCTAGATGTGGCCTGGTGAGCATGGCAGCCTCAGGGTAGGTAGACATTTTACATGCTAGATGCATCTTCCTCCAGAGTAAGCATCCCAGAGGGGCTGTTACTTCACTTTGGAAAACACAAAACATCCATAATACCATGTTCATTTTGTTTGAAGTTGTGCCAGTTTCTTCTAGATTCAAGGGAAGCATTCAAAGACACCCCCCCCCTTTTTTTTTTGACAGGGTTTCCCTGTGTAACAGCCCTGGCTGTCCTGGGACTCACTTTGTAAACCAGGCTGGCCTCGAACTCACAGAGATCTGCCCACCTCTTGTCTCCCAAGTGCTGGGATTAAAGGCATGCACCACCCCCGCTCAGCTTCAAAGGCCCCCTTCTTGATAGGAGTGGTATGAGAGAATTTTCAGCCAGGTTGTAAGTACTACCATTTGGAAGGAGAACACTCAAACTGATACTGAAGTCCTTGCCACTTGGTACTTTTCAAGTCCCCGTGTACTTTGCTCATCTTATTGTAGCTGTTGTTGATGTTTTGAGATGGGATCTCCTGGGTAGGCCAGGCTGGTCTCAAACCCCAGCTCTTAGACCTCCAGCCTCTGGAGCGCTGGGTCTACAAACACCGTCATGCCTGCTTCTTGCTTGTGTGTGTTTTTTGTGAATAGCATCATGGCCTAAAACTAGGGACAGTCTTCTTGCCTCATCCTTTTGTGTCCTGGCTTTTGCCTGTCTTTTGGCAGAAGATCAGATCCCCTGTGTGGGAGCCATGGGCCTTAAGGTTGCTCAAAGCATCTCCTGTCCCTGTCCCATTTGCTAGGAGACTGAGAGAAGCATTGTGACAGGTGACAGGATGGCAGGCAATGGAATGCCCCCAGGCCATGGTGTTTGGGAGGTCTCTGTCAGTGCGATAGTGTGTTAGGTAGTGAGGAGTCCACAGGCAGTACGGCAATCCTTCTGGAGAGTAGAAAGCATATTTGAAGTGTTCCAGGGCATTCCAAAACATGAGCTTTGGGAATCCTTTACTCTTTTCTAGCATCTTGAGGAATAAGTGGGAGGCCCATTCCTCAGACTAACTCAGGATTTATGCACAGCATCTCTGGGTGGAAGTATAGGAAGACAGACGTGGAGCTCACCAGCAGGCATTATATGTCCTCATGGATTGAAAGAAGGCTCAGTGGGTTGGAGGTGTGGCTCAGTGAAGAACATTTGCTTTGAATATATGAGACCCTTAGTTTGATCCCTGACCCCCCCCACTCCCACCTCCCATCCAAGAAAATATTCATAGGATGCAGGCCAGTAGAATACTGTGGTCCTTACTGCATCCTGTGAGGGAGATGCAAAGGGAAGAGCCTAGAGCTTTGAATCTCTGCCCAGATCTAAATACAGCTTGGCCTAAAGACAGCTTATCAGCTGGGAACAGGCTGGTCAATAGTTGATCGATAATACAACACAAAGCCTCCGTGTTCTCTATTGATCTCTCCATTAGTTGATGCTAGCATGGCTGAGGGGCTGTGGTAGGACAGCTCCCAGTCCCTGTCCAGACTCCCTAGCTCATCAAGGACCTCACAGTGGCCCAGGAGGGTCATGTGGACCTGGCACCAACCCCCTTCCTCTGACTGGCTAGCCAAGATGAAAGCTCTTTTAAAAGGATTCTTACTTCCTTGTTGTTCAAAATTAAGAGCAGTTGGAAATGTTGTTTCCTCTGATTTCTAAGAGATTGGTAGCCAGGCAAATCAGGAAATTAATAACATGTGCTCTGCTTTACCAGAATTCAATTTCTAGGAGCCACCCAGACGGTTGATGCTCACTTCCCTGCAGTGTCTCGGCTTCTGTGTCTGTGTGTGAGCAGATAATCTACTTTCTACCTGCTGTGACTTTCCAGCTGTCCAAAGGGGAGTTTCCTTTCCTACCCTGAGATCCATCTTTGTCCCAATACAGCCAGACTCATGTCTGCAGGTAGCATTTGGTATTCCTGTATCGAATTGCGCTCAAGAAAAATTGCTGGTTTACTTCTTTTTCTTTACTGAAAAAAAAAAAAATCGGGTCTGGAGAAATAACTCAGCAGTTAAGAGCACTGGCTGCTCTTCCAGAGGTCCTGAGTTCAATTGCCAGCAACCACATGGTGGCTCACAACCATCTGTAATGAGATCTGGTGCCCTCTACTGGCTTGCAGGCATACATGCAGACAGAACCCTATACATAATCAGTCAACCAACCAACCAATCAATTAATCAATCAATCTCCTTTTCTTTTTAAGGCAGTCTTACTGTGTAGTCCAAATTGACCTCAAACATGTGATCCATCTGTGTAGCCCACTGAGTACTGGTATTGAAGGCATGCACTACCATGCTCGTTAATAAATATTTCTTGTTTGCAGGACACTTAGCATGAATTCAGAGCCAAGGTGGTGAATCAGATGGCCCAGGAAGCCGTGGGTTAAGATAAAAGAACTCTGCACTTAAATCCAGGAAGCCTTGTTTTGCCGGTTGGAAGCTGTATAAGCTGCCCACGTGACTTGTATGAGGCCCAGTCTCCTTTTTGTGAGGAGGCATTATTTTGAGAGAGGGTGGCCTGGAATTTGGGAACTTCCTGCCTTCTAAGTTCAGTGATTGATTGCAGGTGTACAGCTTTCACTGGCTTAAAATCCAGTTTTTAGTCACCAGATCTTGTTAATGGCTGAAATAGTTTCCTTCTTTTTAAAACAATGATTTTGTTTTTTTATGTGTTTGCTTGTACACGTACATGTACACACACACACACACACACACACACACACACACACACACACACACACCATGTGCATGTTTGGTGCTTTCAGAGGCCAGAAAAGGGCATTGTATTTCCTGGAACTAGAGTTTATAGACAGTTGTGAGCCACCATGTGGATGCTAGGAGCTGAACCTGGGTCCTCTCTGCAAGAGCAGCCAGTGCTCTTAATCTCTGAGCCATGTCTCTAGTTGCTGAAATGGTATTTCTTCCTCCCAGGTGATTTATTTGGTAATTTTAGTTGTTTGTGTTTATGACATCCTCACCTTCTTTGTTTATGATAACATGCCTATATTGACAACAGGGACTTCTCTAGTTGTTATGTGTTACTGCCACAGAATACTCAAAGTGATTACTTGCGGAAGAAACCCCTCCAGTTTGGCCTGTGTTTATGCAGGTTACAGTCCAAGAGCAGCTGGTCCCATTGCTTTGGCAGGTGCATGTCATGAGAGGATCAGGTGGCAGAGAAAAAACCATTTATATCATGAGACAGAAAGCAAAAACAGATGGGAGTGAGTGAGTGAGGTGGGGTTCCATAAACTTCTTCAAGGGCAGGTCCCCAATGACCTGAGGACTCCTGACTAGATGTCAAACTGACGCCCCCCCCCCCCAAAGCCCCAAAGCTAAGCTGCTTCTTACAGTGTCACTCTGGGAACCACGTCCTTAACACATGGGAGAACGTGTGTTTAGGGGACATGCCTAGGCCACTTGGGATGCGTGTGTCTCTAACAGAGAGCTAGTTTCTCACAAAGGTTCGTAGAAAACTGGTAAGTTGGAGCCCAGTGGTGCTAGAACATCTGTCTAGCAGGTACAAGGCCAGGCCTGGTCAAGGCATCACATTGAACAGGAAAATGGGGTGTGTGTGTGTAACTGTCTTGGCAGGAATGGAGATTCCTGAAGATATATTTTGGCCTCTCTTTTTGGCCACCAGACTATTAAAATAACGATCCCTAGGAGTTAGAATTTCTCCAGGAAGCTCAGGCTGGGAGAAGGAAAATTTTGAAGCCAGTGCCAGCCAGGGGAGTAGCTTGTGTCTACTCAGAAGACATTTCATACCTTTCTGACAATGCTTGGCAGGAGAGACTGTCCAACCCAGGATGGGTCGATGGTGGGCGGGACCACATTTGACCAGGTCTGCTTGGCTGTGGAGAATTCTTGCCTCCCTACCCTATTTAAACTTAAACCTTATGTCAGGATCCTGAAGATGGATTTGGGGTGGAGGTAGGCAGTGTCACTGGTGCACTCTGTTCTGATTAGCAGTGTGGCTACAATGAAGAAATCTCCTTTTCAGGTGAGCTTGTTAGGGCCACTTGGGATTTGTGTGTCTAACAGAGAGCTAGTTTCTTACCCCACCAGCTCTGCTAACAGAAGGCAGGCAGGAAAGACAAGCAGACAGAGGAAGAAAACGGACAAGTATGGCAGAGATTGGGAGGGCCCGTGACTAACCATGAAAGGAGTACTTCCCAGAAACTGTGGCCTCTAGCCTTGAGGCAGGTGCCTTCTGGGAACTACTAGCTTTGAAGCCAACTATGATCCCAGGTAGGGCTCTGAGACAGGTTTAGACTAGGGGTATTAACATGTTAGAAAAAGAAACTGATCTGTAGAGATCAAGGTAGGTTTACAAACACCCCAAACCAGACTAACCTCAATCTTTCCTTGGATGGGATTGTTAGTCCTCAGGTACCTTGTGTTTTAGTATTTAACTAAAAGCACATGGTGTTAGGCCTGTGTCCTGGCAGGGGACGGAGGTTTGGGTGAAAGCACTCCTGCTCTATAGGGCAGGTGGGGCAGCACATGACATGCATGCCCACTTGCTTTCTTGTTGATACAGCCGTTTTAGCAAGGTTGACAGAGCAGGTGAGAACATTGCCATCTTCTCCAGAGTGGCACAGGTCATGTTCGGTGCACTGGAGAGGTCACAGAACTGGGATTCTGATCCAGCATGTGACCCCACAGAGGCACAAGGCAGAGGCCTATGTAGCACAACTGTGCATATCTATAATGGAGCTGGAAGCCCCTCAGCACACAGGTGCTCTTAAGGAGACACTATGGGCCCAGTACTCCAGTACTCCCACCCAGGCCTGCCCATGGCACTTCCACGATAGAAAAGTGAGATAGATGACCGAGAGATGGGGTAACGGCCCGAACCCTTAATGCACTTAACATAGAACAGGTCTCAGACCGATTTTAGGATGATGATGAAACTTACTGGGAACACATTTGAAAACAAACAAACCAGCTGTTCATAGGTTCAGAAATCGTGAGCATAGGGGCTGGGATACAGCTCACAGAGCGCTTGCCTAGTTTGTTCAGGGCCCTGGCTTTGAGCTCCAGCATTGCAAAATTCTATTTTAAAGGCTTTATTTTGTTGTTTTGTTTTGTTTTGTTTTAACCCTTGCATGGGAGCCCAAAATTTATTTCTATTTTGTATTTAAAAAACTGGACAGTGGTGGTGCACGCCTTTAATCCCAGCACTCGGGAGGCAGAGATTGTTGGATCTCTGTGAGTTCGAGGCCAGCCTGGGCTACCAAGTGAGTTCCAGGAAAGGCACAAAGCTACACAGAGAAACAAAAAAACAAGGTGGCACATGCCCATAATCTTGGCACTTGGTGAGTGGAGGCAGGCACCATAGTTTCCTCTTGGACTACATAGTAACACCTATCTAAATAAAAGAAAAGAAGGCATTTTCTAGCATGTGTAAGGCTCTGGATTTGATCCCCGATTCAGTTCCACTCCCAGAACCACCCCCAAACAGATAAATCATCAGGAAATATGTAAATATTAGGAGAGGCCACATGGGAGATGATTTTTGTTTGTTTGTTTTTAAGACAGTGTATCTATGTGTAGCCCTGGCTATCCTGGAACTTGCTGTGTAGACCAGGCTGGCCTCAAACTCAAAGATCCATCTGCCTCTGCCTCCAAGTGCTGGGCTTAAAGGTGTGTGCCACCACTGCCCAGTGGGATATGATTTATAAAACACCAGTGTCATAATGTGGGGTTCTGTGGGAATGTTACTCTCAGGTCCCAGCCAGCTATAGAAAATTCATAAGAGAATTGGAATGGGGAGATCAGACTTCTGAAACGGTAGGTCATTTGAAAGCTTTTGTGGGGACTGAGGATTCTCCTTAATCTATATCTAATGCTTGTATCCACCTCCGAACGCCAGAGGGCAGTGGAGTGAATGATGACCAGGGAAGGGTGCTGGCCCCAAGGTTTGACTTGTAGGTGAGGGTGAGAATGGGGTAGGAGAGCGCCTGAGTCATGGAGGGGCACATGTCTGGCTGTACAGGTAGGGGCTGCTGTGGAAGGTGGCATGGATATTGTGTTTGGAGGGCATCAGACTTCAGAACTTGGCTGGCATTCAGGGTACTTGAAGGGCCCTAGGGAGAGGCAGAACTTGTTAGAATTTAAGCCCCTGATCGGGCTGGAGGGCACCCACACTTGCTTCTGTGGTGGGTACTTTGGAGCAGAGAAGGATGTCTCGAATAATAGCTTGACTCAGAGAAAAAGGGAGGTAGTGGGCAGACACAACACTAGAGGTGTCGGGACTACTCGGGACCATTATTGTCTGGGTATGAAGTGATGCGCTCGGGCCTGGGATGGAGATGGAAGGGAAGAAGGGCACACAGGGACGGACCATGTGATGGATGTGGAGCAGGTACATTGAGAGGGCTCCTGCAGTTGTGTTCTTTGTTTAGACCCTGTGCTTTTCCAGTTTGGCTCACCACTATGAACGCACACACTTAACTGAGCACGCACAGCTTAGCTTATCTCTGCCTTTCAAGTCTGCCTGGGAAGCCTGGCATTTTTTGTTTTGGAGATGAATGAGATTCGGATGGTTGGCTGCTGCCATCTTTGTTCTACAACTGGGTTTGGCTTGTTTGCAGTGCAGCTGGGGCAGGGTGCAGTAAGACATTGCCAGTGGTATCTCATCTCAGGTCACGTAGTTCCTTTATTTAGAGCGTGCAGGGAAGACATTGGCCGTCCAGCAGTCTCCCTTATCAGAAACAGGGCTGGGAACCAGTGAGTCAGCACAGTAGCCTCCGGACTGGCTAGCAGAGACAGCACGGAGTCCCTGCCCTTCCCTAGTAGCTGTCTGTTTGCCTGCCCACCCTAACTTTGGCTGGCAACTGTGGACTCTCAGGCAGCTTTTAACAAGTGTGTTATTTTCAGCTCCTGTCAAATCAGAGAGAGCTGCTACAAAGAGGCATACTGATCAAAGCTGTTGGTCCTTGGGAAAAATGATATGTGGAGATGGGAGGCATAAGAATTAGGGCTGCAAGAACTCAAGGCAGAGCTAGAGTCTGCTGTATTGGGGGGCAACTTGTCATGGAAGCCTGGTGATAGGCACAGCATCACTGTATTCTAGAACAGCATGCCTAGCTACGGCCTCCCTTTCCGGACATAGGGCAGGAGATACATGCTGTGTGAGTCCTAAGCTGCTTTGCACAACTTAGCTTCTCAGCAAGTGTTCATTCACCGAGGACTTCCTGCAGGGAGCAGGGAATAGTTATCCCCAGTTCAGACTATTTACTTAGGCTTTGAAAAAAAAGTTCCATTTTTTAAAAAAAATTTCTTATTATTTTTATATATGTGTGCCTGAGTGTAGGTTTGTGCATGTGAGTGCATTACCTATGGAGGTCAGAGGAGGGTGTTGGATCACCAGGAGCTGGAGTTGAAGGCACTTGTAAGCTCCCCAACATAGGTGCTAGGAACAAACTCATGTCTTCAATAAGAGCAACAAATACTCTTAAATTTGCTGAGCCATCTCTCTAGCTCGGGGTTTTAAGTTGTTTTTTTTTTTTTTAAATTTATTTTTATTTTTATTTTTAATTTGTGACAGGGTCTTACTGTGTAGTCCTTGCTGGTGTGGAACTTGTAGACCAGACTGGTCCACCAGCCTCTGCGACCCAGATACCCAGATACTGGGATTAAGGGTATTCACTTTTCTTTTTCTTTCTTTCTTTCTTTTTTTTTTTTTTTTTTTTTGAGACATGATCTCCTGTAGCCCTGCCTGGCCTAGAACTCATCATAGTAGAGCATGGTCTTGAGCTTTTGATTCCCCTGCCTCCACCACCCAAGGTTAGATTACAGATGTACACCATCACACTCTGAACTTTCTAACCCCCGAGATATCTCCAGGACTTGGAAGGGTGGTTGGAAGTTGATGAATGATCAGCGAATGCTTGTTAAATGAGTGAATGACTGAATCTGGCACAGATGGGGAGAGTCTGTTTACTTTAAAGCATCGAGGATGACTTCCACAGTAACTCATCTCCTATGGTAACCATTAGACAGCACTTCACATAATTGCAACAAAACTGTGTTTAGGTAAATGGCCTTGGAAGTGCAGTTGGTTCCCTAGGTGCTTGTTGGCGGAATACAGAATTTGAAAATATTGCCGTGAGCATATTCTCATGTTTAGACGTGCTGCTTGTGATGCACCATTGGTCTGTGGTTGGTGCTGTAGCACAGCTCATACACTGCATTTCCTTCTTGATCCCAGACCCCACCATACAGCTCCCTGGTTATCCACCTATGCATCACCTGTGTAGATTATGATGTAGGACAGCTAGGCTCTGTGCTTTGCAGCGGTAGGGATGTGGTTACTCAGTTGAGCATGACTAGACCCTGTCCTCAGGGAGTGCTCACTTGGAAGGAGGAGTGAGATGGGGTGGGGCATAGACAGCTGCACCCCAAAGGTGATCCTGTGTAAAGTTGCAGGCATGCACCTACCTGTGGGGTTGAGAGGAAGGAGCGTATACCTTGCTCTGTGTGATAAGATATTTGACAGTACAGAGAAACTGAGTTATCTGGAGCCTCTTTGAGGTTTGAGAGCTGAATTTGCAGGGTAGGAGGGCTGGGAAGTAGTGGGCTCTGGTATAGTGACCTCAACCCTCCCATCTTGGTTCCTTCTAGTGACCCTCTGAGCACCTGCTTTGAGGAACCCTCCAACCTCATCTTTATTTTCCCCTCTCTCTGTGAAGCTGGCAAGGGCTGCTGGGAATTCCTTATTCCAGAAGATGTAGTGAGGAGCACAGTTGATTGTTTGCAGTACACAGGAGGCAGCCATGAGTCCACCAAGGGAGGGTCTGGTGTGACAGAAGGACCGCTTTCCTGTGCAAAGGTCCCTTCCCTGCCTCTCCCCAAAGGCTCAGGGAGGAAAAGTGTTTGGAAGGAAGTAGAGTGGCGCTGTGCACTGACCCTTTTCACTGTGCATCGTTAGTTAACAATCTGTGATGGATGGAATCGTATATTGGAGGGTAATGAATCCAAGCAGAGAGGCACGGGTCGGGTGCAGACTGGATTTGGGGCTGCTTTAGTTCTGTGGCCATGCAGATACGTACAGGACAAGTTTTGGGTTGGGGATAAGGGTTTGGGGGAATTATGAACTGCTTCATATCGCAGTGGGTAGTCCATCTGGGCCCCAAGCCCCATCTCTTGCTTCCTCCCAGCCTAGGTCTTCTGCCATGTCCTGCTGCTAAAGCCTTTCTTAACTAGTCCTGTCCCACTAGGACACTCCTTAATGAAGCATCGGCTCCACAATAGCAGGTGTTGCTTGGGGCCGGCTGCACTGGAGAGCAACAGGGAACATAGCCTGAGGATTGGTTGGTTGTTAATGGCAAGAAGGTAGAGTGCCAGAGTTCGGGGGGCCCCTTCCCCCTAATCATATTTGTTGTCTGACGATTGTCCAAAGGTCACTTTTAAAGAGAAGTTCAAAAGGAAAATATCCGCAGTTTTTCCATTTGAATCTGTCTGTTTTTGTTTCAGCAAATACCCGGTTTTTATAAAGCAGTTCATAATAATTCAATGCATATGTTTTAACATTTTGTTTATGATTGTATGTGCCTGCTGCACGTGTGGAAGCCAGAGGGCAGTTCTGTGGAGATGAGTCTCTCCTTCCACCTTCACTTGGGTTCCAGAGCTCTAACGCAGGCCGACAGACTCGTGTGGCAAGTGACCACTTGACCCACTGAGCCATCTTGCCAGTCCTACGGGGCATGTGCTTTTCTGTAGTTGGAATCAAAGCTCATTTACTTCTTTCCACTGGTCCCTCTCTTTGTAATCATCCTCTCTACTGGTAGGACAGTGTCTGGAGTGTTGACATGCCACTGTTCTTTGTCCTTGTGCTTGGGGTGTTAGCTGGCTTGTTCTCTCTAGTGGGATACGCTGGAGAGCCCTTCAATGTACGTTTAGCCTTCTGCTTCTGTTGTCTCCCTCAGAGGAGCTGATCCAGAAAGGAGTGTGTGCAGTCTGTAGTCTTGTGGTAGATGCTGAGGATTGGAACCCAGGACTGTGTGGTATTGGTGCCCCCCCACACCCCCGCCCAACAGTGAAGCTTCATCCCCGCCCCTGAGTTTTTACTTTGGATATGCCCTGTAGATGGAGATGTGCAGATAAAACTGGGGTATAGTTTGATGAGTTACCAGAATGCAAACACCCTGTCTCCTGAGATAGAATGCTGCTTGCTGGTCAGACATGTCCTCCCTACCCCCCCCCCCCACCCTTGTGGGCCCTTCCTTTCAGGAGCAGCAGCTACCCTGACTTTATTGTGGTCACTTCCTTATTCACTGCAAGTTTCCTCAAGTGTGTGTCCTAGACAGTGTGTGTCCATGTGTCTGTCCTAGGCATTGTGGTTTGACCTTGCCTTTTTGAAGACCGTCTTTTAGATCTTTGAACCTCGGGCTGCCTCTCTACACCTTGTCTCTTCTCCTTCCTATACTAAAAATGGGATAGTTTGCATTACAGGGTTTCTAGAGGGTTTGTTTTCTAGGCTGGATCTTGTGGAGAGACTGAATCAATTTGTTGACTCAGGAGGTGGAATGTTCTGTCACAGGGACACAGTGACTGGTTACCTGATGGGATGGGAGTTGCCATTCTGCTGTTATTCAGGCTGTGAGATGTTGATGTTGCAACTTTCCCATTCCTAATGATTTTACATGTTGGTATTCTTCAATAAAGAAAACATACATTTAGTGTGTGTAATAGCTTTGCTGCGGTTCACATGCTGTCCATCACTTTCTAATTGTCCAGTCCAGAGGCTTTTAATGGATGTAGAATTCTGCATCTGTCCACACAGACAGTTGTAGGACGTTTGATTGGTAAAATACCAGCCTAGCTATCGACTCTCAACTCCCTCGGTCCTAAGCAACCCCTGGCCTAGTTTCGGTCTCTATGGCTTGACATTTCTTAGGATAAGGTCATACAAATTAGGTGCTTTGTGATCCCTTTGACTGAAGCGGAGGGTTTTCTGAGTCCAACCCTATGGTAGCATACATCAGTCTTCCAGTCCTTTTCTTGGTGAAGGAATAGTCCACCAAATGAATATTCTGTATTTTGATCATCAATGGATGGCCATTTCCGTTGTTTCTGCCTTTTCGGTATAATGAATAAAGTTGCGAACATCCCTCTACAGCGTTTGCATGAGCATGCATCTTTACTTTTCTAGGATCTTGACCTCGAGGTTAGAATTCCAGTGCGGTTGCAGTCTGTTACTCCGTCAGCAGTTTGTGAGGAGTCCCGTGTACCCACACTTGTTGTTAGGCCTTTTCCCTTCCGGCCATCTGAGTGGGCATGGAGTGCGTCTGGTTGTTGCCGTTTTCTTGTCTCTGTGGCTGCCCATGCTGCTCACCTTCCCAGCTGCTTATTGAACCCTTGCATGTCTTCAGAGCACCGTACGCACCTTTCTGCTGGCTCTTAACTGGATACTTGTCTTTTCATTATTGAATTGTAATAGTTCTTTTATTTATTCCGAATAAAAGTCTCTGTCAGGCAAGGTTGGCCCTTTACATCAACTGACTGGAGCAAAACCACTGAAAAAAAAATTGCATCAGTACTGAACATGTATAGACACTTGTATACATTCTATACATTAGGTCATTCCCTCGACAGCACAGTGAAGCAAGAACAGCTCTTCACATAACATCTGTGGTGTCTCAGGTGTCATGAGTCCTCTAGAAGATTTAAGTCATGTGAGAGGATGTGCATAACTTATTTGCCATGTGTATGAGGGATTTGAGCATCTGTGCATTTCGGTCTTCTTGAGTGTTGCTGGAACATTTCCCCTCAGGCTGGAGTGACGACTGTATGTGATTTACAAACTTCCCCCCTGTTCTGGGATTGCCTTTGAAGCACAGACGCTTCATACACGAATATACAGTACATTTTTCCTCTGGTTACTTGGTTCATACTGTTAATGCCATCTTGTCAACTGCCGCCTAACCCATGCTCACGACGTGCCTACGTATCATTGGAGGTTTCATAGTTCTCCCTCTTCTCCTGAGGCCTGGTCATCTTGAGTTAACTTGTGTGTTCACTTACTACCACCTACTCTTCCCCACAGGGAAGGGTCAGGTGATGCCAGCCGCTTCCCCATTGACTGCCAGTGTTTGTTAACAAGGAGTGAGTTCTCCAGTCATTGGATGGAGTTACTGTTTGTTTTCTTTGACACCTAGTTTAAGTGTGTTTGCTGTGGTGTAGATTTTGTCAGAGACACATGCCCGCATTCTGGTCCCATGAGTGCTAATAAGCCTCCTCGGTTAGTTAGTCGGAGGTCTGAGTCTTCTTGCAGTAGCTTTCTGGTGGAGAGCTCCTCTGTCTTCCTGAAGAGGCGGGGAAAGCATCTGCCGCCAGCCTGTTTTGCAAGGCAGAAGGAGAAAGTGTGGCTTTCCAAGGTCATGCCTGCTTCTAAGGAGCAGGTGTGGCTGCTGCCTCTGCCTCTTCTTGTGTTCATGCTCCATCCGTGAACCACACAGAGCCCTGGAGGGAGTGCACCTGGGGTTTGGGTTTCAGTCCTAGCTGGATGGCTGTGCACTGTGGCAGATCTTCTGTCTTTCCTGGGCTTTGGTGGATTGCCCTGTAAAATCAGAAGGCTGGCCAGGCCATTTGACCAGAACTAGCAGAGTTGCTAAGGTGGCCTGCCTTGACATCCAGCCCAGGTGTGGCTGTGCTGGAGCAGAGGCCATCACACCTCTTTGCAGGGTGCCTGGTCTGGGCAAAGCTTGCCATCACATCAAGTCATTCATCCAGAAAGCCGCCTTCTTGTAAGGAGAGAAGGGAGAGGGTTGACAGTGTTCAGCTGGGGCTTTAACCTCATAGGATCGCATGGTATTTGAGAGTATCTTTAATTACAAATTCTTACTTCACTTAAAACAACTTTGTATGCACGTATGCAATTGATGGGAGAGAAAAGGACTTTTAAAAATATTTTTGTTTCTTTAATTTCCATGTCCCCATTTGTCTTCCAGAAACATGCCAAAGGCCAGGATTTGTTCGACCAGATTGTGTACCACTTGGACCTGGTGGAAACAGATTATTTTGGTCTGCAGTTCCTCGACTCCGCCCAGGTCACGGTATGGCTCGCTGTGATTCATTTCAAGAACGATTGGCCATTGGTGCTAATTGCAGTGCCACAGACGCTACACACTGAGAGAGAAAAGAGTAGAATTGAGATATTGTGCCAGTGATGGGCTTGGCAGGTGGTGCTGGTGCCTGAATGAAATGCATGCAGCATGCTTGTCAGCTCCTCCCACCCTTGAGGTAGCCACTGACCGGGAGGCTCTGCACAGAATGCCTTCTGGAAACATGGCTAATGTAGGATGGCAGAAGAAATCACTTTGGCATCGTTTCAGCGGTGGGTCTGGAGGGTCTATCACCGTCTTGCAGAACCTGGGAGGGAAGATGGTAGGTGCTGTGAGCACAGGTGAACGGGAGGAAGGCTGGAGGGACGATCAGAGCAGGCCTTCACTCCAGGAGGCATGGGGAGTCAGAACAGACGCGCCTCACTTTCTGGAAACAGATACCAGAGTGAATGGCCTGCACAGAACTCAGTGCAGTTCTTTCTTTTAAAATGATTTGTTTCTTTAAGAACTATTTATTTTATGTGAGATGGATGTTTTGTCTATGTACCAAGTGCATACAGTTCCCAAGGCCAGAGAGGGCATTGGATCTCTTGGGACTGGAGTTACAGACTGTCATGAGCAACCATGTGGGTGCACGGACTGGACCCCAGGTCCTCTGAAAGAGCAGCCAGTGCTCCTGACCACTGAACCATCTGTCCAGCCCTCACACTTCTCTTTCTAAGAACAGGAATGACTTTGTAGTGCTTCTTCCCAACAAGATACACCTCTGGGTTTCAAAGATAATGTATTCGGCACTCTAGAAGTGTTTGCTAAGTGACTATTATACCCCCGGGCTCCATTCTAAGCATTGAACGAAGGTGGTGAATACAGTTGATGTAGCAAACATGGCAGGTGGTGAGCGTTAAGACTACTTAAGGATCCAGGGAGATAGTTCAGCAGTGCAAATGTGAGGACCTGAGTTTGGATCTCCTCACCCATGTTGAGCAGTGTGATAGCATGTCTATAACGCAGCAATGCTACATCCCGGGGGAAATGGAGAGAGTTGCACCCTGGAACTTGCTAGTCATCTAGCCTAGTTAATCTGTGAGCTCCAGGCCCAGTGATAAAACCCGTCTCCAAAAATAAGGAGAGTGACTGAGGCGTCTACCCACCACGTGTGTGCTGCACACACAGGTGTACATGTGCATGGACACATACAGACTAAAACCGGAAGTGTGGGGCAGGAGGAATAGGCTGCTTGGTGAGACAGTGTTGTCGAAGCTGGGTTTTCTGGGAAAGTGAGCTGGAGATCTGAAGCTCTTTGTACGTGGTAGACACTTAGCAGATGTTTCCTGGGGATAGCTATAAGCTGTAGCTGCTCAAAACTGGTGCCTGGTAAATGGGTTTGCTGGAGACTCTCAGGGGGATGCTGAGCCCTGAGGAGATGGAATCTGGCTGTTGGTGCTCCTGACTCCATCCTCCTGAGGGGACATCTCTTGGGTGTCTGTGCACACCACCACCACTTCCCTTTGTACCTTAGGACTTCGGTCTGCTCTCAGTAGAGTCCTTACCTTGCAACAACTGTTGCCTCCTTGACTGATTCCTTCTTTGTTTCTTAACTGGAGACTCCCTTAACCCCCGAGTTCCAGGGAGGCATCCCACCTTCTCCCTTTCTGCCCCCCTAGCTCAGTCTACTTCCTTAAATTGAGGTCTGCCCTCTGCCCTCTGCCCTCATGGCTGGCCTTCACATCCAACGAGGCCTCTCTTTTTTTTCCCTTCACCTGTATGAACTCAATTGCTGGCTCCGACCATCTTCTAGATACTGTTTTCTTCTCCTTTAAACCTCATTTCAGCAAACCTCACAGCTTCCCTTGCTCCCGTCCTTCTGACCCATCTCCCATCCCCAATCTCCTCTTTTTCGTGTCTTCTTCCCTGCCCTGGAGGAACCAGGCTTCAGTCCCCACTCAGTGTTTGGTCCTCCTGCCCCTGTGGGTGTTCCCTGGCCTCCCCTTGGCAACCAGGCCCATCTGTTTTCTCTGGGACTCTTCCCAGGCTGCCAAACATTGCTGGAGCTGAGCGCCTGCGTCTTTTGTTCGCAGCAGAGATGACAGGTTCAGCCAAGTCCAAGCCTCCAAGCTGTGCCCCAGGAGGGTGAGCTTCTCACCGATGCCTAGGTGCCCCTTGGTTCCTTTTCTGGTTCCTACCACAGAACTCTAGTCATATCCTCACCAATTATGTCTAGCAGCTGTTCACCTGCAGAGAAGACGGAGGCCATCTGCCCCAAACTCCTGTGCTTTTTGCCCTGCGCCTCCAAGCCTCTCTCTCTTCCTGTCTATTCTTACTCCGTCTTTGGGTAAAGGGGTTGGCCTGGGCCTGCGTCTTCCTTCCACAGCGGCACCCCCAGTTCCTTTCCAGCGGCTTCCTGAGAGCCACTGTCTTAGTTTAAGGTTGCTATTGCTGTGATGAAACACTATGACCAAAAGCAAGTTGGGAAGGAAAGGGTTTATTTGGCTTCCACTTCCACATCGCAGTTCATCTTCAAAAGCGGTGAGAGCAGGAACTCAAGCAGGAACCTGGAGGCAGGAACCTGGAGGCAGGAGCTGATGCCGAGGCCGTGGAGGGGTGCTATAGTAGGTAGTTGTTTGTGCTGTACCCTGAAGCACCGTCCCTAGTGAGGCAGCAGGTAGCTGCTAGGTACCTGCCCCTTGGGCATAGCTGCCAGGGACCCTTAAGACCTGGGATGCATGTATGTGCTCTCTCTACCTTGTGGATTTTGGATGCTAAGATGGACCAGGGCAGAGCTTGCCAGGGAACAGCTTGAACCTTACCTCACCCTTCCAGGATCCTGCTACAATCCCTTATTTCTGTCTTGTGAGCTAACCCCCAAATAAATCCCTTTGCTCATTAAGCTGATTCTGTGGATTGATAGCGATTTAATTGCATTAGGGTGCTGCTTACAGGCTTGCCCAGCCTGCTTTCTTATAGAACCCAGGACCACCAGCCCAGGGATGGCCCGGCCCCACTCACAGTGGCCTGCGCCTTCCCCCACCAGTCACTAATTAAGAAAAGGCCTTACAGCCAGATCTTACAGAGGCATTTCCTCAGCTGAGGCCCCTCCTCTCCGATGACTCCAGCTTTTGTCGAGTTGACTAGCCAGCTCAAGCACGTTCAGTTTCTCTGTGCTCAGCATCCTCTGACCACCCTAGCCTCTGACACTCTCAGGCCCCTCATGTCATCCAAACTAATCTCTATCCTGCCTTAGGCAGATGGTGCTTTTCATTAGGAGATCCACAGCCCAGGAGCTGGAATCAGTTCCAGACCCTGTTCCGGGTTCTGACCCATCTGGTGACGTAAAGTTTGTGTCTCCAAACCTAAAGAGCTCTCGGTCCTTATGGTCAGTGACTAGTCTGTAGATGTGTCTGCCCCTGGGTCTCCTTCAGCTAGAAAGCCATCGTTTTTGTCTTTAGAACTAAGGGCCTCTTGTCTGGCCATCATTTCCTCACCCCCGGGTGACCCCTCTACAGCCGTTTAGCTTCCTGGAAAGCTGTGGATCGGACTCTCTTGAGAAAGACTTTGCCATGAAGCCCTGCCGACTTGGCTGGCAGGCTGTCGCATCATTGTGCCCGTTCACCGTGGAGCAGGAGGGATGTTCACAGCAGGACCCAGGTGTCCTGCCCAGACTAGACACCTGCAGATGTCTTGGCTCTGCTGGTCCTAAAGACTCTCCAGCATCCTGCTCTGCAGACGTGAGAGACTTCCTGTAAGGCAGCTGTGGGATCCCCATCTGCTTTCAAGTCCAAGGATGTAAGAGGCGTGCTGCCTCCTCCAGGGCCCTTCCTTTTGCCCCTCCCTGTATTTGGTTTTTCAGATGATGCTGTCACAGACTGGTCCTGATGGTGCCGGCCCACATCTCCGCCATTCCACCGGGCCCTCCCCCCACTGATCTGTCTCACTCTACTTAAACTTCTGGATGACCCTCTAGATTATCTCGTGGTTTGTGAAGTATGTCCTTAGCTCGCTGAATGTTTTCCCTCTATGTAAACCTTGGAGCTCATTTGCCTTTGCTGAAGCCTTATTACATGTCCCTGGGTCTGGTATTTGTAGATATAAACAAATGGGGCTGGGGATGTGGCTCAGCAGTTAAGAACACTTCCTGCTCTTTCAGAGGACCAGCTCCCACAAGCGGGGGTTCATAACCACTTATCACTCCAGTTCTAGAGGATCCTCTTCTGGTCTGTGGTACGCCATGGGTACACCTAATGTGTACACATATCATGTGCTACACATAATATGTACAAGCACTCATCATACACATAAAAGATCTTAAATAGATCTTTCTGACTAACTCCTGAGACTTAATGACTTCCTCTTCTTTATTTGGAAGCAAGGCACATACTCACTCGTGGCCATCATAGAAGAGGCAATTGTAGTTTTTTTTTTTTTTTTTTTTTTTCTGTGTGGAAAGCCTTTAACAAAATACTTGATTCAGGATACTTTATAAAGGCAACAGGTTTATTTATTCCATGGTCTTAGACACTGAAAGTCCAATATGGGGTTGGTTCTATCTGCATGGCTTCTCAGAGAGGGAAATGGTTGCATGCAGAAAAGGCCATGGGTATGGGGTGGTCTTGCTTTAATTATAATGACACAGAATTGATTCAGTCCCCAGGAACTTAACTCAGAGAAGGTGGGACTCTGTAACCTAATTTCTTCCCACCAGGCTCTACCCTCTTTTTTCTGGCTGGATAGGGTTGGGGTGGGGCACTGGGAAGGAATGATTCGTTGGAGAGGACATATTGCCTTCCATTCAAGGCTCCCTTAAATACTCCCACCCAGCCCCTGACATAAACATCCAAGGACTGGCAGTGGCGGGGCTTTGGGTACAGTTCTGTGTATACCAAGCTTATATCCCCAGCTCCTTGAAAAGAGCCAGGCCTGGTTTCCATGGTACCCTGCCCAGCCCTGAAGCAACTGTCAAGTCCTGTTGGCATCACCTATTTTTAGCAGTTGGAGCTGGGACCTCCTGTTTCCTTTTCTGTGTTATTTAGGAAGGCCACCCAGGACCCCACTCTGCAGATCCACACTTGGGATCAGCTTAGAGCAGAGATTGGGAGTGTGAGTTTATGTAACAGAGCTTTCTGCAGAGAGCCTGCGCTCCTGCCTTTCTGCTACCTGGTCGTGGTAGCTGCTATTGACTGAGTTCCCACTCTGATCCAACATTAATGACTTCTGCTGAGCATTCATAATCCATCTATGAAACTGGCCACAGAGCAGGCTCATTTTACAGGGGGATGAATCTAAGGCTCAGATAAATTGGAAACTTTGTGAACAATAAAGTGAGGATAAAGCCAGCATCCAAAATTTAATCTTACTCCAAAGTCCAGTACTTTCCACTGGACTATAGAGTTATTTGTTCTTCACACAGTAAATACACAAATGTGCTTACATACACACACATTCACACAGGTACACATGGAAAGAGAACATTTGCTAACCTTGACTTAGGGCATTTCAGGGCCAAGCTCTTTGGTTGCAGACATAGGTAGACCTTGTACCTGCCTGGTGCAGGGAGGCAGATGAAGTTTCCCGTGGAGTACAGTGTGGTCAGTCCTCCAGCAGGAGGTGACCAGGCTCACAGAGGAGAGAATACCGGAGCATCAGATGCACAAGAGAAGGAGTGGGCATTTATGTGTCAACAGACTAGGAGAGGCGTATTCCAAGCAGAGGGTAAACAGGGATTTAGGACAGGGCTTGTACCAACAGTGTAGTTAGAAGTTTTCTCTGGGTCCCGCCAAGCCCCAGCAGTTCCAAGGCCCACTTATAACATAATCACTCAGAAGCTTATATTAGTTAAAATTGCTTGGCCATTAGCTCAGGCTAACTACTGACTAGCTCTTATACTTACACTCAGCCCATTTCTGTTAATCTATATGTTGCCACATGTTCGTGGCTTTACCTGTGTGCCGTTACATGGTGCTCCCTGGACGGCAGGCTGACATCTCCTCACTCAGCCTTCCATTTCCCATAATTCTCCTTATCTGTTTATCGCACCTATACTTCCTGCCTGACTACTGACCAGTCAGTGTTTTATTTATCAACCAATCAGAGCAACACATTCACAGCATACAGAAAGACAGTCCCCCATCACAACGGTCTTCACAGGAGCTGCCTCCCTTCCTATCCAAAGGGCAAGTGCTGTATAGGACATGTGTAGCCCTGGAGTCTCCTTCACTGGCCCCTTCCCAGCAGGAATAGGGCCTTTTTAATGGCAGTATGTTCTGCAGTATGAGAGCCAGGAAAGACAGTTTTGGCCTTTCCTTCCAGACAGTCTGTGTGTTGTTTTTCTGTTCTTTATGGCTTTGAATCTGGCAGGTGAGAGGCAGGTCTGTGCAGCAGAGTTAACACACAGTTGTGCTGGTTGCTGGAGATGCTGCAGGGCCCCTGGCTTCATGCTGCCTGTGTCACAGAAGGTCATTACAAATACCTGTGCCAACACTACTGCACCTCAGGACACTTTGGAACAGGGCTGGGGCTATAGCCCAGGGGTAAACAATTTGCCCAATATGTAAAAGACCCTGGGTTTGAGCCCTACCACTGAGCTTCAGTCCTTCCCACAAGGACGTGAGCATTAAATTCTACAGCCAGTCTATGCTGGTCATCTTTCCAGACTGATGTTCAAGTAGGACAGATGGGCTCTGCCTGGATCACATCTACATCTTGATTTATGGACAGGTCTCTGCCAGATGGACTAGCATGGCAGATTCAGACAAATCACCTTGCTAACACCCGCTAGAGAGTTGAGTTCAGTGTCTTGCCATTTGAATTCAGAGATGCACCAGTCTGCCTGTGGTGACTGGTTTAATGGTCTGGGGAGGCGCTCAGGGGCTGTCTGCCTTTACCTTCACTGATGGTGGTCTGCTTTATTTAGCTAAGATGCAGGTGAACACACCTGATAGGTCTTGCTGCTTCTGGATACAGCTCTCAAGCTTACATGGGATATAATTCTAAATGCCAGGTCTGGCTTTTGTGGCCTTGGTATTCAAGTCACAGGGTGTGGAATTCTTGGGAGACACAGTGATCAGCAGCTGGTAAGCCTTTGCAGCAGTGAAGAAAACCAGGTCGTTTTGAGCTGGTTGGACACAATATACATCTCTGTTTCAGAATCATGGTAGGTTTCTTGTTGCCTCTGATGGAGCTACCAAGGCCTGTTCTGAAAATCCCCATGGGTCAGGGAGCTTCAGAAATGATAATCACTTTTGATTCTTTTCTTGGCTTCAAAAGCCCCAAACATTTCGTGGCCTCTGTCTTGGCAATCCTTGCTTTAGATACAAAGGATGAAGCCCCATAAAGATAGATAAAGGGAGCCCCATTAACAGTGTGGCCTCAGGGCAGAGTTGGCTGCTGCCCTTAAGAGCATCTGGCATCCATCTGCCCTTATGTTGGCCCCGGCTGTGGATATTTGACCATTTCACCTCTTGGGCTGGCCCATAAACCCTGGGATTGTTTGAGATTTTATAGACCTCACATAGAGTTGTGGACATTTTAAGATGCATAAGCATCTTCCTGTAGAGAAGGATATGGAGACTATGTAGTAAATATTGAATAGGCCCGCTAGGTGCATCTGTGAAATGGATGCTTTGCAAATGTGGCTGATGGGTCTTGGGTGACTCCTGGGTACCAACATCCTTATTTTAGTTCTTCCATCCTTATATTGTGCAATCAGAGTTGCATCACAAGTTGAACTTGGATGGAGAGGACAGTGAAGGAGAGGGAAGGTGGTTTTGAACTTGGTCTACTCAGAATAATGGTAAGGAGACCTGAGAGAGGAAGGAAGAGTGGGTTCCTTTAATCTGTGAGTGTCTGGGGCTGCCTAGACCAGAAGGCTGGTTGCAGGAGAACTCTCTGTGCCTGGGAATGGTGAATTCATTTAAGCACAGGTTTGGTCAGACATTAGCATGGTACTTGGTAGGAGCATAAATATGCTTCTGTCCTCTCTGTGTCTTTCCTTCCCAGAATGAGATTAGGGGTTTTCAGCATGCTTAAGGGCAGTGGTGAGGTCTGATTCTTGTCCTGCAAATTCCTAATCAAAATTGCCTAGCACAGAGCTGGTTGTTAGCTTGCTTACCCTGGATGTTCCTTACTACGCAGTCTGGGTGTGGTGGTGCATAGCTGCATTTCTAGAACTCAGAAAGTAGAAGAAAGATGATTAGAAGTTCATGGTCATCCTTGGCTACATAGAGAGCTTGAGGCCAGCCTGGGATACATGAGATTCTGTCTCAGAAAACAGAACAAATATGCCTAGTAGGCAAACAATGAATAAATACAAAATGGACAACCAGCCCCTCCAATTAATAATCTCATTAAAATAAAAGGCTGTTCAGAAAAGCAAAAGAAAATGGCGTTCATATTATTGTCATCCCTCCCCACCCCACCCCCAAATCCCCAACAAATCTTTCTGGACATATCTTGAGAGAAAATAATAATTCTCTATAAACAGATCCTACCTGATTTATTTTTCTACCTTAACATTGTGCTGTGGCTCTCTTGTCACATCGGTAAATATCGGCCTACATCCTTTTAAAATAGTATTGCATTATACAGATGAGCCATTTTTGAATCTGTCTTTGTTGATGGACATTTAGGTCATTGCAAATTCAAAGCTATTAACAATGAGATGTGGCATCCCAGCCATGTGCCTTTGAGATAGGCATCCCGCTGTGGTGATCTGGTTTTATTACCCAGCCTAGGCAGTGTGGAGATGACAAAGGCCGACATCCTCCTCTCCTTAGCACTGCCCGCATGCTTATTGTATTCTAATTCATCTGTTATGTGCTTTTTTGTGTTTCCACCTCCCCGTCCTCCTACACAGTCCTCTCAGGCTTTGTGGTTAGGTGTGGAATACACTGTGCTCATTCAGCCCCGCCCTTTCTCATTAGTAACATGTGCATGGTGTAGATTGCTACTGCAAATCTCTGGCAGTCAGCAGAATTAGCCTCTGGTTCAGAACAGCTGGAGAGAAACCTACTTTGCCCGTTTCATTCCAATTCTTTTTATAACAGTGACGTTCCGGTGTGCATTGAGTTTACTTAACAGTGATGGTGAACATTTCCAACTGTCCCCCTTTTAAAAAACAATTTACACTTTGGGCTTGGGGAGTTGGCTTAGCAGTTAAGAGCACTGGCTGACATTCCAGAGGATTCAATTCCCCACACCCACATGGCAACTCACAGCCATCTGTAACCTTAGTTCTGGGGGACCCAACGCCTGCTTCTAGCCTCATGGTGCACACACATGGTGCAGACTTGTGTGCACCATGCAAGCAGAATGCCCATTCATATAAAATAAAATTCTTTTAAAAGTCACACTTACTATTTCTCAGTTCAATAAGAACATGCTGAGTACCATACCTGGAACCTCTTACAGGAAACACAGAAGCCATCAGCCACATGGTCCCTCGCCATTAGGGTTTGATCTGAGAGACTCATAGTACAAGCCAGCCAGCTTCTGATCATGATAGTTCAACTTTATGATGGGACAAGAATGATAAGCAGTCAGTAGAGACCAGACCTCAGGTTTTGATTTTTGACCTTTCCTGCGTTGTTGATTGGTAGTGCTGCTCTGTCTTGAGATCCCAGGCACAACCATGCAGTCATAGTTACTGCATAAATGAAAACAGTCCATGGTCTACTGTGTAGCCAAACAGGATGCACAGGCCAGAGGGATAAAATGCATTTTTAATTCACAGTGTTTTCTCTTTATGATGGGTTTATCTGGATGTTATACCTCTATGGTATTCTCATATGTAGCTTTCTGTAGAAGTTAGGCTGCTGAGCATATGTCAACAATCTTGACATGAATGTTTATATGAGAGAAGTGGCTTTGTAAACTCTTTAGGCAGATAAAACTGAAGAGGGTTTTATGGTAAATGTGAGGAGCAGTTGCAATGCCCTCAGTGGCCACAGTGGAACCATCTGCCTCTCTTTCTCTCAGTGGTGGAGGCCAGGGGTGTAAAAGAGTACAAGGTCCTGATCTCAGAGTTGAGGGACTCAGAACACAAGGCTGATGATAATCAGAGCTTAGCATGGGGGTTTGCGCTCTCTGCTAGATGAGTGGAGACCAGTGTTACCAGGCACAATCAGCAGCATAATGTATCATCAGCAGTGTCGGCAACCCAGAATTCTTAGAAGGGACTTTACACATCAAATTTTTAGGGGTTTTAGGGCTTCCTGAACTCTGTTTAAAAGCTTAGGGAAAGTTTGGTTGTAAGAAAAATGCACTTACATGGACAAGCAAATTATTCGTTTTTCTGTTTACATGTGTGGTTCCTGTGTGTGTGCATGTTTGCATGTGTGTGGGCACATATGGAGTGTTGATACTGCTTTGCCACCTCATTCACTGAGGCAGGATCTCTCAGTCAAACCCAGAGCTCACTGATACTGCTAATGTCATCAGCTAGCCTACTCTGGGAATCCTCTCTTGCCTTCCTAAACTGGAATTACAGGCAACCACAACACACCTGCCTGGCTTTTACGTAGGTTCTGGGGATCCAAACTCCTACCCCTGGAGCAAGCACTTTAAATGTTTATTTATTTTTATTTTATGTATATGGGTGTTTTGCTCAGTGCTCACAGAGGTCAGAAGAGGGTGTTGAATCCCCTGGAATTGGATTTACAGATGGTTGTGAGCCACCTTGTGGGTGCTAGGAAATGTAGCTAGTGTTCTTAACCACTGAGCCATCTCTCCGGGGTGAGCAAATAATTTTATTTTTTAGGATATATTTATTTATTATGTATACAGAAGAGGGCGCCAGATCTCATTACAGATGGTTGTGAGCCACCATGTAGTTGCTGGGAACTGAACTCAGGACCTCTCGAAGAACAGTCAGTGCTCTTAACCTCTGAGCCATCTCTCCAGCCCACCCCCCCCCACACACACACCCCACGCAAAGAATTTTTAATACCATACCTAGTGGTTTGCAGATCTCCAGTTAGGAATCCAAGATCTGACTCAGTCTCAGGTCTTTGTGAGTGGAGTCACTCAGGTTTGTAGAGGAGGGGAAGTTGAGGGGTGCATGCTTAGTTCCTAAAGAAACATCTTCTTTCTTTCAGCACTGGCTGGATCATTCAAAACCCATAAAGAAACAGATGAAAGGTAAGGCATAGACTCCCATCTCCTCATGTCGTCTCTTCTTTTCTTTCTTTCCTTTTTTTTTTTTGTCAAGATTTTTGAGATCTTTTGATTTGTAAATAGATCCGATGTTAAATGGATGCTCTTTACTTCCTCTAAACTGGCCAGAGAGTAGAGCTGGAAGACTGAATGAGTACTTTGGGTAGATCTTGGGCCCACCTGTACTCCCATTTCACACCAGACACCCCTGCCAGTGAGAACTGACTAATGTGCTATTCAGAAACCTAACACCCACTTTACTCACTTCCAAGTAAGTTTCGAAGCAGATTCAGAACGGAGAGTAGGAAGCAGGAAGGCTCCAACTCATTCCTCCCAGGTGGAGTAACCATATTTTTCTAATGCTTCTTATGCTTAGATCATTTGGAAATTATATTCTCTTAAAAATACCTTAAGATATTTTTACTATGTTTTGACATGGCAGAACACTTTGCCTCCAGCTTTGTACTTTGTAAAACGTGGGTGCCAGTTTGGAGTAATCCCATCAGAGGATTACAAAGTGCCAGCTCTTTTACCCACCCTGACCCTCAGGGTTTTCTGCCAGAGTGAAGTTCCCAGCTAAGCCATCCCGGTCAACCTAAAAGTTTGGTTCCATTTTTCAAGCTCCAGATGGAGCAGTGAGCTTGCTCATTGTGATGTGTTTCTTTTGGTCTGATGGGAGACAAACACCTTTACCTTTCTGTCTCCAAATGTTTAGTTGGACCTGCCTATGCTTTGCACTTTCGAGTCAAATACTATTCTTCAGAACCAAACAACCTTCGAGAAGAATTTACAAGGTAGGACATCACACAGGCTATTCTGTCCAGCAGATTTGCCTCAGCCAGATTGTGGGGGTAAGGGAGACTTTGCAGCCGGAGGCTCACTTCCTTTTTAGTTCCCTGTGTCCTAAGCAAAAGTTACTAGCACTTTCCTCCAGGCTTCTCTACCCTGTTGAAAACCCACCAGTGTGCTTAGGAATCTAATTAGATGGACTTTTCTTGGATCTTGGGGAAATGATGGGTTCATCTATGGGATTTTGCCTTTGTCTCCATTACAAAAAACAAACAAACAAAAACAACAAAAGGAGATATTGAGAGAATGTTTCTTGGTCAAGAATAGCTTTTTTTTTTTTTTTTTTTTTTTTTTTTTTTTTTTTTTTTGGTGTTGCAAAACAATTCTGATTGTTCCGGTGTTACAAAACAATTCTGATTGTTCCAATGGAAAGAACCCTTCAGTTCATACCACAGATTTTGTTAGGCTCCTCTTATATCTCTCAGCTCCACTAGATATTTTTATGTTGTAAGTGCCTGTGTTTATCCCTTGAATTTCCGAAACAATATAGAAGAAAAAAAGAATGTAAAGGGATTGGAGTGTAGCGCTTCCCTTCCATCTGTGGAATGCTTTGTCAAGTTCTTGATATCCCCAGAGTGTCCTTGTCACTGGCTTTGTGAGTGATGCAATATAGTAGTGACATTGATGAATGGCCTACAATTTGGAGAGGACCACCTAAGTGACATTTGAAAAGCTATCACCAGTGCCCATGACAAGAGCCTCAGGGGCTTCTTCTGTTGGGTTTCCCTACGAGAATCAGGACTTTTGGCCCCATGGACACCATGTGCAAATAACGCATGTCTGTGTCCTAAATGTCATAAGTGGAAGTTCAGTTCTAGTTAAGGACCTATGGGGAAGTGAAACCTTCTGGAATGAGGTAGAACCTTTAGCCTCCCTGCCCACTTTGATTTCTGCGTCATCCAAAGTATGTGGCCGTTCTACAGGAAAGGATTGCCCACATGGCTTCCAAGGGCCAGCTCATTAAGCAACTTCAGTATTTCTCTTTGGAGGTCCTTATGAAATGTGTTGTCCCTAGCTGTCATGAAAGCTAGTCATTTTAAAGCCAGGTGTGTGAGTCAAAAACACTAGGAAGCTTTTGGACAAATGGGATTCCTGGGGACCGCTCTTGAGTGTAGGGTTCTGACTCCGTAGACCTGTAGTAGAGCGTGGGAGGCTTTGGTTGGTACAGAGTGGTTCTGGTGCCCACATCTTCCTGGAAAGAAAAGACATTTACTTAAGACTAAGACATTTATTATTTAGCGTGGTAAGCCCTGCTTATGGTTTGTTTTTTTGTTTGTTTGTTTGTTTTTTGTTTGTTTTGTTTTTTGCTACTTTCTTTCTTGTTTCTTATTATCCCTGTAATTATCTGTAGTGTAATTCTAGGATTTCTCATGTTTGTGTATGTGTGTGTGTGTGTGTGTGTGTGTGTGTGTGTGTGTGTGTGTGTTTTGCATGGTTTGCGTGTGTGTTTGGTTTGTTTGTTTTAAAGACAGAGTAGACAGTTTAACCGCCCCAGGAAGAAAAGCCTCAAGTGGTTTCCAGCAGACTCTGCAGTCAGCTGCAGACTTTTTGAGAGAGACCTGGAATCTGCTAGGTGTAGCTGGCCAAGTGCTGGCTCAGTGGTTCCATCCTGCCCATTTTTTTGGATGCACTGCTTGCCTGTGTGTGAGTTGTTCTGTGTGCCTGTTGGGCTAGTTCTCCTGCACCAAAGCCATCTTGCAAGTCACATCAGACCGCTTGGTGTTGCATCCATGCTCCATCCTACAAGTATCTTGCAAACTTCCCACATGCATTTCCCTGCCCAGTGAGACCATGGTTGCTTTTCCACAGGCTCAGGAGGAGGCTCCTACCTCCTCATTTGTTGGGACTTCCTTTTGACAGTGCAGAACGCCAGGGCATGTGCAGGGGGATTTGCGCTGGGAGGCTGGGGATTGGAGGCGGCTGGGAAAGGCAAGGGTTCCCCTCCGTTGACTTTTGTATATGTTTGTCAGGTACCTGTTTGTTTTACAACTCAGGCATGACATTCTTTCTGGAAAGTAAGTATGTTTTCGTTCTCTTAACCCAGCATAGAGCATAGTATGCCTCAGTAACTCACTGTTTTAACTCTTTTACACTTTGTCCTCTTTACCAAATTCAAAAAAAGTGCACCAGGTCTTGTCATGTGAGTCAGATACTTGAACTGCTGTCATTTTTGTCCCGGTGTAAAATGACTTCTATATGGCTTAGAGCATTTCCAAGAGCACTGACTTTCTTGAATAATGTGTATTTGGGAACCACTTTCTTGCTGTCACATCACTGCCCCATTCATACTGGCTTCTTTTGTATTTGCAAGCAGCACACATTGTTAACATGTATACATGTACAAGCGTTTGTGCAGTTTAAAAAGTCTCACCCATCGCCACCACACTGAAGCAGTGTAAAGAGGTCCTTATGTGACTGCTAAGAAGAGCTGTAGACTCCTCCTCTCATTTCCTGTCCCATCTTAAAAGTGTTATTTAAACTCAAGAGATTGGGCTTACAGTGATCATTAACAAAACGCATGATCATGTTATCACAAAACAACATTGTGTGGTTGGTTTTGAGGGAGCTTTAATAGAGAAAGAAGGCTGACAAACTGACTTGGCAGGTAAAAGCTCTTGCACCCAAGCCAAATGACCTGAATTCGATCCCCAGGACCTGAAAGTTGTCCTCTGACCTCCATACACATGCTGTGGTATGTACAGTCCCCCCTAACATCAGATCAAGTGTATACATACACACACACACACACACACACACACACACACACACACACACACAAAATCAATCAATCAATCTTATCTATCTATATGAATAAATAAATATAAATATGAAATTAGCTTTCATCATTTTCCATTAAGAGTTACTGAATATTTTCTGTTGCATTAAAAAAAAACAAAAAACAAAAAACAAAAAAACGAGGCTGTGTTAAGACTAAGAAGCAGTACCTGATGTTACCAATAGGAATATGTTCTGATTTTGAATGTAATCTGAAGGAAGTTTAATGAGTGATTTCTGCCATTTGTGGTGGATAACAGAACTGGGGAGACAGAAGCAGGTGGATCTCAGTGAGATTGAGGCCAGCCTGGTCTACCTAGTGAGTTCCAGGACAGGCCAGAGCTACATAGTAAGACCCCCATCTCAAACAACAAAACCAAGTATAAATCAGTTCTGTAGATAAAAATGTAAATGTAATATAGATAAAATGTACTTTCTGTGTTTGCAAATTCTTAATAGAAAATGCGCTCTAAAAATTTCCGTGTCAGGTAGGCAATAGAACAAGTAGACTGTACAGTGTATACATTGGGCTTACTCAGCCATGCAGTATATGGTTGGTTGGTGTGTTTGCTGAGCACGTGTGTGTTTTTATCTCTGCCGATTCTGTGTTCCTCACACTAAAGGGCCTGTAACTGTAGAGTTTGTCTCCAGTCGGGCAAACGTTGATGACAGTACTCCATGTATGTCCAGAGCTTTGCATTTTGTCTCCACTGCGACCCAACTCACCTCCTAACAAAAGCAGTGCTCTGAGGCCGGCATCGCCTCCTGTCAGCTGGAAGACCTGGGCCGAGATGCTGAAGGCGTACTTTCTCATCTGGAAAAGGAGAAGTCGGGTGGGGGCACTGGCTCCACCCATCTTAGAGTTTACAGACTACACACTGACTTAATGTGTAATACATAAGAAGACCTCAAGAACTAGAAGTTCTGTGCCAATGTCCGTCATTACTATTTTCCCAACTCACTTTGGAATGTGGATTATGGGTGAAATCACTGTATTTGCATGAGTACTTTCCTGTGGTCCTGCCTCAGTTGGACCTGCTAGAATGCTGAGCACAGCTAGTGGTCCTGAAAGTCGTATATACGATGTTAGTGTGTTTATTTTTACCATCCTGACTGTTTCAAGGAAGATTGAAGGCAGCTTTTAAATCTAATGGACTGTACCAAGAGAAAATAAGTTTAGGATAACTAAACATTCTGAGTTCTTTTCAAATTCATTAGAAGTGTCTGCATGGTTGGTAGAATGTATACTTGGATAGTTTCCCATATGTGGAGAACTGCCCTGGGAAATTTGTAGTGTATGTTAGTTTGTGTTCTTTAACATAGCCACCAAAAATATAAACCACTAGCATCAGAAGTCTTATGTAGACACGGCTGCCTTTTAAACGATGTTTTGTTGTTGTTGTTGTTGTTGTTGTTGTTTTTTCTGATGTTGTTACATGGTTCCAAATGTAGAGCTTCTTATTAGTGTTAATTTCTTTCTTTCGGTTTTTTTTGTTTTGTTTTGTTTTGTTTTTTCTTTCTTTTCCCAAGACTGAAGTGCCCCTATGAAACGGCTGTGGAGCTAGCTGCTCTCTGTCTGCAAGGTACGTTCCTCTTTAAAATCTTAAAGTTACTGCTTTTGTTTCAGTAAGAGAGACTCTCCTGTATACCAGACCCGGTGTCCTGTAAAGTGATCTGATGTGACCTCAGTCCTCAGGAGCTTGTGGTCTGGTGGGGAAAACGCACAGAGCATATGGCCATTTTCTAGCAACAGAGATACAGAGGAGGCTTGGGAGAGGGGTGCATTGGGGGACTGTGGCGAGGAAGGTGACTGGGAAGAACCAAGGATTCTGAAAGTGTAAGGAGGAGGGGAGATGCAGCCCTTGCTTGGTATGCACACAGCCCTGGGTTCCATCCCTAGAACTTCAAGTGTGGGTTGGGGGTTTGTGTAAGGAGGGGCTGATAGAGACATATCGGTTGAGTTGTACACACCACGTAAAACCAAATGTGATAGTGCACACCAGTCGCCCCAGTGCTTAAGAGGTGGTGGCAGGAGAATCAGAAGTTCATGGTCATCCTTAACTAGATACAAGTTTGAGGCCAGCCTGGGCTACACGAGGCCCTGTCTCAGAGAATAAACAATAAAAAGCAAACAAAGCAACAGTAAAGTCACAGAGATAGTAATCACAGCGTGACGTTCAAGAGACTGATTGGCCTTTGACCCCACTTAAAAGAATATGAACTTGGTGGGGTCTGCAGCAGTTCTTTGCATTAAGGAGGCAGAGGGGGGGGTGAGGGAGGATTTGGGAAAGGGGGATTGGAGTGGGGCTGATCATGGGCCACGAAGGGTGAGGGCTGTTACCGTTCCAGAGATAGTAAGGAGCTGAGCAGGGCAGGTGGGTGTGCACACAGTGAGCGCAGCCGTGGTGGTGCCAGGAGCAGGATTCCCTGATGAGCCCTAATGTGAGAAGGGAGTTGGGCATGACTCAGGCTGCTGCTGGGGGTAGGTGGGGGCATCGATGAGTGAACAGAGGCAAAGGAGGCTCCCGTGGAGTAAGTGGCCTGTGTGGACCTCGGCCAAGAGGTGCTGAAGTCACCAGCTTGCACGTGGGAACTGGGTGGCAGGAGTCCTGCCTGTGGGACCGTCCGTCCGTCCGTCCGTCCGTGTTGACTGTTCATCTGTGGGAGGTGCTGGTGGAGCTTCACTTTAAATGCATGAGAAATGCTTGCTTAATTTTCCAGCACTAATTAAGAGAATGGGGTTTCATTAGCATGTGCTTAGCAGAGTGCATTCGTTGGGTTATGATGTGTGACATATCCACTCATGGTATTTGTGAACACCCTAAGATTTTGCTTTGACAATTTTTTAAATATTTATTTGTGTGTGTGTGTGTGTGTGTGTGTGTGTGTGTGTGTGTGTGTGTGTGTGTGTGTGTGTGTGTGTCAGTGTAAGTGTGGCAGGTTGTTAGACAGCTTTGGAGAGTGGTTCTTTCCTTTCACGTGTGGATTCTGGACATCCAGCTCAGGGTGTCAGGCGTAGTAGCAAGTGTCTAGATCTGCTGAGCCATCTCACCAGCTTATAGTTTACTAATTTAAGAAAAGCTGATCAGAGAAGTGTCACAAGGTCGATCACATGATTACAGACTCTAGGTAGGACAGCACAACCATCAAGCAGGTCAAAGAAAGCACGTGACGTCCCATCTGCCACCCACCAGCACCTACATCCTCTGTTAATGAGTTTAGATTGATTTGTTTTGTTTTGTTTTTTGAGACAGGGATTCTATGGATAGCCCAGGTTGTCCCGAAACTCACTTTGTAGCCCAGGCTGGCCTCAAACTCACAGAGATCGACCTGCCTCTGCCTCCTGAGTGCTGGGATTAAAGGCGTGCGCCACCACCGCCCGGCTTAGATTATTATTATTTTTTTTTTTTAAAGAAGTGTAGTTCAGATTATCAGAATTTTTTGTGTGTAGTTTCCTAGTATTTTTGTTACATTTTAATTTAGTATGTATGTGTGCGCGCACAAGTACAAGTGTGCACGCTCTCAGAGGTCAGAGAACAACTTGCAGAAGTTGGTTCTCTTCTTCCACCATGTGGGTCATGGGGCTCGAACTCAGGTCCTCAGTTGTCTGCTGAGGCATCCCACGGCCCTGCATGCTGTTTTTAGTCCTTGCATGTTGTCACATCGATACCTGTAAAGGTGTTTTGTTGATAGCGGGTGTAGTCCTGCTCCTGGATACTTCTAGTCCTTCGTCACCTCCTCACAGACGCTCAGTTAGTGCAGGAGGAGGAGAGGAGTGAGCTGGGAGCCGACTGTGACCTACAGGGCTGCATGCTTCCTCTCCCCGGGCAGTCTGATGCAGTAGGTCTCCTGGTGAGTGCCGTGGTGTAGACAGAGTTGGAGACATGGCAGAGGCTCCAGGCTCCTGTGTTGGCCAGATGCGGATTTGACCAGCCTAGACAGTAGCCTTCATCTGCACTGGTTCCTGAGCTTTTCAAGAGGCCTAGTCAGGCTTGGCAGGCCCGAAGGATCTGTCAGGATCTGTCAGGGTAGTGTTAATGAAAGGAAAGCACCCAAGCATCCGTGTCAGGCCTGGGGCCATTAATCACTGCAGAAGCTTCCTCCTGAGGCTGTTGGCATAGTGTTTCAAGCCTGTCCTGTTGTCCTGAGTGATTAGAGGAGGAGGCACACCTTTGCCCTCGCTGGTCCGCTCTAGAGAGACCGTGAAAGCAGCCTGGAGAAGAGTAAAACCACCCGTAGCTGTAGAAAGATTTAAGACGCAGTCCTTATGTCAGGTACAAATAAGTACTGGAAGACCAAGGGACACACATGGGGAAAGCCTCATCACATTGTCATTCCGTTCCCGTGGTCTCACCTGCTTTCCTCTGGAGCCCAGCCTGGAGCCCTGCAACTAGCTTCACGCTGACGGGGTGAATAAAATGAAGGGCACAGTTTCCTCTGGGGGTTGAGCCTTTAAGGCATATCTTACTGTTGCTCTTGAATTAATAGTGCCCCCTGAGTTGAGCAACTGTGGCCTTCCACAGAGGATGTGCTCTTTGGGGAATACATTTGTGGTACATTTGAAAATCAATCCAAGTGAAAGGGTAAAAGGGATTTGAGATTGTCTGTGGCATGGTATGTTCGAGCTTGGTCCATGGAATAACTCCCATGTCTCAGGTAGAGATCGCAGACCTGGAGCAGCTCAGTGATTTGCCCAGGGACTCACAGTTAGCTATGGCAAGGTTGGAGCTTAGTCAGCCTTAGAGCTGAGCCATTTCCCTTCCAGTCTCCATGGAGCCAGAGCCTGGCTGCAGAACTGGGAGATTCTTGGAGTGCCAAGTTCTTTCAGCATGTTCTTGGAAGACTGGTGTCCCAGGTGCTGCTCAGGCCTGCTTCAGGCCAGCAAAGGCTGGAAGGGACAATGCCCTCTTCCTCACTGGTGTCTTTGACATTCTTAATCTTGACAGTTTAGGGCACCACTAAACACAGCGTCCTATTGAGTCATATTTGCCTATGGCTACATGAAATACCATAGGAATCTCTTTTTAGACTGTACAAAGCTTAGTTAGCGCTTGCCAGGAGTTCACTCCACAGTGACCTCTAGGACTGAGGTCAGTGGTGGTCTCTAGCTTGGGGAAACCAGCCCCACTTCCTTTCTGGCTATACATTGTTTCTAGAGAAGAATTTCATGTATGTGCCCCTGCTCAGGGTCAAAGCTGCTGCATGCCCTGACCCAGACCTTTCTACATCTTGGTCTTAGGGGTGTGGAGGATGGCATTCAAGTGGAAAGGTATTTGCCAGGTCACGTCTCTCTGTCAGCATTGTCTTATAAAGGCAGAGTCTCCTTGACTTTGGTTTTATTGCTTCTTCTTCACGAACAAGAACTGTTTGGTTCAGTGGCTTTGAGACTGGGTCTCACTTTGTCTTGCCCAGACCTTGACCATGAGAACCTGTTACCATAGCTTATCTCATTGACCCACCACACTTGGCCAAAAGGACTCGTATCCATTCTGCAAATCAAATGAAGTCCCTCTGGTTGTTGAGCCTTTAAGTCATATCTTACTGTTGCTCTTGAATTATTGGTGCCCCCTGAGTTGAGCTATGGCCTTCCACAGAGGATGTGCTCTTGAGATTTTGGTCCTCAGAAGCTACATGCTGGCCATGCATGGCCCAGTGGGGTGGTAAGGTGGTCTTAAGTAGTGAGCTGCTGCTGTCCCCGCAGGTTTCTGAGCAGGTGTGACTCCATCCACTGGTGGATTCGATGTCTGAGACATCAGGTTCCAGGTTTTCTCCCATCAGCAGGCTAGCTGTGTCAGCATCACATGGGAATTGGTTAGAAGTACAAATCAGATGGAGTGGGAATGTAGCCCAGTTGGTAGAGTGTCTGCCTAGCATGTCTGAAGTCCTGAGTTTCATCCCAAGCCCCACATACAATCAGCCATAGTGGTGCACTCAAGAGGTGAAAGTAGGTGGATCAGAAGTTGAAGGTCACCCACAGTTACACATTCAATTCTGGGCCTGGCTCCATATCAAGATCAGCAAATCTGGGTGTGGGGCCCATTGATGTTCTGTTTTCATGAGCCCACCAAATGACGCTTTTGCACTCTTAAGTTCAAAAACAACTGTTGGGGATCCCTGCCTTTCCAAGGAAAGTGCCCCAATCCCCAAGGGTCTTGTGAGCTGACAGGCAGAGACTGGGCTGTTCCTGGATGGGCATGCAAGTCTGCATGGTGATCCAGCCCTTAGGTGGCATGTCCATTTGCTAACTTGAAGCCCACACTTAGTGTAACCAGGTTGTAGAGGAAACTGGGGGGTTCTTTCTTATTCTGAAGTCTGGAGGGGTCAAGTGGATTTTCTCGTTCATGCTTCAGAGGGATAGGGCCACCGTGTCCTTGGACCCTCTGTTTTGCGGCTTGGCAAGGGCAAGAACCATGTGGTGTGCGTTGGGCTCTTTGCTGGGAAGGTTCCTGTTGCTATTCACCCTCTTCTGCACAGCCATCTCCCTTCTCCCCTTCTCTGTTCCGCCTAACTCGCCAAAGTTGCTCCTGCAGCCTGCTCACCACCCCTCCCTGCCTCTTTATCCCTCACTCAGATTCTGCATGCACCAAATTCATGATCCATCCTTCCCAGCCCTGCATACACTAAAACGCTGCTCTGACCTATGTTTAACAAGAGCCCTGTGCAGAAGATCCCCATTGCCTGCAAACACCTTTTATTGCAAATGTCCACTTCCCTGGGAAATGTGAGCCAGGCCTCCTTACATGGGAGAAGCAGTGAGAGAAAGCCAGTAGTGACCAAGGTGATGGTGTACTTCTCTATTAGGGAGGGTGTTAGCATGACTCCCAGGGATGCTGAGGGGAGCTGATAACAAGAGGGCTCTACCTCAGGGGCACCCGTGCTGTCTGATCAGAAAGGATGCCTGTGGATTCAGTCGCAGCAGTAACCCAAAGTGCTCAGTGTCTTCTTCTGCTTTCCTCCCTTTTATAAACTGCACAGCGGAGCTGGGGGAGTGCGAGCTCCCGGAACACACCCCGGAACTTGTGTCTGAGTTTCGGTTCATCCCAAATCAGACCGAAGCCATGGAATTCGATATCTTCCAGAGATGGAAAGAGTACAGGTACCTGAGTGCACCTCTTTTGTGGTCTGAACTGCTTGTTTCTTTGTCCTGTGTGTTCGTCAGACCCTTCTGGAAAACAGTTGCATGACTTTCCACAGCGTGCATGCGTGCGTGCGTGCCCTCTGCCTCCAGAGAGGTGCTCAGTTAATGACTGGGTTACAGCCTCTCTCCTGAGCTTCACACCTGTTTCTAAAAGGCCCGTGTGTCACCCCTCTTCTGAGAAATGTGCGAAGGTCAAGCCATGATCTTTTCTGTCCCTGAAACACGTAGCTTCTGTCTGATTTGATTGTTTCTTACCAGTGACTCCCCAGGTGTGGCTAAAACACTGCGCTGACAAGGTCTTGTCCCGAGCAGTGGTTCCCAACCTTCCTAATGCTGTGACCCTTGTACAGTTCCTCATGTTATGTGAGCCCCAACCATAAAATTATTTCGTTGCTACGTCATAACTGTAATTTTGCGACTGTTATGAATCGTAATGTAAATATCGGATATGCAGGATATCTGCTGTGTGACCCCCCCCAAAGGGGTCTCGACCCACAGATTGAGAACCACTGTTCTAGAGCAAACTTTTTAAAAAATACAGGTGGAGCATCCCTAACTCCCAAATTCTGAATCTAAAATGAAAAACTTTTGAGCACTAACCTGGTGATACATTTGAAAAATGCACACCAGGCTTTATGGGGCAGGCTGAAGTCTGATCATAGGGACAATTTTTAAATACATATGACATCAGCTCCAGGACCTTCAGTTTTATGTATCAGATGAATGTGACATAAGTGACCCCCGTCCAGAGTTGGGCCTTAGCCTTCAGAGTATCTCACTGTCCTCCTGAGTGCTGGGATTAAAGGCGTGCGCCGCCACTACCGCCCAGGGCTGATGACTTTTAAAATAAAAGATGGTATGAATGTTGTTATCAAATGCTAGGGAAGTGTGCAGATGTACAGGCAGCATGTCCCACGTACTCTCTCCCACGCAGCCTCCTTTCTCCCAGAGGAAGGCCAGGAGGGACAATCTTTCCCTTTGTCCTAGAGCACACTCTTGTTTTCCTTTTTCTTTTTTGGTTTTTTGAGACAGGGTTTCTCTGTGTAGTCCAGGCTGGCCTGGGACTCACTCTGTAGCCCAGGCTGGCCTGGAACTCACAGAGATCTGCCTGCCTCTGCCTCCCAAGTGCTGGAATTAAAGGTGTGCACCACCACTGCCCAGTATACACTCTGGTTTTCTTAAGAAACACCGTCCTGTGGTCTTCCCGTTCAGTTGCCACGGGGGTTCTTAGAGATCATTTCTGTCCATATAAACTTGCATTCTCCATTGCTGTAACCTGTTGCATGACCTCCTGCAGCTCAGTGGGCTCTTCAGACACTGTGGGTGTGGGAGTCCCAGTTTACATGCGTCTCCATTGTTTGTTGTTGTTGTTTTTTTCCTAAGGGGAAAGAGCCCTGCCCAGGCAGAACTCTCTTATCTCAACAAAGCAAAGTGGCTGGAAATGTATGGGGTGGACATGCACGTTGTCAGGGTAAGAACTCTGTGTGTTTTTGTCACTTTATTTGGCTGTTTCTGGAAAATGCATAGTGTGCCAACAAAGTAAATGGTGGTGAGGAAATCATGTTTACATTCTTCTGTGACGACCTGTTGGAACCCTCTACCGACTGTCCCTTCATTTGTTTGTAGGGAAGAGATGGCTGTGAATATTCTCTTGGACTGACCCCGACAGGCATATTAATCTTTGAAGGAGCTAACAAAATAGGCTTATTCTTTTGGTAATTTTAGTTTTGTCTAATATTAAAAATGTCTTTTCCTATTTTGTGTTGGAGAGTCTATGTGATGGATGATTCTGAGGGGTATTTGCAACACCCAGATTTTGCTTTTTAAAAAAAAAAAAAAAAAAAAATCACACCATCCCAGTGTCATTGTGGGTGTGTGTGGCCAATGCACTGAACCCCTAGATAATCATATTTAAATGAATGAATGATGATTTCCTTTTCTTAGCCAATCTAAACTTTCATAAGTGGAAAGGGAACTGTTGGATGTGTAGACAGTTTGGCTGTAGACTGCCCTTTTTAAAGCGCCTTTTCTCTGACCAGGCCTAAGATTACCAAAATGGACTTTAAAAAGAGCAAACTGACCCTCGTAGTAGTGGAGGATGACGACCAGGTAGGCTGTGCTCCTCCATGTCCTTCCTGTGGCCACTCACCCACGCCCCTGTGACACGTGCCCTCACGACAACGACCTTTGCTTCCTCCCTCAGGGGCGTGAGCAGGAGCACACGTTCGTGTTCAGGCTGGACAGCGCACGCACTTGCAAGCACTTATGGAAGTGTGCCGTGGAGCACCACGCCTTCTTCCGTCTGCGCACGCCGAGCAACAGCAAGTCCACCAGATCGGACTTCATCCGGCTGGGTTCTCGCTTCCGGTTCAGGTTGGCAGTTGCTTTAGGACATGGGCCAGGTGTTTCAGAGAGTGGCAACTCCTCTTTCCTGTGTATGAATGTAGCAGCGGATTTGTGTCTGTCTGTCCGTCCGTCTGTCCATCCGTGTGGCTTGTTTGCCCCACCCCCACTTCCTTGTCAAGGTCTGCCGTTTTGGTCCAGCCACAGCCTCTTTTGGCTTCCATCCCTTTACCGACCACATGGGACTGATGTGGGGTGAAATCCTTGGTGCCAGGAACGTTTTGATGTTGACCTTTTTCTCAGCTTGGAACTGTTTGTTTTGGATTTGGGGGTGAAGTGTGCTCAACATGTAATAACAAAATTGCCGGGCCTATACCTCTAGCTAGAATAGTGCTGTCTGGCGCAGTGGCCACCAGCTACTCAGCAGCTACTAGATTTGAAAACTCTAGTGCGCTGGTCTCAAGCAGCCTCATCTCCAGTGTGCAGTGGCCGAATGAGGTGGTGACCGCCTGTGAGTAGAGCAGACAGAGCGCATAGAGTCATTGGAGGAGGTTCTGTTGGATTCGGCCTCACTAGAACTCCTCGTGACCCACTCTTAACCCTGGAGGCAGCCTTGTTAGGCAGATCAAGTATCCCTGTTTTACTGACTACAATGGGCTCAAACTCTGCCTGCTAAATGGAGTAGAAGTGTGCCCCGCACACCTGGCCTTGGTGCTTCTATTTGTTTGTGTGCATGCGGATGTGTGGTGGTGTTTGCCCGTCTTCCAGTAGCATATACACATGTGCATGTGCAAGTTTTCATAGAGGCCTGAGAGTGGCCTGAGTGTCTTCCTCCACTGCTCTCCATCTCATTTTCTGAGACAGGGTCTCTTACTGAATCTGTAGCTCACTGACTGAGCTAGGCAGCTGCTGCTGACCTCCAAAGATCTTATTTCCACCTTCCCAGTGCTAGGATTACAGATTGCAAAACAGCACCCTGCTGTTGAGACTAGACGGGTGCTGGGGATCTGAACTCAGATCTCCATGCTGTGTCAGTACTTCACTGACATCATCTTCCCAGCTCTGGTTCTTAAAATCCTCACTCAGTACTTCACTGCCTAAACATCTTCCCAGCCCTGGTTCGTTCTTTTTTTTGGTTTCTTGAGACAGGGTTTCTCTGTGTAGTTCTGGTACCTGTCCTGGATCTCGCTCTGTAGACCAGGCTGGCCTCGAACTCACAGAGATCCACCTGGCTCTGCCTCCCAGTGCTGGGATTAAAGGAATGTGTCACCACTGCCACCACCTGGCCCAGCCCTGGTTTTTAAATTTCTAACCATTGCTAAGAGATTTGGTAATGATTAAGAATGAGAGCAGTGTGTGTGTGTGTGTGTGTGTGTGTGTGTGTGTGTGTGTGTGTGTATTTGAATCAGAAAAGAGCCTGAATAAAAAGCTTATTCTCACATATTTTCACTTTTGAGTTTAAGACTAGCACATGCAAACTCCTGGGGCGTCTTTGAAAATGAAGATACACGGCCTCTTAACCAGAGTGTGTGAATGTATGTGTGTGGGTGTCAGCCCTTGCAATGTGAATTTTCTTTTTCTTTTTTTTAAAATTTATTTGTTTATGTGTATGGGTGTTTTGTCTACATGTATGTTTGTGCACCATGTGAGTGCCTGGTGTCTGCAGAGGCCAGAGAAGGTGTCAGATGTCCTAAAACTAGAGTGACAGACGATGGTGAGCTGCTATATGGGTGCTAGAAATTGAACCTCAGTCCCCTGGAAAGCAGCCCACAGAGCCATCATCTCTCCAGCCTGGAACGCACATTTCAAATACACTCCTGAGTCTGAGAATCTCAGTTACACGGTAGAGAACTTCACTTGGTTTCGTAACCTCTGCCCACACGTGGCATGTCCCTGAACTCTGTTGAAAATGCCAGAAGTGTTGCTCACTTCAGATCTATCTACCGTGCAAGGAAGTGGCTGTGCATTTCTGTTTAAAGAATAGTTTTTGTCTGAGTGTATTTTTTAAATGCTCTAAGGAAGGGAAAAAGAAGAGCACGTCCTTGAGGGAAAAAAATCGCATCGCTAGGCCCTGGGAGGATGGACTTGGCAGCGTGGCACAGGTTTGCAGGACTGCCACGGTCTGCCCAGACCCATGTGGATTTGGAGTTGGGTGGAGAGGGCATTTGAGGAGATTGCCAAAAACGTAGGCTTCTCCCTCCTGGGGAGATGCTCCAGGGATTGGCTCAGACCTAGTGACCTGTGGTCCTCAAGGAGAAATGAAGAAAGGAAGTTTGGAGGTGGGCTGCCCCGGGAGGCATCTGGAGCAGCAGGTAGCATTTGGATCCTTCCCTCTGAAAAACCAGCCAAAAGTCACTGGACTGGAGCAGTGATGAGTGGATCAGCAAAACACAGCTGCCCTCCTGGAAGCTGCAGCTGGCTTCACAGTGGTTGGGTCTGGAAAGCCAAAGAACTTGGAGACATTTCCTTTGGCGCCTTGCAAGGGAAGCCAGGGTTTAGTTTAGGGGCCTGCTACAACAGCCTTGGAGGCGATGTGAAATGCTGAGTGTCTCTATGGTGTTCCTTGAGAGGTTATTCCGTGTCTAATCAATAATCTTCATCAAGTGATCCAAGTACTCGGACCTGTTTGGTTTGAGCAACCAAGTGGTTGGTACTTAAATTGTAGGTTTTACCCTTTGGTAGAAAGAGATTTTTGCCCCTGTGCCTGGCTTGGTAAAGGAGACTATACTTCCAAATAGAAGCTTTAAACTTAGTGTGTCTTTACCAGGTGAGTTCATGCTAAGTTGAAATGCTGGAGCTCTTGAAAAAAAAAAAAAAAGAAAATATTCATTTGCACTAGCTGTGGTATGCTGAGAGCTGGTATCGGCGCTAATGTGCAAATCAAATATTTCCTTCCCAGCGGGCGGACAGAATACCAGGCAACACACGGCTCCAGATTGCGAAGAACCAGCACCTTTGAGAGGAAGCCTAGCAAACGCTACCCGTCCCGGCGACATTCCACCTTCAAAGGTTATATGGTGTTCCTTCCTTGCAGACATGTTGCAGTAGCACGTGGTGGGTGGTTTGGCTAGGGGAGGAGTTACTGCTGGTACCCTCTGGTGTTGGAAAAGAATGTCCTGAGTCTCGGTGGACCTCGACCTCCAGCTGTCGTCTTTCTCCCACCCAGTGTGCTCCTCTGCCTCTCCCTGTCTGTCTTCTTTCGACTGTGCCTCTCTGCCTCTTTTAGGCTTGGATCCTCAACAGTCTCACCTTTGTCCATAGAAGGTACTGCGTCCATTGTCTCCACTACCTTGCCGTTCCTGGTGGGGACATCGGGCGCATGCTAACCAGAATTGTGGTCACAGAAGAAAGGATGCATTACCTGCAGAGACATAGTTCAGGTCTCCCGTGGTCAGTCCCCCCCACCCCCAGTCCCTGAATACAGCTGCACCCTGCAGCGCTGCTCCCCTGCTCAGAGTTCCCTGACTCTTGTGTCTGTTACGGCCCACCTGTGTGAGGCCTGAGACCAGGATGTGTCAGGCAGTAAATGAACACATCATTCTACTTAAGCTGGGTTTCATAATCGTAGCTGGAAGCCCTGGGTAGCTCACTTCTCCACACGGATCGCTCCTCCTTCGGGCACACTCCAGTTAGCACTGCACTGTTTGTCCTTTATCACAGCAGGGCCACTGCACCCAGCCTCTCTCTGCCACCCTCCTACCCTTGTCATTCTGTACATTTTTCTTGCCTACCCTGGGGTTTCATGGGCCCCTGGAAACCTGCTTATATACCTGTGCTTTCTAGAATCTTCCTCCTTTGTCTCCCTCTACCCTGCTTCCTTATATTATGAGTCAGTAGCACAGTATGATGACAGACAACAGGTCTTAAGTCATTCTCAGCTGCTTTAGTGAAGGAAAAAAAAGCCAAGAGCCCCCAAAATATGGCCTTAACTTTAAGAGAGACCAGGGAGCCAGGCTGTGGTGGCGCACACCTTTAACCCCAGCACTTGGGAGGCAGAAGCAGTCAGATCTTTGTGAGTTGGAGGCCAGTTGGTCTAGAGGGAGTTCCAGAACAGCCAGGGGTACACAGAGAAACCCTGTCTTGAAAAAAAAACCAAACCAAACTAACAAACAAAAATCACAAACAAAGGACGTGGGTGGAGGGAAGGAGAGGGGACAGGGAGGGGTGGCTGCAGTTGGGATGTAAAATAAATGAAAATTTTTCATTAATAAAAAAGAAAAGGAAAGTTCACAAGCAAAAAGAAAGGCCGGGGACCGGGGGACGTGGTCAAAGAGAGGGTGATACCTGATGAAGGGTGACTGCGGGAAGCTTCAGGCAGATCTCAGGGAGCAGCCAGGGGTGAGAACTCAAGCAGGACCATTGTCTCTATTAGAGAACCACACTTGGGGGTGAGGGGTGCTGTCCATAGAGTCATAGGTGTCCATAAACAGTCCAATCTGGGGGACAATTTTCTAAAGAAGAAAACCACTATTTTGATACAGTTGCAAGCACCCAGTCCCCACAAGTGTATGCTATCATAAGGGGAGGAAACGTCCAGTGTCGCTGACCTAGAAGTAGAGAATATGGCAGACCCCACTGAATAGCTTGGGATGTTTTTAGACTTCTGCCTCCGAGATTCCTTCTTACCCTCCTTTCTGGTCTCTAGATCCTTTTCCTCCATTTATTTTACTGACATATTTTCCAGCTAGAGGCCTAGAATCTTCTTTGTGAAGCTCTGAATGTTTTCCCCTGGTGTACCCTTCTTGAAAGGAAGTAAGGAGAGCTGGGGGATAGCTTGGTTGGTAGAGTGTTTGCCTCGCTCAGATGAAACCCTGGATTTCTCCCCGTTCTAGAAACTGATAATCTCAATACTTGTGAAGTAGAGGAAGGATCAGAAATTCGATGTGATCCTCAGCTACGTAACATTTGAGGCCAGAGCAATATAAAACTCTGCCCCCCTCAAAAGAAGAAAAGTGTGTATGGCAAGTTAGGGATATAGCTCAGTGGTGCAAGGCTATGGGTTCAGTTCCCAGCATCACACAAGAAGAAAAGAAGTGTAGTTGAATAAACGTCTCTTTTATGCAGGCTCTGCCTCTGCCCCATCAAAAATGCCTGCTCCAAGTTCTTCCCTAGAGGTTGCTGGTATTTCATCCTTTATCATGTTATATTGCTTTTCCGTCTCTACCCAGGACCCCCAGCTCCTTGGGTGCAAGGACTGCCCTGTGGTTGCCTCCTGGTGCTTTGTGGGCATACCAGCACACCCAGCCCTGGGAACCTGCTTCTAGAGTTGCCCAGAGAACAGGGAGGAACAGCACATATTAGTGGGAGGGTTCAAGTCCTCAGGGAAGACTAGTCAGAGTTCAAGGCTGCCTGGTTTGAGATGAGGACTGTGCTCTGATAGAGTGGTCTCTGCCCAGTCATTCTTTCGGTGTTATTGTCTAGTGAATATTTTCAAGTTCTGCATGACTTCCCATCCTTTCTTTACAGCAAGCAACCCAGTGATTGCTGCTCAGCTCTGGTAAGTACCCCCAGACTCGCCAGCACAACTCTCCCCTCTAATTACCACGTGTGTTAGCAGTGTTGACTTTCTCCTTAATACAATGAAATCCAAGTGACTCACCTGATAACTTTTTTTTTTTTTTTCCTTTTCTGCTGCCTGGCTACACCACACCATCCTCCCAGCTTTCAAAAAACATACAACAGAATGTTCCCAGACTTTCTTGTTGCAAAACAGCTGTTTTGTTTGGGTAGCATAGTGCTTTGTTTGTTGTCAGGGTGGTAAGGTGGCAGCCAGGCATGCGGCACGTGCAGTAATCGTGCGGCAGGCAAGGGTGGGGACCGACGGCCCCGCTGCTGAGCAAAGGTTCCCAGCAACAGGTGCTGCCTTGTCCAGGGACCTGCAGGTGCTAGGAGACATGAAACACCCCCGGAGGGCTGGAGAGATGGCTCAGTGGGTAAGGCGCTTGCTATGTGCCAGCCGTGAGACCCGTATAAAGGTGGAAAGAGCACTGGCTCCACAGCGCTGCCCTCTGACCTGACCTCCACACGCGCACCATGGCATACACATGCAGCGTGCACACAGATGTACAATGATAATGAAAGCAAGCCAACAAATAAAGAAGCCACCTCTAAGAGTTTCTGCAGGATAATAAATACTGTGTCACCAGACTGAAAACCTCCCGTATGGGACTTTGCAAGCTCCTCGTCGCAGGGCAGATTGGAAGTATTTTGAGTTCTGGGCTGTGACATCTCTTTCAGAACTCTTCAGTTCTGCCGTAGCAACACTGGAGCAGCTGTAGACAGTATGCAAACGGAGGAGCATGGCGGTGATTCAATAAAACTTTATTCATAAGTACCAGTCTGCCACATTTGGCCCTTGGGTCGCATCAGCTGCCTTTTCCCTAGTGTGACCCTGCCTGTGTCTGGAACTCCCTGATAAGCTATGAAACGTCCCCCATGGGCAGGACAGCCTTGGGCCATAGGAATACTTATACACATGTGGGGACGTGGGCATTTGTCCTTCAAAGCTTCCCTGGTAAGGTTAGCGCGGCCCCTAGGAGAGAGCTGCTGCTGTACCTCTTCCCTGCCTTCTCTCCCGTCTGAAACCAGTCCTCTTCCTCCGTAAGCATGACATGCTAGGAGCAGCTGTCGTGTGAGAGAGCAGTTGGTAGATCATGGGTTCTGAACTGCGAGCTGAGGCCTCAAGTCTGATGGGGCAAAGGTGGTAGTGGCTGTGGAGATGGGTACAGACGGCCTGGGCTGTGCCCTCTCATCCTGGCAGTCAGGGCTTGAGATCAGGGTCATGAGACCAGAGCTCCACCCGAGGTGTCAGGAGCCCTCTCCATGGCAGCTTTTTCCGTGTGTGCTGGGGCCTTTGGTCTTCTTCCCGCTTTGCTCCCATTTTTCTCATTTGCAGGCAAGGAGCTGGGACTCGGGCTGTGTTCTCCCCAGTGTTTTTAGCTTGTGATTTTTACACTTTGCCACCTCCCCCAAGAAGCCTGACTTAAAAGCAAAGGAAACAGACAGGAGCAGAGAGCTGCTTGTGGGTAGGAAAGGACTAAGGCCCACCTGTTCATTGGCTTCCTCCCCACTTCAGGAAGCCCTGAGATCCCCTTCAAGGAACCTCAGGTTCTGGAGAGCAAAGTTAGCATAGCCTCAGGTTCCAGGGTGTGTTTGCAGACAGGCTGGCCTGGTCGCACTGTCTGCCTTCTGCATCTAATGGAGGGGTGGGAGAATCCTCTTGAACGCTGCCCATTGCCCCCTGTGGTGGGGGTATGGGGTATGACCAGTGTTCTCAGGTCTGCAGGGGTGCCCTCTGCCTCGGGGTCTCGGCAGGCAGCATGCTGAAAGCTGCTGACCGGTTTCAGCCCGACAGGTCCTGTTTTTAATTCTCGGGAGATTGTAAGCTACAGTATTTCTTGCTTTCTTAGGAGGTGATTATTTTGTTTGTTTGTATTTCCCTGATAAAGTGACATTTCCCTCTTAGAATCTAGGGGAGATTATACACTGGGAATGAAAACAAACATAAAAAAACAATCGCCGCACACACACCCCCAAGTGTCAGTAAATAGACCCTGTAGGAACAAATGAGTTAATAACCGCTGTTCGCAGCTGTTCAATTGCTCTTCCCAGCCTGGGGATCCTGGGTGAGTAGAATTGCTGTGGGGCAGCAGATGAAGTTGTGCTGGGAACCTCAGAGGTACTACTGGAGAAAGAACACCTTGTGGAGCACTTCACCCACCTGCTGAGCCAGCCTAAGCTCTGGCTAGAGCCTGGCTTCACTGACAGTCCTCTCTGAAAACTGAACGCAGACCCAGTGTAAGACTCAGAACAGAGATGCCCCCCTCCCCTGTTAGAGATGCAATAAACCTTCATTCCAGGCACCCTGGCAACAGTGACTGCCCAGTGATTGTTCTGGGCTTGTGAGGTTTTGAGTAGGTACTGAGCTTGTGTCTTATGCAACAAATGTGTTTTTGTTCTCTCTCTCTCTCTCCCTCCCTCCTTCCCTCTCTCCCCCCCCTCCCTCCCTCCCTCTCCCTCCCTCTCCCTCCCTCTCCTCTCTCCCTCTCCTCTCTCCCTCTCTCTCTCCCTCTCTCTCCCCCCTCCCTCCCTCCCTCTACCTCTCTATCCCTCTATCTCTCTCCCTCTCTCCCTTCCCTCCCTTTCTCCTCCTCCTCCTCTCTCCTCTCTCTCTGTGTATGTGTATACATACGTAAACTACATATATATATATACATACATATATTTCACACACATATTTATGTATGCATATGTGTTTATGTATTTGCCAAGCCAGTTCTAATTAAGATTCTAGTCAAATTAGACCCCACTTGAACTCTGAACTTTTCCACAGACCCCCCAAGAGCCCACTAGATTTGGTGGAAAGAAAATAGGGTTTGGGTCTGAGCAGATATTGAATCAACCCTGGCTCAGCCATTGACTGGCCAGTGATTCTTAGTAGGTTTCCTAACTCTCAGTGAAGCCACTATTCATTTGGCTGTGGATTGAGGTGGTAGGAAACGTCCTGGACTTTGTCACCCCATTAAGTAAATTAGTGACAGGGCAGAGGCTTGATGTGAATGAACATTCCCCACCAGTGCCCAGATCAGCAGGAGTGTCATTGTGGGCCAGGGGCTCATGTGGGATTCCTCACAGTGCCTGTGGTAGGTGTCTCGGAGAAGCTGGTACCTCTCCCTTCAGCTAGAGGCTCTGTGCCATCACTAGAGTGCTAGCCTCCGGGGCAATGCCATGGAGGGCCTGTGGTGGGAATGAAGCTGCCTGGTTTGTGCTGCTGGAAAGAAACCCACAATGTCACGGCTGCACTTTGGCGTATGCCTGGGCTGTTTACGCTGGTGAGCCTTAAGCTGGTGAGTGGAAGTCGCTGTTTGTGGTTTCCTTGATTATCTGTGTTCGTGTAAGTTCTAGGAACCAAAAAAGAAGGGGTGTGCCAGCGTTCTTAATGGAGTAGGGAGTCTGTGGGGTTAGTTATGGCTGTTAAATAGACCCATCATAATGTCTCCTTACAACTGGTAAAATGATGTTTTTCGTTTTCTTTTTAGCTCCAAAACAAATCCTGAAGTCCATAATTACCAGGTGAGATGCTGTGTTTGAGATGTTTCTTAAAGTTTCTGAATTCTGTGCGACGAGCAGTATGTCGTAACAACATATGCTTGTTAGGTTTTGGTTCACTCTTCTTGTTTTCCAGAAAACTCAGAGACAGATCCTCCCGCCCTGACCCCTGTTCCCCTCCTAGTCATCTGAAGTGTCTGGTTTAACCTTGTTAACTTGGAAGTGCCAGGGACATGTAGTTATGTTTCTGGTTGGTCAGGCCCAGCCTCTCAGCAGCATTCTGTGGGCCTAGCGAAGGCAAGCCCTTGAGACAGGCTTCCAGAAGGGAAGATTCTGCCTCCTCCTCTTCTGTCTTCCTGGGCCCGACTGTGCCTGCTGGGGTGCAAAAGACTGAGGAAGCTTGCAGGAAGGACAGTTTGCTTGTTGTTGTTGTTGGAGACAGGCTGGCTCTGGCTGCCCTGGAACTCACTGTGTAGAGCCTTGAGTTCTAGTCTTTAACTCACAGAGATCCTCCTGCCTCTGCCTCTCGTGGGCTGGCACTAAAGGCCTGCGCACAGGTGTGTGTTTGTTTTTGCTTTGTTCTTGTTGGTCCTCTCCCCACCCCTGTTCATGGCAAACCCACTCAGACCAATGGAGGCATCATTTATTTCCAGAACCCATGTGTCAAACACCAGCCCTGCCGCATTTGGTTCCCATGTCCAGTGGTGTGTCGTTCCTCCGCAGTGCCGAACCAGCCCATGCCTCCTGCCTGCCCACCCGCTTCAGCCGCAGCCCTCCATAGCTGCTGTGGGCAGCCCTCTCTAGGCTTCCAGAGCCTGTCCTGACTTCTACCGTCCCTTCCCACGGTTCCGGTCACAAGCCTGTGTTGAGTTCCCAGCAGCTGCACAGTATAGTTAGGTGCCTTTAGGTTCTTGCCGGTGCGGCCTTACCCATGCTCATCCGCCTGGAGTCCTTGGCCAACTCTTACCTGCTTGCTACAGTAGAGCCTTCACGTTCGTGCTCAGCAGCCCCTGCCTCCTTTTTCCTCTTAAGTCGGAAGCTCCCAGCTCCAGTAGGATTCAGCCCTGCACCTTCAAACCATGTGGCCAGCATTAAAAGAATTAGCAGCAGTCTCATCCCTTAAGAGCTGAGCAGAAACTTGAGGAGGAGGAACTTGGCATCCATCCACAGACTTCAGAGATCCTAAGGTGGCGCTAATGCACAGACACATGGGGACTCTGGGAGGATGGTATGGGCCTTGCTTCCCAGGTGGTCCTTTGTTTCTGCTTAAAGGCTGAGAGACCCGTGTCTGATGACTTCTAACTTGGAGCCCTCTATTGGTCTTTTTTTTTTTCCTGTTGCTATGACAAAATACCCAGCACTGTGTACTTTATAAAGTAAAATAAGTTCATTTAATTCATGGCTTTGAAAGTTCGAAAGTACAGTACTGGCTTCCGCTCAGCTCTGGGGAGGGATTTGTGGCCTAAGAGCAGGAGAATGTCCATGGAGGGAGAGGTTGCGTGGTGAGATGGGGCCGGGCAAGGGGGCGGGGCTGTACTGCTCTTCTCAGGAGAACTAGCCAGGGTCCCTCTCTGAAGACCCCCAAAGACCTCCTCACCTCCCACAGCATCATATTGTTGACCAACCTTGTCCTGGGCAAGTGCCTGAAGCATGCGGTCCTCCCAGTGTTCCATGTGTGGCTGTGAATGTCACCAGTGACATTGCTGCTCCATGAACAATTTCAATGTGAACCTTGTCCTCTTCCCTGGTCTTTCACTGTTACGGATACCATTTCTGCAGGTGACCAAGATGCCCATGTTTGTCATCCTTAGGAGGTTCCCAGATGGTTTCTGAAGAACTTCTGTGCAGGAAGTCACACGTCTAGCGGGTGCAATGAGGAACCGGGGCTTTTGGGTAGAAGGGACTCTGAACCCGGTAGAAGGAAAATCATTTCCCATGTCATCTTCCTTAGGGTCCGGGGCTTCTTATTCACACACCGCTTTTTGTTTAGGGATGTCAGGTATTGATGAAATTATTAAGGCCACTCCACGTAGTTAAAAGGGAGGTTTATTTTGTGGGGTAACTTACAAATGAAGGGATAGGTAGGTTGTAGGGTCTGGCAAAGGTACCACGCAGTCCGGCGGTGTTCTCTGGAGAACTCTGCTTGGTCTACCTCCAGCGTCCAGGGTCCAGGCACCAAGAGCTCCCTCTCCTTTGGATCATGGGTCTTCAGAGTCCTGTCTCAGCCCTGCCTTGTAGGCATGACCATTACCGAAGCCTCAATGGGGGTTGGAACTTCCAGGCCAAGGCTGGAATGGCTACCCACTACAGTCAGGTGCAACTGGAGTGTTGTAGGGAAGGAAAAGAGCTGGTGCTGGGCAACCAGTGCTTGGAGGATGTAAGTGGACTGGAAGAGGGTGGCCTGATCACATCATGATGCCCTGAAGGATTGTCGGGAAGGTGACATGCAGCATTAGCTCATTCTGCAGCGTCAGCCAGCTGCAGAGGATAGATGGCCGTGTTCTCCATGAGGACACTTGTCATTTGAGGTGGGACAGTTCTTCATTGTCCCTGGAATTCCAGTAAATCTGGCTCCCCTTGTCCCTGTTACTGTGATAAGCAAAGAGATCCGTATATACTCTTCATTGTTGAGAGAGCACCTGAGTTCACGTTAAAGTACCTGAGAGTGTAGAATATGAATGAATTACCACAGAAGATATACCAAGGAAGGAAGGTTCTGGAATTTCCCTTTTTTTTGAGCATGTGGAGGAGGTTTCTACCCCTGTGGTGAATCTGGGTGTGTTTAAAAAACAAGGCTAGAGGGCCCAGTTGTAGGGCAGTTCTCTCTTGTGGAGCCTGCACCACGTCAGCGAGCGTACCCTCCTGCATACCGACCCCTGCAGGTTCTGCCCCCCACACTGTGTCCCCCGGGGGTGCAGCCCCGGCTTGCTGACAGGCACTTTGAAGGAGAAAAGAAAGGCTACTGGAATACAGAATAGGCTGCGTGAGGGCATCTCGGGGCCATGAAAATTGGATGAAGAGAATCGCTGAGAGTTTCTGTAACAGAAAGCAGGCCACTGCTTAGTAACCACAGCAGCGGGGGTCAGGAGGAGGAAGGGAAGAAATAATTAGAAGATTAATAGTGGTGTGATTGCAGTGACTTTCCGGGGCGGGGTGCACATTTACCCTGTGGCTAGCTTAGCCTTGAGAAGCCCCGTGGCTTCTGGCAGCGTCCAGGGCTGCTGCCCTCTGCAGGTGAGAAGTGGAATGGCAGCTGGCTACCCTGCCAGGCCCATCCGGGCTTCACACTTCTTAGGAACAGCTTCCCACCTTCCTTCCTTCAGTCTGTCTGTGCGTCTCTCCAGTCTCTCCATAACAATAGGTCTTCCTGATGCTATTACCGCTTAGACACCCACAACACCGTTGCTTTCATTTACCCTGTAATCCAGTCCTTGTCTGCATGCCAGTGTAACTCAGCTGTTACGCACGCCTGTCGTCATTTCAGAACCAACAAAAGTGGCTTCTGAAGAGAGAAGCCACTCACCCCATCTTCCTGGCACTTGCCTCCTTGAGAGAGAGGTGTTGTCTGACCAGGCCATGTTGGGTAGCCTCCTTTGAGTCAGATGTGGCACCTTGCCTCCCAGCTCCTGCTCTGGAGATGGTATTTGGTGAGCCAGACACTGGGTTCCAGCCCCTCAACCCCCAAGCCTTTGTTAGTGGGAGAAACAAGATCATCTGGGAAAGGTCCAGCCTCCCCTACCCCCAGGGCTTGGTTACAGCTTTCCCATTCACGGCCCCCTGGACTCCCGAGGTGGGTGCCATCACAAGAGAAAGCAAATGACGTGGCAGCCATTGAAATCCAAAGGTCACTGAGTAATCCAGTTTGATGTTTCCTTTCCAGCCTCAGTACCATCCTAACATCCACCCCAGCCAGCCCCGGTGGCGTCCTCACTCTCCAAATGTCAGGTGAGTTGGTGAGCGTCTGCAGCCCTGCTTTGGGGAGTTGTCCTGCCCTCTCAAACCCCCACTCTTGGCTGCAGGAACAACTGTGCAGCGGGGCATGACCAGGACAGAAACCTCCAAAGCAAAGGAAGCGAGTGACCAATCTTTGTGAAATAACAGATTTAAAAAAAAAAATATTCTAACCGCAAATATTTTGGTTTGGTTTTTAATATCAGAGGTGTTGCTTAAGGTTTCCAAGTTAATATTTTCTTATTCTGAGAATTTATTTTTATTTTCTTGGAATGTAATTAAAGCTTGGAGATTAGAATCCCCCCCCCCCCCTTTTTAAGGGCTTTTACCCCTTAGGAATGAGGGCACTGTTTGCTTTGGTGGCTGGGGGCCTTTTTTTCTCCTACTTGGGGGTTATTAGACTTTTTCAGCAAAGGAGAGTCTCTGTTTTCAGCTTTGTGGTCATTATCTGAAGACAACAAGCAATGAGGACTTGCATAAGAATGCATTTACAAAATAAGTGGGGTTTGTCCCCCGATGGCTATCAGTATCTCCTGCCACTGCCCTTGAGTGACCTGGCACCTGCTATTTGGAGTCAGGGCGACCCCTGGGAAGCAGCCATGTTCCTAAGATTTGCATTTTTGGCCAGTCTTAATTGGCATTTTTATGTCCAGCTATTTCAGAAACAGTTGGAATTCAGATTGACCATGGTGGAGCTGTGGGCCTTGCTCCTTGAGGGAGCATGGAAAATCGGGTGGTAGAAAGAAATTTGCCTTGAGCAAGCTAGGTAAACGTTTATGGGGCCCTTGTAACACAGCAGTGCCGTCTGACATTATTAACACTTTGATACTCACATGGCATTTTAGGGCAAGTCAGGTCAGTGTGGTGATAATTCTAAAGCTTTGCAACATCCAGATGTAGTTTATTTTTCAGACATGACAAGTAGGTAAGGCTTAGATGGGCTATCGTCCTGTTAACAGTGCTTTAAGCAGATGTTGCATCTAGCATTGCCTGTTTCATCAGAGTGTTTTCCCTCTGTAGCATGCCCTAGCCTCCTCTTCACCCAGAGGTAACACTTTCCCTCAGAGGTGGCCCTGCTGATGCTTCAGTGTCTCCTGAGAACCATCACCCAGCCCCAGCCCAGAGCTGTAGCTGAACGCAGGTGGCACCCAGCACTCTGTGTGTTCTAGAGCTCCCTAGAGGTGCATCTTGAGGAGAATTGATTGCTCCACTCTTGTGGCAGATGCTATCCAAAACCATCACCATGCACATCTGGTTTATGGAAGCTGTCCCCTAAGCTAGCTTTCCTTAGCCTGCCCTGACCACCTTGTAAAACCCCGACTTGTCCAGAAACAGAGCTTTTATCTGCTTTGAAGTTGGGCGATGATCACATGGGAGTTTTGAAAATCCTGAAGTCACCAGGCCACTCAGGTGCCAGGCACCCCACTCGCTCTCCCTCCCCCTCCATTTCCTTTGCTGTGTGTGGTTGGCCTCACTCCATTCTGAATTGTCTTCCATTCTCCCAGTAACCATCCCATCTGCAAACAAAACAGGCCATCTTATCTGGATGACAGGCCGCACTGGAAAGCCTCAGCCAGTGGAGATGACGGCCACTTTGACTATGTCCACGACCAGAACCAGAGGAACTTAGGAGGGACCTACAGTGTCACGTACCGGGACAAACTCATGACTGCCCTTTGAGAAACTGAAGCGCCTTACTTCCTGTCACCACCATGGTGTCTTTGCATTCCATGAGAAGCATCCTGGCGTCCCACGGGCGTCCTTGCACGAGTGTCGTTAAGTAGTGCGTTTAGTGTCCGAGTGAACATTGGAAGAGAACTACCCTAGGTAGCCGTGATTTGCTGTGGACTGCATTCTCAATCAAATGAAGGTAGCTAAAGGCTCAGGAATCATTTTGATATTCTGATTTTAAAACTGAAGAGAAAGTTCCTATCATCATGCTATGTAACTGATAATCTTGGGATTTAACCAGGGGGACCACATACAGCAAACCAACAAACCAAAAGCTTGGGGGAATAGCTGGGCCCAGGTTCTGTTGTAGGTTTGGAGATTGCCAGGCCCAGCCTCCGTTGCTGTGTGACCTTGGCTAGGTCATTCCTTTTCATTGGTTTCATTGCCTCCCTGAAAATAATGGGCTGGACTCAGTGATCTCCAGGGTCCTTTCTGTTCTGTGATTTCTTAAGATTTCATTTCTCATCTGGGCTGAAAACATGCATTCAGACCAACTCCCCATACAGACAACTGTAATACCCCTCTGTAAACAGAAGCTCAATGAAGATTATAAAACTCATTAGAGGACAGGAGAGATGGCTCAGAGGTTAAGAGCATCGACTGCTCTTCCAAAGGTCTTGAGTTCAATTCCCAGCATCCACATGGTGGTTCACAACCATCTATAATGAGATCTGGCACTCCCTTCTGTATACATAATAAATAAATCTTAAAAAAAAAAAACGCATTAGATATGACATCAGTACAGGGAGACTTGGAATTCTGCATCTTTAAGTGGGTTAGCAAGTATGGATTTAGGCCTCAGTGCTAATCACCAGCTGCATAGCATGTTTTACTAGAATTTACTTCTCAAATATAAGAAGGATTTGCAATTTGCCTTGATGATTGGTGCTGCTAACCCGTGTGATTTCAGAAGACATCATTGTGACTGCTGTCAGAGTTGAGGCTGGATTTCACTTGCGATTTAACGTCTTTGAAAAGCAGCATGCAGTTGAGAGGAAGTGAGAGAGTGTACAGGAGAGCCTGCCAGGTTTCTGGAGGTTGTGCCAAAGCAGTCTGTCACACAGAGGGATGCATGTGGCCCCTTCTTTCTGTGGACCCCCAGAGCACCGTGATGTCCTTTAGGGTGAAGCTTGTACCAAAATATTTATTGCCCCCATTTCAAGTGGTGCACCAAACTTCTTTTTCTCTGACTAGGCAGTCCCAGGATGTGCTTTCATCTGTGTTTTTGTGCAATCAGTTAATTTCATGTCACTTTGATATATGTGATTATAATTTGGTCCCTTTTAAACCCTTGGACATGTGTTAACATCCTTCCTTGCTAAAATCTGGCCTTTTTGGTTCTACAAAAGTCTCTTGAGGAGGGAATCCTCTGCACACTTGCACAGGGGAGTAGACGGCCTACTTATCAACTCCCCCCAAGATGCTTGTTTACGGGTGTGTTCTGATCCCCAGTGTATGTACTGCATCTGAATAAACGTGTTCTGATCTCTTCATCTTAACTGCTCACATTTTGACAATGTGTCTCCACGTAAAGAATAAAGATTATTCTTACTTTTTCCTTTTTTGGACTCCATCTTCATTTCATTGATTCTTCTGCACAGAAGCCTCCCTTGGTACCTCACTCATGGTACAGTTGACCCCCGGTGTCCAAAGGTGAACCTTCAGTTCAGTGGGATGGGACATGACCATCCCACACTGAGGCTCTTCTTGGCACAGTGGCTGAGGTGTTTCTTCATCTGGGGCGACTCTGGCAGAGGTTGTAACACCTGGCCCTAGGTGGAAGCAGGATGTTCCCAGATAACAGTCGCATGGTGAAGGGCACACGCCCTTATGGTCACTTACCTCTTCCTGGCTGTGTCTATGGCCTCTTAAAGATGTTTCAGTACCCCCAGGAAAAGCCTTTCTGCTTAAACTAATGGGTAGATGAAGTTAACTGCTTCCATAAGACAGTCTGCCTATGAAGTGAAGTGGACCTTTACCCCGGGTGGTGACTCCATTCTTGCAACCTCATCTTCCTCTTCCCATTGGGCATTGGGGTCTCTCAGGCGTCTCTTCTCTGCTCGCTCCTTTTCTCACATAGCCAGTCTGGAATTGCTGCCTCTTGCTGTCCCGTTTTATAATGCTGTTGACTCTGAAAGCCATTATCTTCAACTCAGACTCTGTATGAGTTTCTGTATTTTCACTTCAGCGTGGATGTCCCATGTGGAGTCCAAACTCCATGTGACAAAAATCAAATTTATCGTTGACCGGCTCTCCCGGAATGCACGACTGTCTTTTCCCCTCAAGTTCTCTTGGGCTGAGAGAGAATGCCACAGCCTTCCTCTCTCTTGCCGCCCGTTTCCAGGCAGTCCGCAGTTGTCCTGAATTCTGCCTCCCTCACAGTTCTTCCCAGCACTGTCTTACGGGAATGTCTTCCCCCTTGTCGGGGTGTCCTCGGCTGGCCGCTCTGCCTGTCTCTCTGCTCTAGCATATAACACCCGGACCCCTCACCTTTCTGAGCAAACAGTAACACCAACCTGCACGCGCCATGCCTCATGACTGTGCCTTCGCAAATGCTGTTCCTTCCGCCTAGATTTCCGTCACTCCCAACTCCCGCTTAGCCTCTAAGCCTCCGCTCAGACGTCATCTTCTCCAGGGACTCTCTTGACAGCCGCCACCTCTGCAAATTGGGTTAATTTCTGTGTTCTGTGTTCTACTACGGCCTCCCCCCTTCCACCCCCAGATACGGGAACATTGTACTCACAACTTTCTATTAACACAGCTTCTTTTGTTCATCTCCTCTCGGAGCCTTCGACTCCTCAATCTGAGCTGTGCCTTTGTTCCCTGGTGCCTGACAGATAGCGAATGCTCACTGGATGTCTGCTCAGAGAATGGATTCATTCCAAAGGGAATTTCTAACCAGGTAACAGGCAATGATACGTCATCCCTGTTCTGGCCTGAAGGGTTCTGATGTACAACATCCAGTCTGGAGCATCCCATTTTGAGGAGGACGTGGACCAGCGTATTGTTTGTAGACTCAGCTACATCATGTGCACACTGTTCAGTGTGTCTCATTTGAAGCATTGGTATGATGTTGACCAGGGCAGAGGACCCACTGGACATCTGACATTGAAAACCCCATTAGGTGGGGAGTGATCTACAGTCATATGGAGAGGTTAATGACCAATTTCATGCTCTGCATGTGTCACATCATTTTATCATCCCAGTCACTCTGCAAGGTGGTAATATCGTACTAATAGGGAAGCTCAGGACTGAGGTTCTGTCAAGCAGTGCCTACATGCCATACAACAGGTAAGTGGCAGCCTCTGGGCTCTCATGACTCATTCCCCTGTCATCACCCTGTTGATCCACATCCCAGTGAGACTATTAGACCATCGGGCAGTTCAATATGTTGAATTAACTGCTGACTAGAGAGCTGCCCTCTGCCAGCAACCTAGTAACACTACCTTCTCCACCATCCCACCATCAGTGGGCTAGTAACTGCCCGCACCCACCAGAGACTAGGCGCCCCATTCATAACCAAGACCATCGTAACAGCATGCACCCCTACTTGTCCAGGAACCCTCGCCACGCCTCATCCCACTGGGGTCCAGCAGCCCACCCTTCTACTTCACTCAGCTCATCCGTTCTCCATTCTCAAAGGAGCAGAGATGCAGTGTTATTTCTAATGAGGCATCGACGTGTGAGATGTTCCACACGTTTCTTCCCAATAATTCGTGATTTTTTTTTTTTTTTTGGACCATCAGGTGCCAGCAATATCAAGCCCACTTTTCCACACAAATTAATGTTTTCTGGTTTGGGAATTCACAAACATAACCTTACACCTCTGTCGTCCTTTCGGGTGGTGTGAGTGTTTTGGTGTGGCTCATGGTAGTTACCCATCTTGAAAGTCGTCTGGGGGTTACGTACTGCATTCAGACCATCTTGCTTCATTGCTTGCTCAGCCATTCCCACAGAATTGGGCACTCTTTAGCAGCAAAGACGGAATCAGGACAGTGTGGGGTCCCTTCTGACTCTCATCATGCCTGTTAAAACCGTTCACCATCCTTCCAGGTCGGTGACTCAGCCTCTTGGGTCCAGCTTGGGACACAACAAATAACAGCCTTTTTTGGTGCACTTGACTTTGCAGCTTTTACCGAGTCCTTTAAAATCCGAGTTCATCAAAGAACTCTCTGGACAGCCATATTGATCTTTTCTAGATCAATATTTCTCAAACCAGGCTCTAAGTCAATTCTCTGACTGGCCAACTTTCTCAAGTGCTCCAGGTAAATACCACAAATTGGCCCAGGGTGACTGGTTTCTGCATCTCCCACCAGGAGGCCGTGGGCAAACAGGAGCCAGGCCTGGGGGTTGCGGGTTGGAGAAGAGCCAATTGCTGTAAAGGAAAACTGGTACCTTTTAAGAAGCCCCTGGGATACCTAAAAGGCAAACAAAGTCGAAACTGGTGCTCAGCTGAGCCTAGGCAAAAGAAATCAATAATTCTGGAAATAGGTCCACTTCTCTCCAAATTAGAAACCAAATGATAGCTCAGACAATTTATTTAAAAACGTTGAGCTTTGGGCCTGGAGAGATGGCTCAGCAGTTCAGAGTTCTTGCTGCTTTTTCAGAGGACCCAGATTTGGTTCCTAGCACCCACACTGAGCAGCTCACAACCGCCTCTAACACCAGCTGCAAAGGGTCCAGCACCCCTCTTCTGTTTTTCATGGCATCTGTATAACATGGCACACAATAAACTGAAACAAGCCCACTTCTTTTAAACGATGGTTGCTGGTGAGACTGTAGGACTTTTTAAAATTTAGGCCAGTCCTTCTACATAGCCTGGCTGTCCAGGAACTCTCCGTAGACCAGGCTGGCCTCAAACTTAGATCTTCCTGCCTCTGCCTCCTGTGTGCTGGCATTAAAGTCACATGCCACCACACCAGGCTTAGGACTTACATTTTAACCAGGGGTGAGAGCTTCTCGGTTAACGACATTTCTTGGTTTAATGATTTGATTTTGACTTTCACAGGTGGCAGTGGAAGTATGTATAACTTAAGTAGACAGGAGGCTGAATGTCAACGGGTGGACCCCCGAGATGTGTGTCAGCAGTGGAGTACTTGTCTAGTCTGGACAAGGCTCTGGGTTGATTCCTTAGCACTTCACAAAGTAGCTCGGTCGGCCCAGTTAATGCTCATTTCCGCTTCTGAACACATGCGGAGGCGAGAAGAATTTGGATTCTCATTGCTTCTTGAGTGGCTCTAATCTCACCGTCCCCTCCCTTGGTCTATCAGGCCATTTGCTGACCATTGTTCTGCACTCCTCCAGAGACAGTGCTAGTGAAGTCCAACCACGAGACAAGGTGAGCCACGGGACTACACCTGTCTAAGGACCTGCCTCAGAGTGAGAGCCCCTTCATGGGAACGGGTGCAAGGTTGCAGAAGCTTGATGACAGACATTTCAAGCCAGATGAGACAGACTAGAGGCCCACAACATGGCCTTCTGGCGGTTCTAGGGGAATAGGCTCACAGGTCTCCGGTGAGGTTAAATGTGGGCACTTTGAGGCTCACATACTTTGAACCACTCAGCTTCATCACCAGCCATGTGACCCAGTTTCCCCAACTTGTTTCCTTGTCTTCATTCCAAAAAGAAACTAAACAATGTCTTGCTATTAAGGAGCTCAGGGCTGGGGAGACGGCTCAGTTAGGTGCTTGGTGCATGAACAAGAAGACCTGAGTTGGGATCCCTGGCACCCCCACAGGTTCATGGTCTAGAGAATGATCTATGATAGGTAGGTATACTTTTGGTTTCCCACGAGTGAGTTTATTAAGCATGTAGCAAGCAAAAAGTAAAAGAATAAATAACAAGTGACAGATAGGTAGGAACATCAGATAGAGGGCAAGACAGGAACTCTGATGCTAAAAACACCCAGCAGAAACTGACAAGAGAAGCCTCGTTGAGACAGCCAGCTGTAGTTCCCAATGGAGAGTCTCCTCCAGTGAGGCTTCCAGGGAGGAGAACAAATAACAGCAGAAAAATAACACCATCGCATCAAGGGTTTGCAAACATCCAGTACACACCAGCTGGGGAAGCCCCCTGAGGCAGCCAGCTGGAGGTCCCAGTCGAGACCGACCCTGGCAAGTGTCACCTCCAGATTGGGGTAACCTCAAATAGATGCTTGGGGAAGTTGGAGTGACTGCTGGAGCTTTCCCTGGGTGAGCTTGCTGCTGCAGGACTCCTGGCTTTTCTTGCCACTGCAGGCGTCTTGTAGATCGTGGGACCAGGAATAGTAACATCTTTTGGAAGTGATTTGCCTTCTAGCATTTCTCAAGGACACCGTGGTGTTACTCTTGGGATGTTTTACGGTTCTCTTTCTTCCCTGTTACAGAGTCAGGAGAGGTACAGCCCATTCCCGGACAAGGTGCCTGTAAAGAGCTGATGTGGGGGCACACGTCTGTAACTCTAGTGCTGGGGTTGGGGGCAGAGACAGACGTATCTCTGGGACTCATTGGCCAGTCAGCCAGCTACACTGGCGAGCTCAAGTTCGGAGAGAGACCCTGTCTTCAAAAGTAAGATTAAAAAAAGAATGATGGAGGACTTCAGTCCTTGACCTCTGGCCTCAACACACATGTACAACACCTATGATATCTATGCCCTCACACAAAGGACCAGGTAACATTATGTTGTTAAGGTGTTGTATACAGTGGTTACGGCTACCTGGTAGCTATTTTTAGTGGGTTTTTGAACAGTAACATGCTGGCAGTCCATATAGACAGAAAAAGAACAAAGATAGTGTCTAGCTCAAGAAATGGTGTGTCTCCTGGGCCAATGGGAGAGCTGTATATTCTAAGTTTAGCAACAGAGAGGGATGCCTGCTTCCAGGGGAAAGATAAAATGGAAGAGGGTTCACAGTGAAGAAAGACACCGCTCTTTGAAACAGCCTCAGAGCAGAAATGCCATAGGGATCTTTTGAGAAGGGATAAAAGGAGAAGTAGAGATGGTATTTCTGTCTGAGACTCCTAGGAGCTAACTGCCCAGGCGCGGCATATGACAACAGTACTGTCCTCTTGTAAATGGCAAAGCTGATCTAGGATGAAGGGTAGGTGAGAGCTGAGAATGCATTCTGCTGGTCCTACAGTAGGTCTTGAAAGTTTGGAGAGCTGAAAACGTCTGCCTGCTTCCCAAGCTATCTAATTGGAGGTTTCATCTCTGACAAAGCCGAGAAAGTGTCACAGGGGAGCTGAGGAGATGGCTCCATTGGTAAAGTGCCTGCCATGCAAACGTGACAAGCTGTGTTAGGACCCCAAGTGCCCAGGTAAACAGGACTCAGTGAGGCCTGTCTGTAACCCCAGTGCTGGGTGGCAGGGTCAGGAGAATCTCTGGAGCAGCGTCACTGTCCAGCCAGCCTAGCTGTTTCAGTGAGCTCCAGGTTTAGTGAAAGACTGTCTCAAAAAGAAGGTGGAGAGCAGCTGAGGCAGACACCCAACATTGACATGCAGGCACACCCACATATGTGCATACATCAATTTAGTAATAAAGGGAACCATTGTGCTATTTTTTAAACAGGCGGTGCACACAGTGGTAAAAACTCAAACGGTGGCTGGGGAGATGTTTCCGTGGGTAAAGTGCTTGCCTGTAAGCCATAAGGACTTCGGTTTTGGTCCCCAGAAACAAGGAAAGTCAGATACCATAGCACACAGATATAATCCCTGTGCTCCTACGACAGGATAGGAGGCAGCTAGGAGAATCCCCAGCTCACAGGCTAACCTGCCATATGCCAGAAGCAAATGAGACCCTGTCACAAAGTGGAAGGTGTAGCCTGACACCTGAGGTTGTCCCCTAACCTCTGCACACGTGACATGCTGCATTCATGCTTGCACTCAGACACACACAAAGAAAGCCTCAAAAATACCCGTTACTGCTTTGTATTCCCCAATTCCAAACTGCAATACCGTTACCATTTCTTGTCCATCTCAAGCCAGTCTACCTATAGAGGCACGTGTGTTTACTTAACCAGTCAATACTGACACACACACGCTTCATCCGTGAGGACTGTCTGCCGTCCTTGGCATTCTGTTTGTGCACTTGAACAAATGAACTATAGGGTAAGTCCCCAGGGAGTACACTTGCTGAGCCAAAATGCCAGTGCATTGTAAGTCGAGCATTTTTATGTTGCTCAAATGCTCAGCATTTTGTATTCCCCCTCAGGAGAGGTCATATGTTTGTTCCCTCTGCACATAGGTGTGAGGATGGACAGAAGCAAGCTCACAGCCTTTGCTAACTTTTAGCCATTTTTGTTAGTCCCGTGGGTAAAAGCCAGGATTTCTGTCTTTATTGTATTTCTCAGTGGGCAAGTTGTGCCCCTTTATTTATTTTAGTAAGGTTTAGTCTTGCTACACAGCCCATGATAACCTCAGATTCACTATGTAGCTTAGGCTGGCATTGAACTTGTGAAGTTGATTTTCTATGATCCTCTGGATCTTCTGTTGCTCATTCACGCTCTTTAATCAAAATCAGTTGGTGAAGTGATTGCTAGGCAAGCATCAGGACCTGAGTTTGGCTTCCCAGAATTCGTAAAGAAGAGCCAAGCATGGTGGCACACGCTTGTAATCCCAGTAATGGGGAGGTGAAAAAAAGCAGATCCCCGAGGCTTGCCGGCCAGCTAGCAATGCACACACATGCATCTGCAGGCTTGCACATACTGCACAAAAGTATGCATGCACGCACAAGTTCAGACTGCAGAAGCAACATGAAGTGTGCCTGCTTAGCATTTATGATAATGAGAAAGCTGGGCATTGTTGATCATCACTAGACCTTTCTTGAAATTGATTTCCAGACATTCAGATGACCATCAGCATGCTGCCACCCTGGAGAACTGAATGGGGAACATAGACAACATAAAAGTAGCTGAGATGAGGGAATTGATCTCAAGTATCCGTGTTTTCTTTCCTGAGGGGAGGGGGGGCGGTTCTGTTGAGAGGTTTCCCACAGACTACTCACTCACATGTGGTGACCTAACTGTGCATTTGACCAAGGAAGGACCTGCTTGTAGTTATGATTACATTTCTGATAAATGCAATTCAAAATTGCAGGTGCATCCCAGGGCTGTGAGTGGTTTTAATGGAAGGGAGACTGCAGCTCTTAAAAAATACCACAATTGTTGTCTAGGCAACCCACTAAAAGGGGTTAGAATAATTAGAAGGACACCCCCACACAGAAACCCACCTAATCACTCCCTGCCTAAAGGGATGGCTCAAACATCCTTTGTGGTGGCTAAGACCTCATCAACAAGAGTTGCTGTGCTAATGACCCAGCCAGCCTTCCCTGGCTGCGGGATGAACATGGTGCCTGTAATACAGGCAATTAAGCCCAAAGCTCTGAAACCCAGCCAGTGTCTGGTCACAGAGGCTAAGGATGCTGAAGATAGACACTTCTAAAGGGACTATGAGAACTGGGGAAGTGATAGAGACTCATTTGAGATTTGTGTGCACTAATGAATACCCAAACAGGCTCGGCCTCCTTCCTGTCAGCACAAACACATACCCCCAGGTTTCAGCTCCAGTTCCAGCTCACACTGCTGCATCCAGTAATTACACTGTCTAAACCCTGCCCTCCACCCATTATATATTTTATTCATCTAACCGGAACTTTAATTCAGAATGAATCATGTTTTAATTTCATTCATTTGGTGAACTGGATGGTGTCCAAAGATTGGAAAAACATCACTCCCAGCTCATGGCCCAGTCTCCTATGGCTCAGGTAGCCAGGATGGTGAGAAATGGGCTGTTTAGAGGATTTTTTTTACACTCTAGTGACCCAGACAATGATTAGTTGTATTAGGGCCCCTCGAGAGTTGCTGTGTAATGGGGGCTTTTAAAGCAGCCACTGGGGACAAGTGTATTCATGCTGCTGCCCCCCCACCCCCGCAAAAGGATTTCACTTCAAGCAAAGAGCAGAGGCAGTGGGATTTAGAATGGAAAAGAGGTGGAAAGATGAGAGAAGCCAGGAAGGGAAAACACAGTTAAGTGCATTAGAAGTTATGCTGTAGGCAGAGCAACCCCACGGTAGTCTTTGTTCAGGACAAAAAAGACTGAATCAACTCTGAGTCATGGGCCCCTGAGTGAAAGTGAACTCATGAAATGGCCGTTCTCTGGATCAGACCCTGGAGTGCATCTGGAGTTGCTAATCCTTGAGGTGTCCCCACAAAGTCATATGCAGCCCTTCCTGGAAGCCTTGTGCCACCTTAGCGGCTTGTGGTGTACTTGCACAGCTGCACACCCACATGCAAACACACGCACACACATACATGTACCCATGAAGACACACAGACAATAAAAAAGACATGAGGAAGGATAATGCCAGGGCCAAATGTGTTTTCTGAGAGAAAAAAATGTCAAGGACACAGTGTTTACACTCTTCATTGAAATCAGTTGAAATAATTGATTTCATCCATTGAAAGATGAATGTGCCTATCCTATGCCACCTCATATAGGACCATGGAATCTTCTAGGCTGTCCCTAAGATGAGCATTATTTTACTCTACAATTTGCAGATGTAAATTAATGGTGTTACAAGCAACTAGGGAAATCGTAAGCAAAGCGAGACCTTTACGAATAGACACTTGAAAATTACTTAAAGAAAATTAAAATCTGATGCCTTGGAACAAGTTCATTGAGCAAGCATTTACTAGACATCTACACTCTCCCACTACCACTGTGTGAATAAGACACTATCTTTAACTCCAGATTGCTAAGATACTGATTGAATTAAGAGTCCCCACCTGCCACCTAATTTGGAGCCACACATCACCCATGCTAGCAGAATTAATTTGGAAAGTTGATTATTTGGAAGTTTTCTTGAAAGAATCACAATTTGGGAAAATTCCCCTCTACCAGTATAAAGGAATGAAGGCACATTTTAAAATGTAATGGGGAACCGGACGTGGTGGCTCACCCCTTTAATCCCAGAAGTTTGGAAGGCAGAGGCAAGCAGATCTCTGTGAGGCCAACCTGATCTATGCAGCAAGTTCCAGGCAGCCTGGTCTACATAAGGAGACTCCTCTTGTCAAACACACACACACACACACACACACACACACACACACACACACACACACACACAATGATGAGAGTGGAGAGGGCTCAGTTGTCAGGAGCAATGGCCGCTCTTGCAGACGTCCTGAGTTCAGTCCCCAACACCCACATCATGGCTCACTGTAACTCCAGTTCCAAATGAGACACACTCCAAACCCATTATGCAAAGAGTAAAATGTTGCAAATATGCATTCTGCCACAGCCAAAATACACTTATTCTGACTTCAGTGAGAACTTTGTAAACCTGTGTTGCTCAGCTTAGTCTCTGCTCAGTTAAAACTGAAATGAGTGACAGGTGTCTTGGAACCAAGGTGATCACGTGCCCCTTCGGCTGTCTCCAGTGGGCGTAGCAGTGAGCACACAAGTTCAGTATTTCCTGATGTAGTTGGTGGTGTGGAAATGCTTAATAAATGCCCAGGAGAGGAAGTGTCTGAGCCCCCTTGAGTGACATGAGTTTCATGAACTCATAGAACGCAGCAAGTCCCACAGTGAGGTGCCAGGCTACTTTCCTTTGTCCCCCTTAGGCCTCCTGTAATCCACAGGGCCAGGCAGCGACACTTAGCCCTAAAGAGAGGACAGCATTCAAGAGTCAAGTTTTCTTTGTTCAAATCCCAGCTCCAATATTATGTAGCTGTGTTATCATGGCAAAGTTACATAGTCTTTCTGTTCCCGCTTCCATATTTAGAAAATAAGGGTTAATGGTCTTTTTTAAAAAAAGATTTATGTATTTATTATATATACAGTGTTGTTCTGCCTGCATGTATGCTTGCATGCCAGAAGAGGGCACCAGATCTCATTACAGATGGTTGTGAGCCACCATGTGGTTGCTGGCAATTGCACTCAGGACCTCTGGAAGAGCAGCCAGTGCTCTTAACCTCTGAGCCATCTCTCCAGCCCAGATTAATAGTCTTAAATGATTGTTGGAGATTAAATAAACTGACAAATGGTAGTGTTGGGAATTCAAAAAGTGTTAATTTGGAGGGATCCCTTTATATTTAAAGAGCATGATCAATGTCCTAGTTTTCTTGAGATGTACTTCTGGCTGACATCTGACCCTAAACTACACCATGCTTGAGTGAGACGCAGTTCTGGGTAAGGACATTGAACATGGGGTAGGGATGGTCTTCCCCAGCGTCTGTTCCACGGCACATGTAGAAAATGACACAGTACACACGGAACATGGTAGATGAGGCTGCTGGAGGCCTGAGACCCTGGGGACCTATCCACTTAGCCCAGGGATTAGGAGGATAAATGGTTCTGCTCACTTGCAGCCCTCCTGAGACCCATCCATTGACAGCTCTCCTGAGATTTCCATCAGCAGCCTCCCCACCACGGTGGTGTTAGTTCCGATGTGGCCACATAGCTCAGAACTGAAACAGGAACCAGTTTGGCCCAGCCAGGCTTCTCCAGAAAGGGTGCAGAGAATTTGTTGCTGCATGGGCGCTGCCGTGAGAACCGTGTAGACACTGGCTCTGCCTGCAGCACCATGGCCGATGGAGGCAGAGCTGGGAACGGGTGGCTTCTGCTCCAGGAGCAGAGCAGTGTGACCCAGATCGGATGCACTGTGGGGAAGGGGCATGAATGGAGCGTGCTCTTTGTGTTTGTCTGAGAGAGATGTCAGGCTGGCACAGCACTTGTGTGGGGAGACTTCTTAGCCACACAGGCATTGGCCTCTGCTAAAAGACAAGCATCTGTTGATTCCCCAGCCTGCCTGCTTGACGGGAGGGTGTTTGGAAGGTGGAAATGCCACAGGGGTTGCTGTTAATTCTGTCAGCAGGGCAGACAGGTTTAGAATGTGGGACAAGGTCCTTGGAAGAAGACAATCCTGAAGTCTTGGAATGATTTACATAAGAGAATAGGATGGGGGGGTGCATGTGATCCTCTGTGTATTCTATGCTTTCCCAAAGAAATGTCAGGGAATAGTCTAAGAAGGAGTACTGGTCACACCGGCTGTGAATGTAGCACAGAGAACCTGACGGGAGGGTGCCCGTGGCCTCTCAGGGAAACTCACAATTAAGACAGGATTTGGAAGAGGAAGAAAGTGGGGCATGGCTTCAAACAAAAGAGCACAGATTTGTTTGTTTTGTTTTAAAACTGGATCTCTGACCAGCCTGGAGCTTGCCACGTAGACCAGGCTAGCCTTAGACTCACGATGGTCCTCCTGCCTCAGTCTCGCTGGAGCATGCCCCACCATCAGACTGTTAAGGATCTTCATGATTTCATAGATAATTACTTTGGAGCAAAGAGATGAAGGTTTTCACAGCTGCTCTTGAGGGGGGCCTGCAGGATGAAAGGGGCAGAGCTGCCTGATGTCTATTACCCCTCCCCCCTTTTTTTCAGTCAGAATATACTGACTGCAGAAGGTAAGGAGAACAAAGAGAAGGAAATGGAAATACAAGCTAAAGAAAGAGAATGGTCAGGAAATAGTTGGCTGCTTCGTGATTAGTTTGAATCTTCAAGCTAAAAATATAAAACACTCCCCCCCAGAACACTGGGGAAATCTCCTTTGCCACTGCTGAGTCAGCGTCCAGCACCCTCTTAGAAGCCACGGAGCTGTGGAGAGACGCCAGAAGAAGAAAAGGGCACTGTAGTGTGGCTCCTCGGAAAATCAATTCCCGAATGATAAGCTGGCTGGTGACGCAGTGGGGAGTTTGAATACCACTTTTTTAAAGCACCTAACTGAGGGAACAGTGCTGATCTCTTCCGGGCAGGCAGCAGGCACTGCTCAAGGGTTTTAGCAACCTTGAAGTGGGAGGGCTGGGTCTAACCTGGTCAGTGAGGTTTGCAGGAGCTGCACTTTATGTTGAAACATTGGCCTGTGAACTCCAGAACAGAGCCGAGAGTGACAGATGGCCTGCAGCGTCGTTCTCCCCGCCCCCATACATACTATTGACCAGTGCAATAAGCTAAGAAAACAAAATATGGAATACTAGAAAGGATGACCACAATTCCCCTGACTATCTTAAACTCCAAGTGAATTTCAGCTAATAAGAAAGACAGGCAAAGAGGCCAGAAGCAGAACTATTCTGAACTCAGTAGCGTCCTCTCTCTCTCTCTCTCTCTCTCTCTCTCTCTCTCTCTCTCTCTCTCTCTGTGTGTGTGTGTGTGTGTGTGTGTGTGTGTGTGTGTGTACATATGGAGAGAGATGGGGAGATGATTCAGTGGGTAAGGGAACTCACTCTGCAAGCGTGAGGACTTGAATTCAGATTCCCCAGAACCAATGTAAAAAGCATGGCTGCGTGTGCCTGTAACCCCAACATTTGAAATGGCCGAGACTGGAGGATCCTAGACCTTGCTGGCCGGCCAGCCTAGCTGAAACAGCACGTAGAATTCCAGGTCGGTGAGAGACCCTGCCTCCAGGGAGTATGGAAGACCATGGAGGAGGACACTCGGTGTCCAGGCCTGAGCCCCACAAGTGGATTATGGGTGCATGCACCTGCACACTCATGTGCAAGCGAAACACATACGGCACACATGCACACACAAAGCAGTAGGAGGAATGGGAGGGAAGGGGGGGACAGATATTAGGAGCTATAAAGACTAATGTTACTATAAATTGGGATGAAACTGAAAAATTCCTGGGATCATGATCATAGTGTTTGTTCTATACCATAATGAAAAGAAAAGAAACAAAACTCTGACCTAAGACCATTTTAAACCATTTTAATAAGTGGAGAGAAGTATGTGCTGTATCTATATGCTCCAAATTGGGGGGCCAATGGGACTATTGGGCAGCCACCTCGAACTCTGAAGCAATACACGGATGCAAAGCACAGAGGGTTCCCGACTTCTGGTTGGTTTGTTTGTTTTTTGTTTTGTTTTGTTTTCTTTCCTTTTCAACCAGAAGAGACTGACTGCAGCCGGTAAAGAGAACAAAGAGACAGACATGGACACCCAAGCTAAAGAAAAAGGGAGTGCGCAGGACATATTTGCCTGCTAAGAAAAAGAACGATGTGAGAAAGGAAATCAGATTTGGACTATGATGCGAAATAACGTTAAAATAAAAGTAACTGTCCAATTCACTGCTAGTTCAGAGGGAAAGCTTGAGAGATGCAGAGCAGGCAGGTTAACACTGTGTATCAGGCATGAGCATTCCGGGAAATGGAGACTAACCTCGGTATTTCCTACAGAGAGAACTTAGTACAGGGACTTGATTATACAGAGGATGGAGGAACGAAGGACCCAAATTGTCACTGAAGCAACCCCCAAATGAGAATGATTGGAAAGTGCTTACCACCCCAGGACAAAGGGATAAGGACAAAGGGAGGAGGCACCGTAGGCATCCAGCGTCAGTGGGGCACAGGAGGCAAGCCAGGATGGGGGGCCCTGAAGAGCACTGAACTTCTTGGAGTGTGTGAGGGCAAGTGGGCAGCGTGCCTGCAGTCACTCAGCACGGTGGGCAGCGGAGCAGAGAGGGCAGGCACCTCAAGGTCCCGAGCTGAGAATGGATTGTTCCTTTTGGGAGATGGAAGCAGTTCTTCATTTCAGGAAAGAATGTTGATTTCTCATTAATCACCACCATGAGTTTGTAACCCGAATGGTAGGCATGAAGAGAAACACCAGGGCACGCACTCTTAAGCACACATGGAAGCTAGGCAGGCCCCCAGCCCCAGCTAGTGTCAGCTCCAGGTCTTAGCCTTTGGAGAATCCTCCACCTGGGATGTCTAGTATCCCTGTCCCTCTGACTCACTCTTCCATAACTTTCAGAATTCTCTTGCTTCAATCATCTCTAACCCCAGGAAGTCTCCTCTAACAATGCCGAGGCTGAACTGAGGTCCCTTCCCTGCCCACCATCATGCCTAGCACACACAGGAGCTGGCCCTGGACTGCTGATGGAGCACACCGAGGCTTCTCTGGACTTGCGGGTACCAACAGCCCTTCTTCCTGCACAGTGGGGACACTATTACACATGGTGGTTTCTGTTCCTGCGGTTGAGAACGTGAGTGGGCTCAGCCAGTGGCTTCCGAGAGGACGTGGATTTTCCTGATAACAATGCTGCCTTAAGTAGAAGCTGAGCAGATGGCGAGGCACAGCAGATGGGCTGCCCTTTGGGCTCCAGGGCAAAAGGTGGGAGGCCTGGCTTGTGTCCCGGACTCAGCTGCTGGTCTCCGGCTGTGTGACCTGCTCACCCCTCTTCCCATGGTGAGCCCATATGCAAAATGAGCTACCTGCAGGTTGGAGAAAAGTGGTGGTTCCCGGGCCAGTTTCAGGGCCTAGAGATAGGGGACTGTGTCTAGGGAGGGCTGACATTGACATTTCTCAAGATCACTAGCTTTGCTGGCATCTGTCTCACGTAGTGTATGGTTCAGCAAAGTGCACAGTCAGCTACTTTCATAAAGTTGTACAGTTGTAACTCAGTAACGGTAGTCTTTGACTCCTGATTGTTCCCACCCCTCCCATTCCTAAATTACCTCCGCCCTCCTCCCTATTTGTTTGTTCTGAACATGGAATCACATATGTGACTTTTGGTATCTGCCCTCTTTCAGACAGCATGATGTTTCCAAGGTTCCTTTACATTGTAACATGGGTTTGTAATTCACTTCTTTTTCATGGCTTAGTAATTTTCCATTGTTTTGATATACCACATTTTGATGATTTGTTAATCAATGGACTTGGTTGTTTCTACCTTTGGGTGATTATGAATAAGGCTGTTCATGAGCATTGAGGTACAAGTTTTTCATGGATCTTCCCTTTCCTTGGATGCTAATCTTGGTGTGAATTTCTGGATCATACAGTAACCGTGTCTTTAACTCTCTTGAGGATCCACAAGGCTGTTTTTTCAAACTGAATGAACCATCATCTTACATTCCCTCCAGTAGAATGTAAGGGTTTTCCTAATGATCTTAACATCCAGCTAGAGTTTAAAACCATAGAACCAGAGGTTAGCTGAGGAGCTCCATTATAAAATCTGTACTTTCTTATTCCAGCTTAGGTCCCCAGGGCCCATATCACCCAGAGTTTGCCTATACTGCAAAGGTTATGAATGGCTTCTCAAGAGTACCCTAACTTGGCCTTGCTTTTAAGAGAAAGCCCTGAATTCCACTTCCCCCTTTCCTTGTTCTGCCCTGGTAGCCAGTCTGGTGGTGGATTCTAAAAGTACTTGTGACCCCCTTTCCAGAATCCTAAACACCCCATGAGCCTCAGCTTCTAATAGCAGTGAGCATGGAGTTGGCCTAGTATCCTGAGCCTTGGCCAGCTTCCCTAAGGCTGGTGTGTTGCTGCATGTTCTTGGGCCTTACACTGTGAGTCTGATTTATTGAGGTCATAAGGTAGATGTGCATCCTTGTGGATACCATTCACCTCAAAGTCTATATTAATGTTGCCTCCAGAAATCCTGCAAGGACAATTTGTGAGCACAGGGCCTTGAGAAATATCCTTAACAGATCTATAACCCAACAAAATGGGCCTTTAGGATGGTCCCTGTATGTGAGCAGAGAATGCTCCCAACTCGTTCCACTGTGACACTGTCCTGGAGAGATGTGAGCAAATGTCTCCTCACCCAGATAGAGACCTAACAGCAAACCAAAGTGACAATGCCACTGAACTCCAACTTGGTGAACCAATGAGTTCATTGGTGTTACTCACAGGAACATGATGACTCAAAGGCAGCCACATCACTGAAAGCTTACTCCAGCAAGGGTGACAACTCACAAAAGCTGGAACCCTGGGGCTCTCTGCATGACTTCCAGGAAGCTCAGCAGGTTGGAGTGTCTCTTCTCCTCAGCATCCTTACTGCTTATATAACCTTGGGGAGAGAGGAACTTGTGAACCAATTATGTTTCAGGAACTTCCTGAGACTTGGGAGTTGTTCTCTTCCTGAGTCTTAATATCAGAGGGAATGGTCCCATGATAAGAATAGTTGTTCTTCCTGCGATGCTCAGCAGCACCAGATTTCTTGCTCTAGCCCAGGCAGTTTCTCCCACTCTTGTCTAATCTCTTCCCATTTGTCTTCTTTTTACTCCAACCTAACCACTGAGGTAAGAGGGAAATCAAGAATGCATATTTAATTGACATGTTATTATGTGATTTTTCATTCCTGGCATATAGGTGGGTTTTTTTGTTTGTTTGTTTGTTTGTTTGTTTTTACTGTTTTGCTCTTCATTATGAGTTTCCTTGAAATTAAAAAAAAAAAAAAGTGCATCATTTCCACATGTAGAGACAAGTTCATGATAGCACCATGGCCTTTCAAGCCTGCGGCAGGCATCACTCACCAATCCCAGCTCTTTTTCCCTGAGTGGGGCCCAACCTCAGAACCCTTCTCACACTGGGCAGAGGTGAAGATGGATCTGGCATCTGAGGTGGTATCTATTTGCCATCTTTCAGGAACTCTTCCTCAAAGCTCTCCAATTCCTCCAGGCCTGATTGCATGCCAGCTCTCCACGCTTGGCCATGTTTCCCCGCGCGGGTGCTCATTCCCACACCCACTGTGAGCACTTGAAGCTCATCAGAGCCTCCCTCATTCCCCGCCTCCCTCTTGTACTGATAGTGTGCCATTTGCCTGCCATTTCCTCACCCCTCCCTGCCTCCATGATCTCTTCTTGCATCCAGCCAATGGCCCTTACTTGTCTCTCTGTCCTTCATGACTGGACAATCCTAATGCCACTCAGACTCTGAGCAGGCCAGAAATGGTGAGGATGAGGGAAGAGGATGGCCAGCCATATACTGGGAAGCCTCTCTAGCCTCACAAAGGACATCTGCTCTTCTGAAGGCCCCATTGCACCCTCTCTCGGGAGAGGGCTAATATCTTCCATATATTTGAAGGACGGGAAAATAATGTCAGTAGGCTTTGCAGTCCACAGTGTTGCTATCAAATCCTAGCTATACAGCTTCTCAGCTATGGAATTCCAATGATTGCTACCCTGTAGAACAGCAGTCAAGGGTTCCCTGCAGGGCCTCAGCAGGGCAGAGGAGAGAAGGACTTTCAGCTCTAACATGGTGTGCTTTTTTACTGCCCCCAATAGGAAGGTGGGTACCCAGAACTATTTCTAAGGGGAAGAGGTGAGGGTGGAGCCCTCCAGGGTCAAAACCATGCCACCTTCCACTTCCCCCAGGTACACACCCTGGAAGAATGCCGTTGAGCGGAGTCTCCACAAGGCAGCCAGGGTGGCTGAAGAATCCAGTAGTTTGTACCAGTGGTGACAAGCATACTTTTTCTTCTGGACTCTGCCCTGCCTCTGCTAATGAACCCACTCCCACCTCCTTCCTCAGTGTTCCCAAGCCCTGCTCACACTATCAGGAATATCCCAGAGGGCAGCTCATACCCTTCCCATGGTTCCTTGCTGCTCAGATGATAACTCCGTACACATCGCCCTTCACACTAATCCAGCTTGTCGTTTGAACTACACTTCCTTCTGGCTCCCTCCTCATGCCTCTCTCTCCATATACTCTGCCCTTCTGGCTCATAGGACCTTTGCCCATGGTGTTTCTTAGGCCTTCTTAAATTCCACAGCCATCTACCATCTCCTACAAAACCAATAAATGAGTCCTAGGTTAGATTATAGATGAGAGAAACCCAGCTACCTTAGTCAACCATTCAATGCATTTTGTGAACCTTATAGAAAGAGTTGGCGGTAGTACCAGCTTCAGGAATAGCTGGATCTAGGTGCTCAGATTCTACCATTAGAGTCTTTTCTCACTCCACCTACATTTAACTTCTGCTCATCTTCTCTCCCTTCATGCTTTAGCCTCTTTTTGGGGATATAACTACTCTATGTCTGGGCAAGATGGCCACAAGAAACTTCAATTTGCATCCTGATGGCCAGAACTGACTGACTTATTATACACTTTGAACATGGTACCCTGGCATGGCAGTACTTTGTAACCATAAAAATGCTTTAATTTCTTTTACAGCCAGGAAAAATATTTAATTGGAGAAAGTATGTTAAGGCGTTATATCAATATACTTACTTTAATATAAGCACTGCCAAGAAATATAATTTTTAAAAGGCTTTATTATTTTGGGCTTTTTTTTGTTTATTTGTTTGTTTTTGTTTTTTTTGAGACAGGGTTCCTCGGTGTACCTTTGGAGCCTGTCCTGGAACTCGCTCTGTAGACCAGGCTGGCCTCGAACTCACAGAGATCCGCCTGGCTCTGCCTCCCAAGTGCTGGGATTAAAGGCATGTGCCACCACTACCCGGCAAAAGGCTTTATTTTTTAATTATGTGGATATGTGTGTGGATTTGTACCCATGAGTGCAGTGCCAGAGGAGTTTGGAAGAAGGCAGTGGGTCCTCTGAGCCCAAGTTAGAGACAATTGTGAGCTACCCGGAAGAAAGATTCTGGCTTTTCACTTTCAGCTCTTAAAAGTTAGGAGCAAGTGAGTGCATCTGGATAAAATCCCTCTAAACAGAATTGTGGGAGGTTCTGGCTGGCCGTGCTTGAATTACAGGCCACCCCTGAGAAGAAATGTAAGGGCGGGAACATAAGAAGGACTTTCTGAATGTGGGGTGGATAGAGAAGAGACTCTGGCTTATTACATAGGATCGTTTAAACATTTATTTATTGTTTTTCTTTCTTTCATCTTGCATTTAGAAGATGCCTTTTTCAAAAGGAAAAATACGTTTATGTATAAGAGCCTCTTGCCTGTGTATGTCCAATGCATGCATGCAGTGCCTGTAGAGGCCAGAAGAGGGCATCAGATCCTGTAGAACTGGAGTTACAGATGCTTGTGAGCTGTCACATGGGTGCTAGGAACTGAATCCAGGTCCTCTGCAAGACTAGCCAGTGCTCTTAACCATTGTATCATCTCTCCAGCCCTGAGAATGGCTTTTTAAAATGCAAGCTATTTTATTCCATTTCAAAGTGAAGACATTTTTAAGGTTGAAGATGTCAGATTGCTAATGTGTACAAATGCTCACTTGGATCATCTTTGGACAGTTTGGCCCAATGCCCTGTTTAAGTAGGGGTCTGTTTGTTGAGCTTCGTGCTCTTAGGATTTAAGGTGTTAGCAAAATGCTTGTGTTGTTCTAAATCCTGACTTTGTCGCCTGCCCCAGCTACCCGCTCTCCTCCCCAGCGCTCAGCCCGACAGAAAGACTGCCTTTCGGCCTCGAGGAGAATGGGGGCACACCGTTTGCCCCCAAAGCTTCGGGGAGGCATCACCACCAGCACCAGCACCACTCCAACTATGGCCTTTCGCTGACCCTGGAGAAGAAGGAGGGACCGCTGAGGTCCCCAAACTCCGGCAAGGCCCTCACCAGTGAGTGTGTGGAGAGAAGCAGGGTGGGGTGGGGAGGGTTAGTGGGGGATAGAAATGGGTGGTGTCGCCATGGCTACCGGGTTTGGGCAGCTTGGACTATAAAGCCTGATGCCTGGAGGCAGGGCCATCTGGAGTGGTCGGTTTCCTGCTTGCTCCTTGTAACAGATTCCTCCCCGCTCCCAAGTTTAGACTTGGGCCTATGCAGTGCTGAGCACTGGCCCTGCTCTAGCAGCGGGAAAGAGAAAAGACAGGAAGCGGCTGGGGTTCCTCCTGTTCTGATCACAGTAAAATCTCCTCTGCCCTTGGTGACATCTGCCTCCAGCAGCAAAGTGGTGTCAGGCATCCAGCAAGCCCGTGGTGTAGTCCATCCTGTAGACGTTAATAATAGTAAACAATCAGGCATGTGGTTGGCGGTATGACTCATTTGGCCTCTGCTAACTCTAGTAAGAAGGGGCTTGCATTTTTGCACATTATATCGTTTTCTAGAAACTCACTTTTAATCTCCTTTATCTGGGAATTTGTCTCTGATGAACTGAGGCAAAGAGATAGCTTTTCCTTTTTCTTTCTTTTCTTTTTCTCACTCTATAGACCAGGCTGGCCTTAAACTCACAGAGATCCAGCTGTCTCTGCCTCCCCAGTGCTGGGATTAAATGCATGTGCCGCCACCATACATGGCCCTTACTTTTAATTTTTATTATTTTATTGCTTGTCTAAATCTGTTTTTTGTTTTGGTTTTTTGTTTTTTGTTTGTTTGTTTTAGATTTATTTATTTATTATGTATACAGAAGAGGGTGCCAGATCTCATTATTGATGGTTGTGAGCCACCATGTGGGTACTGGGAATTGAACTCAGGACCTCTGGAAGAGCAGTTGGTATTCTTAGGCGCTGAGCCATCTCTCCAGCCCTTGTTTGTGGCTTTTTTCAAATGTCATTTCTATTTGTTGGTTTTCCCCCTCCCTGTCCCCTCTGCCCCCAGGAGCCCATCCCCACTTTCACACCACACAGCCCCCTTCAGGCAAGGTCTGTTGGAGGCGGGGATGCTGGCTCTTGCTGCGCAGCTCTCTGGGTTTGGGCCCCTCTGTGAGCAGGAGACAGGGTGTGCAGTGAGTGCCAAGGAGCCTTCTAGCCTGACATGGCAGGCAACCCTGAGCCAATGAGAAAGGTTGAGCTCCTCAGGCCTCATCTTCAGACCCCAAGAGTCATGTGAGGTTAGCTGAAGGGAAGATGGGCACTCCTGGCCCACTGGGGGTGAAGAAGCCAAACCCTGGCCAGGCTTGCCTACATTCACCTCACCCTTTTGCATGGAGGCAGCTGTCATGGCCTCTAACAGGACCCCTCCTCCAAAGCAGTCCCCATCTAGAAGCTGCCGATGTCAGCATTAAGACCTTGTGTTCCTCTCTGCCCCGGGATAAGCCCACACTTTGGGCATGGTCTCATACAGACCTCCAAAGCCTCACCCTGCGGTCCCAGCCTCCCCAACTCTTCCCACACTCCAGTTGCACGGGACTTCTGTCCTTTAACCAAGTACTGTGCGGTCTCAGCTCTGTCCTCTGTGATTGCTCTTCCCTCTGCCTGCAATGCTTTTCTCTCTGCCCTAGTAAGCCTCTACGTCCCTCAGGAGCCGGCTCACATGTTATGAGCATGGCCTCCCCTGTACCCTCCTGCCATGGGAGCATGGTGGCTGGTGTCTTCTCTCTTGTGCCTCTAGCAATGATGAAAGCTCTCAGTGCTTCTATGTGGAATATCTCCCCCACCCCCACTTACACTAGAATCATGTCATATTTGTTTATTTCAACTCCCCAGATGCCAGTTGCTAACAAGCAATAAAGTACAAGCTTTATTGTATAATGAATATTTAATATTTAGTGAATGTTTAATGCATTAATGAATAATTCCAAGCTAGAGGGAGGTGGGGTGGCACACAAATGTAACACAATACAAAGAGCCAATGGCTTTGATTTTAGAAACATGATTCTCCAAGGTGCCTTGCTGTGCCCATCAGCCTGGACACCCATCTTTTCTGCATGTAAAGGGCCTTTCCACGTTTAAGGCTTTTTATGAGAATAACCTCACGTAATAAATACTACAGCAACCCTGCAAGATAAGTGATTTCCATTTTCATTTATAAATGGCCCAGAGGCTCAGAGAGGTCAAACAACATGCCCAGGGCCACCCAGCTCTTGTCTGAGGGAGTAAGGTGTGAAACCTCGATGTCGATGTTTGTGCTCAGCATCAAGCAGGAGGAGCAGAAAAGGAACTGGGAACCAGGCTCCTGCAGGCGTCTCTGGCCCGTATCTAGCTGCCATTTCAGCCTCCGCTGTTTCCTTTGCTGTGGCTGTATTGCAGAACTGAGTCCAGGAGCGCCTGCCCTGTACAGCGAAGCTGCTGCTCATCTGAAGAAGCTGGAGCTGGAGACCGTGAAGACGGCGGGACCCTGGCCTGCCCTGCATATCAACATAAACAAGGTGCCAGGCTGGCTCTGCATGGAGTGCGCTGCCCCCGCCACCACCACCCCGGCCTGAACCCTTAAGTGTTTCCATTCCAGCTTTGTGTGTGTGTGTGTGTGTGTGTGTGTGTGTGTGTGTGTATGCATGCTGCTGTGTGTGCAGGTACGCATGTGTGTATATGTGTGTGTACATGCTCATGCTTCAGCAAGTGTATCAGTGTGTATACATGTACATACTCATGTATGTCCATACAGTCATGTGTGCAGGTGCATATATAATGTATGTGTGTGCATATGCTTGCACACTCATGTGTAGAGGTCAGAACACAATCTCAGGTTTTGTGCCTCAGGTGCTATCCACCTTTATTGTGCAGGCAAGACCTCTTACTGGCCTCAAACTCACCAAGTAGGCTAGGCTGGACTCACAAACCCTGACCCCTGGGACACCTAATTGTCTCTGCTGACATCAGGCACTACCATGCCCAGCTTTTTTTTTTTTTTAAGATTTTTAATTTATGTACATGTGTGTATGCGTATGTTGGTATGCACACATGTGTGTGCTTGTGGAGGCTGGAAGAAGGTGTTGGGTGCCTTAAAGCTGGCGTTCCATACCTAATGTGGGAACCAAATCGATTCTCTATGAGAGTAGCATGCTGTCTAACTGCTGAGCCATCTCTCCAGCTCTATGCCTGGCCTTTTCCCATGGGTTCTGGGCCTTGAACTCAGGTCCTTATGTGTCCATGAGTGCTTTACTTACTGTGCCAGCTCCCCGGCTTCTCCCCTGAAACCTTCTTGCCCTTTCTGACTAGTCTGCTTCAGGAACAGAGCCCCACTTGCCTTCTTGATGAGTGAGCTGCTGGTAGCACCAGCCTGTGTATGGCTGTCGGTCTCCTGGTACTGGAGTTACAGACAGTTGTGAGCTACCATGTGGGAATTGAACCCAGGTTCTCTGGAAGAGCAGTCAGTGCTCTCAACTGCTGAGCCATCTCTCCAGCCCCAACTTCCTATTCTTAATTTAATTACTTTCTCTACCTGTTTCCAAGTGGTAGCCCAAATGACAGCAGGAATTTCAATCTTATCAGATTTCCCATGTGTTAATTATCTGTACCGGCAGTGTAACTACACATCTGATTGTTTCCTTGTCCCTGGTGACAAACCTAAACAGATGGCTGGTTCCCAGCTATGACACCAATATCCCATTGTCATTTATTTGTATGTTTTGAAATCTTTAATGCCATATTGGACAATATGGTTTCTTTCTACAGTTCAAAATTGAACATAAAATACGGTGATTCAAAAAAAAAAAAAAAAAAGAAAAGAAAAGAAAACAGACAACACAGAAATGTTAGAGCCATACTCTGAGCTGCAACTGTGGTCTTGTAATCAATCTCCTGTGGAGCCACTTCTGTGTATGTGCAGGCACGTGTATGCATTCATGAGAGTGTGGGGTGCATGTGTGGGTGTGGATGTGTGAGTGTGAGGAGGTCAGAGGACAACCTGCATGTTGGTCCTCAGGCAGCTTCCACTTTACTGGAAACTGGATCTCTGAATGGCCTGGAACTTCACTACCCAGGCCAGGCTAGCCTGCCCTGTGGGTGCCCAGGGACCTGCTGGTCTCAACCTGTTGTCATCAGTGAGGTGACAGAATGGCCCACTCTACCCAGCTTCTTATGCAGCTCCTGGGGATTCAAATTCAGGTCCTCACAGTTGGGAGGCCAGTACTTCATAGATGGAGCAACCCCACCCAGCACTAGAGATGCCTTTTAAGCAAAACAGTTCACACAAAGATGCACAAATTTTGCACATTTCATGTTGGTCTTCAACAGAGGTGATTCACATAAGCGAGCAGAACTGCTTTTGGCTTTGTCCAGCTGGGACAGAAGCAAGTTCGCTTGACTTGTATGTCTCAAACAATGGTTTAGATGGGCTAAATTTAAGGGGAAAAATCAGTGCTGAATCCTTTTCTTATTTTAGCAGCATTCCATTATTTTAAGTAGGTCTTCATTACTTCCCCGTAAGCCTTTGTCAAAACCCTCCAAAGGGCTCCAAACTAATTAAATTCCTGTTTGCCAACATGCCACCCCCCAAATTAAAAATCAACTACAAATACATCTATGAAAAAAATCCATTCAGGTATGAGATAAATATCTTAATGTAACTGGATATACAAACACAAAATAAATTACTCTAAACCCACACTGTAAACCGTCAAGATAGTAAGTTATATGTGAGTTACTTATTTCCCTAAAAGAGGATGCTCTATCCCTTGGGATAATGAATTCAGTGTCATATGCCATTTCCTCAAGCCCAGCATGATAGTTTAGTATCATTACTGTCCTCATATCTCAGGCATACCTTGCTGTATTTTCTTTTCTAACTATAGAGTTAGAAAGCCATTCAGACATTTTTTTTTTCTCATGTGAGCATCTTAAAGTTCTTATGAAGGGGGAGATGGCAGCAGAGAAGTTAGGGAGCTGTGGTGATTGAGTGGTCGAAAGTTCTGGCTTTGGATTTCATAAGAATCCTTGGTCCTCTGCTTCCCTCTGTATAATCCTGAGCAAGTGGCTTCCCATGACACTGCTTTGTTTTTTCTCTTCTACAAACTGGGGAAAATGTTATTCTACTTTCTTTTCTGATCATGTAAATCTTTCCCTTTTTATGGAGGAGAGCTTGGCATTGAACCTTGTGCCCTCCCAAACTTTAGAACAAGCCCAAAGTCATCTGCCTTCTGCTAAGTGGAGATGTTGAAGGTTCCAGCAAGAGGAGCCAACAAAAGTGGCTTAGCAAGATGGCTGAGCAGGAAGACACTGCTGCCAAGCCTATGTTCAATATCTGGGTCCCACATGGTGGAAGGAGAGACCTGACTCTCCAAAGTTGTCTCTGACCTCCCATTACCCACCCACTAAACAAATAAAGACTTTAAGAAAAAATGTAAAAGATACCTACCTCCCAATAGGTTCTACAAATGAGACTTCAGTGAGTCATGCACATGCAATATGTGGCCAGTGGCTGGCTCAATATATGTTCTTAGTACACATCAGCTACTGGCGCTTTTCTTTACCATCATCATTATTACCTACCATCATCACTGTTATCATCATTGTGGTCATCATTATCATCAGCACCACGGTCCCCATCACTGTGATCACCATCATCGTCATGGTCATTACCATTACTGTCATCTGTCACCTATTTTTGATGGGATCCTACAGAGAAACCACGGAGATTTTATTTCAGAACACCTGCCTTTGTCTGTTTGGTACCACGTGCCATTGCTGAAGTTTCTTCTCTCCCAAGTACTCCTCTTGCTTATTGGGAGGTTCCTTCATTCCCTTCCTGGATTCCATGCCCTATTTCCTTATTAAATACATTGCCTGGCCACTTGCCCTGTGCTTCCTCTGTGGCTTTCATAATATTCCTACAATGGAGACCAAGATGATAATGGGACTTTTGGTTTTTCTGAAGTGGGGTGTCAGCATATGGCCCAGGCTCATTTTGAATTCATCGTCTTCCTTGTGTACCCTGAGGGCTGGGGTTGTAGATGAGTGCCACCATGCCTAACCTCAGTGGGACTTTTGATTTAGAGAATAACCATTTCAGGACTTGAGGAAGTTGAGGATTTTAGAATGTTTCCTTCTTGCCTTGGTGCACGGTGGCTGGCCTGCCACAGTACCTCCTGAGACAACTGAGTTAGTGTTAGTAATCATGAGGTCTTGTGCATTTCTTATTAAGCACATATCTCTTTTGATAATAAGTGGGTGTCACCATAATCATCTGTAGAAGGTATTTATTGGACGCTGAGTCTGGCTCAAGTACCATATTATGCTGAGATGTGCAATGACCATGACCTACAGTATGGTAAGCAATTAGACATTATTTCCCCAAAGTGGCACGTATACCATCCAAGATAGTTCAGGGGTACATGCAGGGATGAATTAATTTCATTTTATTCACTGTGTAAATACCATGTCTACTACAACAATAGTTATAAAGCCTTTGATTTCAAAGATATTGTTCTTTGAACATGATTCAAGTATAAATACATAGTCCCAGGTAATCCATCTTGAGTCACATGAACTTTTGGGACATATTCACTTAACACATGGGAGATGGCAGGAATTGTGAAATTAGTAGCAAATTCCTGAAGTCCAATAATGTGACACAGGGGCTGGAAGTGTGGCTCCATGATAGAGCATGAGGCCCTGGTCACACCTGCTGTATATAAATTGAATTAACTAATAATGTAACAGAGAGGCAAATTCCTTATCGAGAGTCATGGTTTCCAGCAAGATTTACTGAACAAATATCAGCAAGTATTTTATGCTCTTTTCCTTGATGCTGCAAATTACAGACCTGTGTCTTGCTATCTCAGAGGTAGCATTTGGGGGAAACAGCTCTAGGCTGGACTGGGAAGGAGCTGCTGGGGCCTTAGTCTGTCACTGGTTCTTGCTGTCTGATATTGAAAGGCCTCTTCCTGTCTTGAACCTTCACCGTGATGCCTGGTATGCCCATTGCCTCCCTCACTAGAGAGTTGCGTGGCGTGTGGGAAGGCTCTGCATTGGAAAGCGGCAGCATAATGCAAGTGTATCAGGACACACACACATAGACACTCAGATCCCTGTGTTGTTTGCCGTTGTGGCTGTTGGGGAGAGGTATCATGTGTTTTCTTTTCTGTTTGTTCACAATCTGTCACCTGCTTTATCTCAGGCCGAGGAAAAGAAGGTTTCTGAGAAGACTCTTCAGGCCCCGCTGCTGCCGTCTCCCGTGGCCGATCATGTGAAGTGTAACATTTTGAAAGCACAGCTGGAGAACGCCTCTCGTGTGAATGCCCAGGTACGTGGGGTGAATGCTCCTTCAGTATCATGTTTCAGGAGTTCCTCCATGCCACACGCCAGGCAAGGGCCGGTATGGAAACAGGAGCCACTTCTTGGTATGGAAGCCTGGATTTTATCTTATTTTTTAATTACATTTTGTGTCTTTGTGGGGAGATGTGCAGGGGCCCATGCTGGTGGAGGTCAGAGGACAACTTGGAGGAGTCGATTCTCACCTCCTACCATGTGGGTCCCAAGGGTTGAACTGGGGTTGTCAGGCTTCACAGCAGGCACTTGGACCTGCTGAGCTGTCTCACTGGCTCTGGGAAGCCTGGGTTTTCGTGCGTGCGGAGAATTCCTGACCAGTGTGGTTATTATTTATGCAAGCAAGTGGAAGACAGAGAAATGGGAGACGGCGGGTCTTACAGGCTAGTTGCATAAGGGCCCTCAGCAGAGCTGCATCCCATCTCGAGGGTTCAGTTAGTCAGTGTGGGGGCTGGCGGTCTGCATGTCTAACCAGCTCTCTGGACTGCACTTTGAGGTCACATTACTCCAAGGGACCGGAGGGGGCGACTCCAGGAAGCACTTTTCATCCTAACAGCTTGGGGAACGAATATTCTGCAAATATGGACATTTGAGTCCTACAAGGTGAAACTTAAGGCTCCTGGGCTCAGCTCCGTGGCCTGCTCTGGTATCTACCTTTATGATGTATATGTAGCTTGGTCCCACACTCTGAGGAGGCGGGGGAGGGGTGGTGGCGGCGGCGGCGGCGGCGGTGTTCTGCCAACTCTGTATCAGTGATGTACAGGATAACTCTGGCTCTCCCGGTGCTGCAATACTGTAACCCGACTTAGATGTTCCTGTGGAGGAGTGGGACTCCAGAGTTAAGAAGCCAGGTTGGGGTAATCCAGAATAGGAAGCCGTGAATTCCTCCTCTCTAGCGCCCCCTGTTGGCAAAGGAAAATTTGTTTGCTGGTTCTCAGCCCACGTCCGAGAAGGAGGGATGAATTTGGAGATGAGAGAGGAAAGTGTCATAACTGCCATAAACCCATAGCAAGGATCACTGGCTCCACAATGACCACTAATTACACTCCCTAAATGAGTGTTCTAAGGCAGAGACAGCAGTCACAGCTGATATGCAAGGAGAAACCCATTGGCTATCCGTGCCCTGAAAACAGACTATAAAAAGCTGTGGTTGGGCTGACAGGATGGCTCAGTGGCTAAAGGTTCTTGCCACCACCCCCTGAAGGTCTGCGTTCAATCCCTGGGACCCATATGGTTGAATAAGAGAGCCAACACCTTAAAGTTCTCCTCTGACCTCCGTACACGAACCATGACAAGCATGTCCCTGCATATGCGCGCGCGCGCGCACACACACACACACACACACACACACACACACACACAACTCTCACACACATTCTTACTCACACACACACAAAGTAAAAAGAGAATTTTTTTTTTTTAAAGCTAAGCTGTCCAAGAGCTTGTTAGAATAGTATGTAAGAATAGACGGGCCTCGTGAACCTATTGTCTCTACTTACATTGCCAGAAGTAAGTACTCAGCAATATCTTCATTCCCTATTAACAGTCGATGTGATTTAAATCCTCCCAGAACATGCCATGAGAAACAAGAGCACACTGATAAGGTTTCTTCCACTTGGAGGCTGTGATGTAAACAGGAAGCGGGACAGCATAGATTACCTGTTGGAAATCCAGATGGACTGGTTCAGTGGCTTTCAACCTTCCTAATGCTGGGACCCTTTAATACAGTGCCAGTTCCTCATGTGGTGGGACCCCAACCACACAATTATTTCATTGCTACTTTATCACTGTAATTTTGCTACGTTTATGAATCATAATATAAATATTTGTGTTTTCTGATGGTCTTAGGTGACCCCTGTGAAAGGGTCATTTGACCCCTAGGGGGTCGTGACCCATGGGTTGAGAACTGCTGTCACTGGTTTGAGTTCTGACCTGTTTCATAGTAATGTTACCTTCAACTGGTTTCCTAACGTCTCTGAGCCTCAGTAGGTTTGTAGGGAAAGTGGGGACTAGCAGGGCCTGGTGGTATACACCTGTAGTTTGTAGTCCCAGGTCCTTGGGAGTCAGAGACAGGAAGGTCTCTAAAGCCCAGGAGCTAGAGACCAGCTTGGGACAACATAGTAAGATTTCTTCTCAAAGAGCTGAAGAGACAACTCAAGGTTAAGAGCATTTTCTTTGCAAGCTGGAGGACTGGAATTTGGATCCATGCCTGTAACCCCAGCATTGATTGGGGGTGAGACAGAGGGATTGCTGGGGCTTGCTTAGTGCCAGCCTGGTTGTAAAGCCACTAGCTCCAGGTTCAGCAAGAGACCCTCAAAGGTGGATGGCAATGAAGGACTCCTTTCTCTAGCCCCTGCACACCTGTACACATTCACACACATACACGAGTACACTTCACGCACTCACAAGTTAAACCCAACAAAGCCACCGCCTTAGGTAACTGTGGAGATAAAAGGAATACCACATAGCTTCTGACACAGTGTCTTACATTAGCTTGTGGAGGTACAGGTCAGAACAACCACAGGCTAAGGTTAGGGAGGTGCTGGGGACACTGACTGCTGTCGGTGATGTCAGTGACACTTTTAAGAAGCTTCTCACCTCCAGCGATTTCAGGGCTGTCAGGGTGGCTCAAGTGATAAAGGCATTTCGTGCCAACCCTGATGACACTGTTTATCTATGGGGTCGAAGAAGAGGATTAGCTCCCCAAGCTGTCCTTTGGTCCCCACATGCATACTGGGCAAGTGCACACATGAGCAGACACACACATATGCGTGTAATAAAAACATTTTTAAAAACTCAGCTATTTCAAGTTACGGTCACACCGATGATCTTAACGGCCCTTCCGGTGTGGTTTTCATGTATGCCATTATGTACCATCAGCAAACAAATAAAACTGGTATGTGCTCCATAGCCCACGAAGTGGATGTTATGCATATTCGGAAGCTCTGCTACGTTCCCAGGGGGGCTCCTGCTGCAGGAATCCTCCGTGGAGGATCCAGGTTTCTGCTATAGTGACGACATACTATGTGTCAACAATAATTCATGTTGGACAGTGTGGGAAAGGAGGGGAAATAGAGGTAAAGAAAAGAAAAGTGTCCTGCCTAGACAGATAGAGTGGAAGGGCCTGAGAGCAGTGGAGGATCAGAGAGGCAGGTGTGAGGTCAGCAATTCCAGGAACACTGGCCCTGCAGGGTGCTTACTGATCACTCTAGAAATGATGCACAACCACCCCACCGCACCCTTCAAAGCAGCATGTGAGCCTCTTCTAGATTCCAAGAAGTCCTGCAAGGAAAGGAATCTGCTTTATTTTCCAACACCCTAATGGCATGGATCCCTTTGTCAATGGCTCCCACTGACCTCCACACTAGTGTTCTCAGGAACCCAAGACCCTACCATAGGAATCCCTGGGTTTTTGTGGTTTGAGAGTTTGTGGTGCAGAGGAGCTGGTATGCAGCCCAGCAACCTGCCAAGGGCTAAGCGCCAGTTCTCTATGGAGTCAGTGCAGAGCACAGGCACATGGAAAGGAAGCCAGTGGTACTGACTTATGCTGACTCTGGAAAACACTGACAGGAGACAGGGCTGCATCCACGTGTGGACAGCTGTGGCAGGCTAAGAAGGCAGTGCCCTCCAAGCCAGTATCCTTGGCACCTATTCAGAGCGAGGCTGAGCATGAGGGCTGTGGGTTGGGCATCTCCCCCACTAACTGCTGCTGTACCTACTATTCAGCTGGCTGTGTGGGTGTCCCCTCCTCCCTTGTCATTCTCAGGGACTCACCAGAGGGAGGAAGATAAGACTTGTATCAAAATCAAATGACATCATCCCAAACAAAAGGTTTGTACTTTTATTGAGCACTTGCTATGTGTCAGTTCCTGCCTGAATGGGAAAGGGATGTTGTGGGAAAAGCTACCCCGAAGTTCAATCATCACTCTATGTATCAAGAACAAGAATGGGCTACAGGCTTGCGTAGCACTTACAGATAACAGCTTTAAAAGGAACTTGGAATCCTGTACATCCGAGGAACAAACCTGATTGCGTTTGAATGATCACATCCTCATCCTCAGCGTGAATGACTTGAGAAAACTTTGTTTTCATTGTTGTTTACTATGTAAATAGAGTAAGTTTGTGATTGACAGGACACTTGGTGAATTATGGTCGTGGTCCTTCCCAGCTCCTTGATACTTTGAATGCAAAAGACCTAAAAGCATTTTTTACATGCCAAGCTAAGTTACATTTGACTAATTTGTTTTCTTTTACAGATTGTAAAGGAGGAGCCCACATTTGTAAATATCAATAAGAAATCGAGTCTTCAGGACACTAATATAAGGTCTGTTGCTTCTTGTTTGAATGGGGAAATGATACTGTGTCCTCCCACTGAGCTGGAAGGATCACTTCTGGGGAAACGGGGTGGCGAGAGCAGAGAGAATATGGGCCCAAGGAAACCAGTTTCAAGACTCCTGTAAGCCTCGAGAATGTTGCTTAGTCCCAGATTAACATTGCTGCCTGCTGTGCTAGCACAGAACTCAGCCTCCTTGAGTGGTTTTGGGGCATGCAGAGCTGACCTTCCAGTTCTCCAGTAAGATGCTCAAAAGCTCTGCTCTCGGAGTGGAGGCATCCTTGGTAACACAGGAAAGAGGACCCTTCCCAGTGACTTCTGCTCACTGCTCTTCCCTAGGCCTGTCATTTCTGTGCTCTGTCAGAACGGGAACCACATGGGTTCACTGATGCTTTCAGCCTCTATCTCCCCACCCCATGTCCCGGAGGAAATCCCTCTCTCCTCCCAAGTGACTGACATCCTGTCATCATGGCAATCCTTTCAGCATCTCGGTGATGCCTATCATCACCTGCTCCTCACAGGGCCTCCTTGGGCACCCCTCAAATGTACAACAGAGTCCCATACTGAAAATCCCAGGTTCTGGCTGGGGAGGTTAGCTCAGTAGTAGAGAGCATGCCCAGCATGCTTAAGGCCCTGGCTTCTATCCTCAAGAACACAAAACAGATATACTTCTATCCTCAACAACACAAAACATTAGACTCCCGAATCCCACCCGTTCTTGAGCTCCTGTGTATTGGTGGATGGGAGTAGGAGAGGTGGTGGGGACCCAAAAAGGCATTTTAGTGAAGGCCTGAGTGTCCCAGGGGATCGTTATACCCAATGGGGAGGTGGTGGGGACCCAAAAAGGCATTTTAGTGAAGGCCTGAGTGTCCCAGGGGATCGTTATACCCGATGGAGAGGTGGTGGGGACCCAAAAAGGCATTTTAGTGAAGGCCTGAGTGTCCCAGGGAACTGTTACACCCGAGGCTCAAAGCAAAAGCTAATGCTTCTCTATGTTGTCTTACAACTGCCAGTCTGTATTCTTATCCAAGTCTGTCCATGTTTGTCATCTTCCAGGAATACATTCCCGCCTGGACTTTTCAGGGACTTAATTCAGGATGGGGGGTAGGGTGGGCAGCTGAGCTGAAGAGTACTTTTCTATCACGTACAAGGGCCTGAATTCCATGCCCAGCACTGGGAAAAGCAAACTATCCAAACAAAAGCCTTTTCCCACCCTGACCACCACCCTTCCTTCCCCTGTCTCCAGGCTTGGAGAACAGCATCATTCTCTATTTCCTACCCAAGCGTGAAACTCAAGAGTCCTTGTCCCCACCCACCCACCTCAACCCCATATGTCCAATTGGTCATCACCATGCATCATCAATTTGACTTTTGTATTATCTCCAAAAATACGTTCAGGAACATAATCCCTGCCTTTCCCTATAGCAAGCTTTCACGTCGGACTATCTTCGGATCACTAGCCCCCAAATAATGACTCAGAGACTTATTATTAATTATGAAAGCTTGGCCGTAGCTTAGGCTTTTTCTCACTAGCTCTTATAACTGAAATTAACCCATTTGTTTTTATCAATCTACATCCTACCACATGGGTCCCAGCTGCTCTCCCACTCTGTGTGTCCAGCTTCTTCCACATCTTGATGGTGTCTCCTCTTCCTCTCTCTGCCAGGAAGTCCCGCCTAGCTCTCCTGCCTAGCTATTGGCTGTTTTTTTTTTTTTTTTTTTTTTTATTGCACCAATCACAGCAACACATCTTCACAGAGTGTACAAATATTCCACCACACCTCCCTACCCCTCATTGTCTCTAATTCTAGATCATTAATACCCTGGCTCTCCCACCAGTACATTCTTGGCTCTGAGGGCATTTTTGCAATGCAAACCTGATGATGCCATTCCTCAGACTAAAACCTTTTGTGACTGTCATTACCTCCAGAGTAAACTCAGCCTGAGGTTCCTCCTGATGGGTCCCTCCCTGCTTTCCTTCTTGTCCCTGCTCCTTGACCTGCTGCTGGCACCTCCTCTTCTATGTCGGGGTAGTGGAGATGGTACCCTGCATTCAGCCAGGCCTCCACTCTGTCTCTTACATTGATGGTGTTCCCTCAATCAGGCTGAGAACCCTAGGAGATAGGGTTGTTTCAGGGACCATGTACAGCTACCCTGCAGTTCCAGCCTAGGGAACCATGAATGCAGCATGTCGTTCATCCTTTCCTGTGTTTCTTCAGCAAGTATTTACAAGGCACTAGCTGCATACTTCCCACATAAGCAGGTCATGAATAGAAGAGAAAATGGAAGTGGGGAAGTGCCCATTGATTTGTCAGGAGGCCCTTGCTCAGGGCCTCAGCTTGTTTCAAGGCCTCTTTGGTGTTAGGAGGTAATTACTGTTTTTTAAAAAATATGAAATCAGTTATGACTGGAAGAATACATTAAAGACTTCTTAAAATCACTGTTTTGGGGCCAGGGAGATGGCTTAAATGATTAAAAAGGCCTCGCTGTCAAGCCTTACAACCTCAGTTTAATTCTCAGACCCACATGATAGGACTGTCTGTTCTCCAACCTCTGTACACAGGCGTGCAAATACACAGAGAATAAATCAATAAAATATGATAAAGATCAGTCTTAAAAAGATCCATTGGGTTGTCATAAATGATTGAGGAAAAATGAAAGGGAAATTTAATATATTTTTACTTTTATTTATGTGTTTGAGTGCATACACCTGTATATAGGTGCCCTGAGAGGCTAGAAGAGAGCATCATATCTTCTGGAGACATTATGGGTAGTCATGGATGCTGGAAATTGCACTCAGGTCCTTTGGAAGAGCACTAAGCATTCTTAACCACTGAGCTGTCTCTTTTTGAAAACATTTTCTCAAATACATAGTATTAAAATATTTTGGAAACAGTCCTAAAGTTCTTCTGATGATATATTTTCAGTTAAAATACTATACTGTGGATACAGTATTTTACTGTGCACTGTAGCTTCATTATCCTACAGTTATAGCCTTTGTGGGCTATTGGGCTAAGAATCATGGCTCCCGGATATTGGGAGCTAAAGCTGTGTTAGCCATGGGTTTTTCTTCATTCATTTCACAGCAAGACCTGGCTATGAACCAAACCCTCATACTGAGGTTGGAGCTTTTGAGCAAGGCAGTTTTATTTGGTACCTCACCCACTTATATTTAGTTCCCCACTTGCTACAGTCTCATCTCTATAATTTTTTTTGCTTGTTTTTGTGATTTTTGAACTTTTCTGGTTTTATAATATAGTATCAGTTATTAATTGTCAAGAGCAATTGGATTTCTGGGCTATCAGTAAGCTGTATATTAACTGAGTCAGTCCAGAAGGACGATACAAGAACATTAACCTTTTTTTTTAATTCTGTGTCTCTAGAAGCCCCATTCCTATACGTGTGGAACCAGCCCAGCCAGCTGTGGAGAAGCCAGAAATCAAGCCTCCCCGAGTGAGGAAGTTAACAAGACAATACAGTTTGTGAGTTCTGCACTTGTCTACCCTCCCCCAATTATGCATGAATATTTAGTGGTAGCCCTTCCCCAGGCACCTTCTCAGATGGCCATCCCCCAGACTCCATCTAATTCACATTTAGGTTTAATGGCCCCAGAGTTTTCCCCATGAAAACGTCACACAGAGGCCACACTTGTCATCATTGACTGTGGT